>NC_084731.1:13344971-13444971 GCF_033978785.1 Entelurus aequoreus | reverse complement strand
AATTAATGAAAATGAGTTAAATTAACTGTTAAAGGTTAGTACTAATTGTGCGTGCTGCTGGTCCACTATCATGTGTGCTTACGGACTGAAATGGGGGGAGGGAGGTTTTTTGGGTTGGTGCACTAATTGTAAGTGTATCTTGTGTTTTTTATGTTGATTTAATAAAAAAACCCAAAAAAAACCCGATACAGATAATAAAAAAACAGATACCGATAATCTCCGATATTACATTTTAACGCATTTATCGGCCGATAATATCGGCAGGCCGATATTATCGGACATCCCTAATTTTGATTCAATATTATGTTTTGAGCAATGACAGTTTGAAAGAAAAAAAAACAGCTTTGTTTTATTAGTCAACATTGCAACTTTTTCTAAATTACATTTAACCTTTAAGCTTTTTTATTTCACTTTTGTTATGTTTTTGTTTATTTTAATAGTATTTTTAGAATGTGCCGCGGGCCTTTAAAACATTAGCTGTGGCCCCCAAATGGCCTCCGGGGCACACTTTTGACACCCCTGCTATAGATAATAAAAAATTAAATGTGATAAATCTATGGATAAAAAGCAGAGCCTGGCGACGCATGCGCGTTTATTATAACTCTCTCTCTCTCTCTGTCTCTGCCCCTCCCTCACAATTTGTTTTGTTTTCAACCCCTTCTTAACCCTGAACGTACATTGAAAATACATGCAACCCTAACTCAAAATGCCGGACATTTGAGGCATTTAAGGAACTCCACCCTGACAGCTCCGCAAAAGAGGACGTATGGTCAGTCTATCGTAGCCCGTTAGCGGCATGCTAGCAGCTAACGGGCTAAATGCCTCAAATGTCCGGCATTTTGAGTAAACAATGCATTGTTTACACAATGCGCGTTACGCTACTTAATATGTCCGTGTGGAAACTCGTTCGATACACCTCCGAACCGAACCGGAACCCCCTTACCGAAACGGTTCAATACAAATACACGTACCGTTACACCACTAGTATCTACTTTTAGCGTAAGATCTAGGCCCCTTGCATACTCAGACAGTTCGCGGCACAGTAGCCGTGTTGGTTTGGTGGCCCACCACTTAGTTTACTTCAGTTCAAAAGTCAGGTGACTGAATACAACCAATAGATGAGTGGAGTGGGAAACGGCGGTGATTTCAGGTGTTGAAGAAGCAGCACAACAGCTGACGGGCCATGTGAGCTCTGTCTCACATTGCTGCTTCTCTGCTGTGATGGAAGGTGAGGAAAAGTCTTTTGGACGGCGGTCACTCCTGTCCAGTCTATTCCTGTCCATGTCATCAGCCTGTAATAGTCTTGTTCCTCCGTGCGAGATTGGATCTCATTTCCGACACGACTCTGTTAGATCTGCTCATCAGAGCTCAGATACATAGCAAGGTTATATTTTTGGGTTACAATGGTACTCACCAGATTTATGTTCTTGTGTCTTCCAGGTTTTGGTTTCGTCACCTTTGAGAACGAAGATGTGGTGGAGAAAGTGTGTGAGATCCACTTCCATGAGATCAACAACAAAATGGTAGGCAAGAGGAACACAAACGCCACTTCATTAGGTAATCGTTGGGACTTTAACTTATACAGAAGCTGTATCTAAAATTCGGCCTTCACTAAGATAATATCAGAAGGGTATTAATTATGGGCCTGCTGCGCTTTCCCATGTTGTTATTGCTTGAACTCAACTTTTATTATTCTTCTTCCATCCTAAACTCTCGTAATTAATAACAGACGAACCGACCAACAAACCCACACATATCTTATATTGTCGGAAAATGGTAGGCAAGAGGAACACAAATGCCACTTCATTAGGTACAGGAGTCCAATATTACATCCTATACCAGCTATCCTATATCCTAACCAGCTCAGTGGCATTGTGGTTAGAGTGTCCGCCGTGAGTTCAAACCCCGCCCGAGTCATACCAAAGACTACGAAAAATGGGAGCCATTGCCTCCCTGCTTGGCACTCAGCATCAAGGGTTAGGAATTGGGGGTTAAATCACCAAATGATTCCCGAGCGCGGCGCCCGCTGCTGCTCACTGCTCCCCTCACCTCCCAGGGGGTGAACATGGGGATGGGTCAAATGCAGAGGACAAATTTCACCACACCCAGTGTGTGTGTGTGTGTGACAATCGTTGGGACTTTAAAGGCCTACTGAAAGCCACTACTACCGACCACGCAGTCTGATAGTTTATATAGCAATGATGAAATCTTAACATTGCAACACATGCCAATACGGCCGGGTTAACTTATAAAGTGCAATTTTAAATTTCCCGCTAAACTTCCGGTTGAAAAAGCCTTTGGAGGATGACGTATGCGCGTGACGTAGCCAGGGGAACAGAGGTATGGCTTCCCCATTGAATACAATACAAAAAAGCTCTGTTTTCATTTCATAATTCCACAGTATTCTGGACATCTGTGTTGGTGAATCTTTTGCAATTTGTTTAATGAACAATGGAGATTGCAAAGAAGAAAGTTGTAGGTGGGATCGGTGTATTAGCGGCTGGCTGCAGCAACACAACAAGAAGGACTTACTTGGATAGCAGACGCGCCAGCCGATGCTAGCCGCCAACCACATCTGTGTTGGGGTGAAGTCCTTCGTCGCACCGTCGATCGCTGGAACGCAGGTGAGCACGGGTGTTGATGAGCTGATGAGAGCTGGCTGGCGTAGGTGGAGCGCTAATGTTTTTATCATAGCTCTGTGAGGTCTGGTTGCTAAGTTAGCCTTAGCGTCATTAGCAACAGCATTGTTAAGCTTTGCCAGGCTGAGAATTATTAACCGTGTAGTTACATGTCCATGGTTTAATAGTATTGTTGATCTTCTGTCTATCCTTCCAGTCAGGGATTTATTTATTTTGTTTCTATCTGCATTTGAGACAGATGCTATCACGTTAGCTCATGCTAAAGAGCTTCGTCGATGTATTGTCGTGGAGATAAAAGTCACTGTGAATGTCCATTTCGCGTTCTCGACTCTCATTTTCAAGAGGATATAGTATCCGAGGTGGTTTAGAATACAAATCCGTGATCCACAATAGAACAAGGAGAGAGTGTGGAATCCAATGAGCCAGCTTGTACCTAAGTTACGGTCAGAGCGAAAAAAGATATGTATTTCACTGCATTCTAGTCCGTCACTCTCACGTTCCTCATCCACGAATCTTTCATCCTCGCTCAAATTAATGGGGTAATCGTCGCTTTCTCGGTCCGAATAGCTCTAGCTGCGTTGAAAACAATAGGAAAATATGAGGAAGTGAACAACTGACAACGTCACGTTACTTCCGGTAGGGGCAAGGCTTTTTTTTATCAGAGACCAAAAGTTGCGAACTTTATCGACGTTGTTCTATACTAAATCCTTTCAGCAAAAATATGGCAGTATCGCAAAATGATCAAGTATGACACATAGAATGGATCTGCTATCCCCGTTTAAATAAAAAAATTTCATTTCAGTAGGTCTTTAACTTATACAGAAGCTGTATTTAAAATTATGAGCCTGCTGCGCTTTCCCATGTTGTTATTATTCTTCCATCCTAAACTCTCGTAATTAATAACAGACGAACCAACCAACAAACCCAGACATATCTTATATTGTCGGAAAATTGTAGGCAAGAGGAACACAAATGCTACTTCATTAGGTGTACACAGCGGCGTTTTAAAAAGTCATAAAATTTACTTTTTGAAACCGATAACGATCATTTCCGATATCACATTTTAAAGCATTTATCGGCCGATAATATCGGCAGTCCGATATTATCGGACATCTCTACTTATAAGCAGTGAATTTTTCTTGTCAAATGACTAAACTTGTATTCCCTGCCGCGCCTGCAGGTGGAGTGTAAGAAAGCGCAGCCCAAAGAGGTGATGACCCCTACAAGTTCAGCCCGAGGTCGATCCAGAGTGATGCCCTATGGGATGGACGCGTTCATGTTGGGTATCGGTATGCTTGGTAAGACATCTTCTTTGATTTAGCGTACAAAGTCTATATATTTTTTGTATTTTTTTGCAACTGGCTTGAATATTAACTTCCTTAAGTAAAGATACATTTATGAAATATTAAAGGCCTACTGAAAGCCACTACTACCGACCACGCAGTCTGATAGTTTATATATCAATGATGAAATCTTAACATTGCAACACATGCCAATACGGCCGGGTTAACTTATAAAGTGCAATTTTAAATTTCCCGCGAAACTTCCGGTTGAAAACGTCTATGTATGATGACGTATGCGCGTGACATCAATTGTTGAAACGGAAGTATTGGTACCCCATTGAATCCAATACAAAAAAGCTCTGTTTTCATCTCAAAATTCCACAGTATTCTGGACATCTGTGTTGGTGAATCTTTTGCAATTTGTTTAATGAACAATGAAGACTGCAAAGAAGAAAGTTGTAGGTGGGATCGGTGTATTAGCGGCTGGCTGCAGCAACACAACCAGGAGGACTTTGACTTGGATAGCAGACACGCTAGCTGCCGACCGCACGGATGATCGGGTGAAGTCCTTCGTCCTTCCGTCGATCGCTGGAACGCAGGTGAGCACGGGTGTTGATGAGCAGATGAGGGCTGGCGTAGGTAGAGCGCTAATGTTTTTATCATAGCTCTGTGAGGTCCCGTTGCTAAGTTAGCTTCAATGGCGTCGTTAGCAACAGCATTGTTAAGCTTCGCCAACCTGGAAATTATTAACCGTGTATTTACATGTCCATGGTTTAATAGTATTGTTGATCTTCTGTCTATCCTTCGAGTCAGGGATTTATTTTTTTTGTTTCTATCTGCATTTGAGCCCAATGCTATCACGTTAGCTCAGTAGCTAAAGAGCTTCGCCGATGTATTGTCGTGGAGATAAAAGTCACTGTGAATGTCCATTTCGCGTTCTCGACTCTCATTTTCAAGAGGATATAGTATCCGAGGTGGTTTAAAATACAAATCCGTGATCCACAATAGAAAAAGGAGAAAGTGTGGAATCCAATGAACCCTTGTACCTAAGTTACGGTCAGAGCGAAAAAAGATACGTCCTGCACTGCACTGTAGTCCTTCACTCACACTTTCCTCATCCACGAATTTTTCATCCCCGCTCAAATTAATGGGGTAATCGTCGCTTTCTCGGTCCGAATCTCTCTCGCTGCTGGTGTAAACAATGGGGAAATGTGAGGAGTCCTTCCTCCGGTGACGTCACGCTACTTCCGGTACAGGCAATGCTTTTTTTTTATCAGCGACCAAAAGTTGCGACCTTTCTTGTCGTTGTTCTCTACTAAATCCTTTCAGCAAAAATATGGCAATATCGCAAAATGATCAAGTATGACACATAGAATGGATCTGCTATCCCCGTTTAAATAAAAACATGTAATTTCAGTAGGCCTTTAAAGAATGTGAAAGTGCTTCCTGGTTTAAGTGACAAGGTCAGGGCTTCAAGCAGACAACTTGCAGGTGTTTGCTTCCCTCTAGTGGACAGCATGCATAGTTTTGCAGTTTGACTTCTACTGTAAATGTTTGGTTCATGTCAAATGTGACAAAAGCCCAGTTTGTCTACATTGCTAATGTTGTTAGTCGATAAATAAAACCTTGTGCTAACAGGCTACCCAGGTTTCCAGACTACCACCTACACCAGCCGCAGTTACTCTGGAATCGCGCCTGGCTACGCCTACCAGTTCCCAGGTGAGTGTACTTTCTACACCCCCTTTCTCACTTTGCATAAGCCAAATGGCGAGAAGAAAGGATGCGGGTTGTGGCATGCAGTGGATACAGCTGTGTTGCAACTACAAAGACCCTGCACACATTTCCAGCAACCTTAAAGGCGTGCCGCTTACTTCAAGTATTCTCTGTTATGGTTTCAAATTTCAATAAGTTTCTCTCTGTTGAACTTGGATCTGCTCCGAAATGTAGACTTTGTTTGTTTATGTAACGCACGTGTGTCCCTTAGCTAAACAGCCCCTCCTTGTTCCCAACCTTCCTGCCGGTCCCCACAATAGAAGTTTGCTGCTCTCCTCGCCTTCAAACGGGGGTCATGTGGCTCTCTCTAGAACCAGGCTGCTGGATTGTGACTCTCTCTCTCTCTCTCTCTCTTGACCTTCTCTATTTCTAGAATTCCATTTAGAGAGGACCCCCCTCCTGGCATCTTCCCACCCCGCTGAGCTGGCAGGTTAGTGGGAACTGAATATATTTCATGGCAAAAAGTCAAATGTTAACTGGATCAGCTTTGTTTGCCCTTCCTTTGCATCTCATCCATTTGGGAGCCACTGTGACATCGAGAAGATGAGACCTATATTTTAGAATACACTACCGTTCAAAAGTTTGGGGTCACATTGAAGTGTCCTTATTTTTGAGGGAAAAGCACTGTACTTTTCAATGAAGATAACTTTAAACTAGTCTTATCTTTAAAGAAATACACTCTATACATTGCTAATGTGGTAAATGACTATTCTAGCTGCAAATGTCTGGTTTTTGGTGCAATATCTACATAGGTGTATAGAGGCCCATTTCCAGCAACTATCACTCCAGTGTTCTAATGGTACAATGTGTTTGCTCATTGGCTCAGAAGGCTAATTGATGATTAGAAAACCCTTGTGCAATCATGTTCACACATCTGAAAACAGTTTAGCTCGTTACAGAAGCTACAAAACTGACCTTCCTTTGAGCAGATTGAGTTTCTGGAGCATCACATTTGTGGGGTCAATTAAACGCTCAAGATGGCCAGAAAAAGAGAACTTTCATCTGAAACTCGACAGTCTATTCTTGTTCTTAGAAATGAAGGCTATTCCATAAAATTGTTTGGGTGACCTCAAACTTTTGAACGGTAGTGTATATAGCTTAACTGTCTATTTTTTAACCAAAATAGCTTACTGTACTTTTTTTGTTTTTTATAGCCGTTTTAAATAAGTTGCAGGTATCACACAATTAGAGATGGGTACCGAATTTGGTACTTTTATAGGTACCGACTAGTAGGGATGATGTTTGATAAGAAATTATCGAGTTTGAGCCTATTATCGAATCCTCTTATCGTACCGATTCCTTATCGATTCTCTTATCGAGTCCAAATAGGTTGTTGTATATGGAAAAAAACACACAATATTTGGTTTAACAAAAGCTCACTTTTATTATATATGTAAAAAATAAAATCTAATAAATCAATAAATGTGACCTGTGCTGGCAAAATGGAGTCACAATGAGGAAATTTTAAAAACTGAGTTATTGTTATTTACACATTCTCCATCTAGAGCAGGAGTCTCCAACGCGGTAGCCCGTAAGGACCAGATGAGTAGCCCGCTGGCCTGTTCTAAAAATAGCTCAAATAGCAGCACTTACCAGTGAGCTGCCTCTATTTTTTAAATTGTATTTATTTACTAGCAAGCTGGTCTCGCTTTGTCCGACATTTTTAATTCTAAGAGAGACAAAACTCAAATAGAATTTGAAAATCCAATACATTTTTTTAAAGACTTGGTCTTCACTTGTTTAAATAAATGCATTAATTTTTTTTACTTTGCTTCTTATAACTTTCAGAAAGACAATTTTAGAGAAAAAAATACAACCTTAAAAATGATTTTAGGATTTTTAAACACATATACCTTTTTACCTTTTAAATTCCTTCCTCGTCTTTCCTGACAATTTAAATCAATGTTCAAGTAAATAAATTTTTTTTATTGTAAAGAATAATAAATAAATTTTAATTTAATTCTTCATTTTAGCTTCTGTTTTTTTCGACGAAGAATATTTGTGAAATATTTCTTCAAACTTATTATGATTAAAATAAAATAAAAATATTCTGGCAAATCTAGAAAATCTGTAGAATCGAATGTAAATCTTATTTCAAAGTCTTTTGAATTTCTTTCAAAAATTTTGTTCTGGAAAATCTAGAAGAAATAATGATTTGTCTTTGTTAGAAATATAGCTTGGTCCAATTTGTTATATATTCTAACAAAGTGTAGATTGGATTTTAACCTATTTAAAATAGGTCATCAAAATTCTAAAATTAATCTTAATCAGGAAAAATTACTAATGATGTTCCATAAATTATTTTTTTAATTTTTTCATAAAGATTCAAATTAGCTAGTTTTTCTCTTCTTTTTTTTCGGTTGAATTTTGAATTTTAAAGAGTCGAAATTGAAGATAAACTATGTTTCAAAATTTAATTGTCATTTTTTTCGTGTTTTCTCCTCTTTTAAACCGTTCAATTAAGTGTAAATATCATTAATTATTAATAATAACATAGAGTTAAAGGTAAATTGAGCAAATTGGCTATTTCTGGCAATTTATTTAAGTGTGTATCAAACTGGTAGCCCTTCGCATTAATCAGTACCCAAGAAGTAGCTCTTGGTTTCAAAAAGGTTGGTGACCCCTGATCTAGAGACCTTCAAAATGATATATGGTTTGTTGGAATCGGACAGAAAATGACCGAGTTACATCCGATTGAAGTCGACCAAGTTTGAGGGTCCGTTTTGAGAAAAACCAGCTTAAAGTTTACTGTTCCAGAACAGAATGTTCCAAAACAAAACTCCATAGCAACCATACCTTAAAAGTCCTTGTAGCAACACCAAAATTGGTACAATTAAAGTCAAATCCCATGTTTAAAGGAAAAATATATATTCAACTCTATTGAAAACGGTTATGTACAAAAATGTCAACACTGTTATGTCACAGTTTTTTTGTTCACTGGTCAGTTTGTCAGCTGGTCAGCTGTCCGTAATATTCCTGACCAGCAGCACTAAGAAGATTCGCCGACTGCAGTGAATTTAGCGCACTTGCAACCGCCTGTGTACCCTCTCCACCTTCTAAATCCATCACGGAATGTAAAACAGTCTTAACTTATCCACAAAAATAATAATGAAATGTTCGAAAATCACCTTTTTTCACCAAATATTCTACTCGAATTACTGTGTGTTGTTTTTCATCAGGGCGCTGCAATGATACCACAATGCACCGCGCGGGGTGATTCAACCAATGAGGGTACGCCTCACAGCGACCGCTTAGCAACAAGCCGGATTTGTTTACGTCGGGACAGGTTTAAAAACTCGACTTATATTGGTTCAGAATGGCGTCATCGGGAATTCCATGCTCATTTTTAGAAAGTAGGTAAACTTGGCGTCACAATGATAGCAAATATGGCTAGGGGGATTCCCCCTTATTGCCGCGAGTGAGCGTTGAAAACTCTTGATTTTCTCAAGGAATTTTAACACAAAGGACTAATTTCTGAAGACATACCTCGCACAAAACCTTCAAATAAAGGTGATTTAAGATGTTTTCTTGCTATTTCGATGATTGGGATCGCTAGATTGTGGCTTTATGGACTCATTTTTGTGAAAATCTCAATTTCAACCAAGATACATTTTTTTCACTTATTTGCCTGTAGGTCAAAATTAGCCTGTGCGCATTCCGACTCATTTTGCCAGCACGGGTCACAAATATTGATTGTTACCCCCCTAAAAAAATAAAATAAAATAAATAAATATTGACTGTTACCCCAAGTATATTAAGTGGGATTTTTCAGAAAAACAAATATATACAGTAACACAAAAACAACCTGTCTCTGTGATCACTATAGGTGTATAAATAATAATATAGTGTTAAATAAAATCAGTCCCTTGGGCACACAACTGAAAATAATACAGCTCTCCAAAAAGTGCACTTCTGCTGCTATTTGACATAACTGTTTGTTATGATGCTTTGACATTTTTACACTTTATTTCTTCATGGAAAGAAAATTCTATGAAGAGAGAAGTTGTTTGCAAATGTGGTTACAATGCTAAAAGATTAAAAGCTAAAGCTAAAAAAAGAAATACACTTTATTGAGTTAACATTATTTCTTTATAGGGGGAAAGGTGTGATGTTATGAGCTAGGAATATAACAACTACACTACCCGGCATGCAACGGGAGTGACGAGCATGCGCAGTAGCCCCGAAAAGTGTTGTTGCATGTCGCCACCCGGCAGCTAAGAATGAGGTTATGAGCACGCTGTGAAAGTAAACGTCAAGAACTCAGCCAACATGCCTCGTCTTCATTATTTATAATTAGACAGACAACACATATACAGTGTGATTTTGTTTTGTTTACAAGGAAAGAAAAACAAAAGTTAAAAAAGGGAGATATGTTGTATATATATGTATGTGCTGCGGTTGCTTTAAGAACGTTGCGCCAGCTGCCGTAAAGGAGGTGCGTTGCTAGCCTGGTTGCTATGTTTCCGCTTGGTGGTAAAAGTGTTGGTCATGTGTTTGTACTCTGCTCAAATCTCTCAGTAAAGTTATTCATTGGATTATACCTTTTGTTTTGAACTTTATTACACCTTGGAGCGCTTTTTCCGGTCCATTGTTTTTCCTGCTTTCGCTATCTGCGCCTAATGACTGAGCTACGTGACGCCATTTCTTGTGATGTCACACGGAGCATTTCTGGTCGGGACGGGATTCGAATAAAGAACCAAGTCTTTTTCTTTACTATACTGGTCTCGATAACGGGTACCGGTTCTCAAAAAGGGATTCGAGTCCGAGGACTCGGTTCTTTTCTTATCGAACAACCGGGAAAACCCGGTTTCGAGTATCATCCCTACCGACTAGGGCTGGGCGATGTGGCCTTTTTTAAATATCTTGATATTTTTAGGCCATGTCACGATACACCATATATATCTTCTTTGAAGTGTTTCCTGGATTTAGCAGGTTTGGGGGGTTTTCCGCCTTCGATGACATTTTGATGTTTAAAGAGATGTGGAACTTGCAGTAATGTTGTGTGTTTTTCTTCCCTTCAGCCATTCCCTTGACTGCGTATGGACCAATGGCAGCAGCGGCAGCAGCAGTTGTTCGAGGTGTGTGTGTGTGTGTGTGTGTGTGTGTGTGTGTGTGTGTGTGTGTGTGTGTGTGTGTGTGTGTGTGTGTGTGTGTGTGTGTGTGTGTGTGTGTGTGTGTGTGTGACAAAGTGTATACTCACGGCTTCGGCCACTCATTAAAAGTCAAAAAATGGATTTAGTGAAAATTAAGGCCTAAAATAGCATTAAAAAGCATGAACTACAATGTGTAGAAACATAAAAAAATGTCAACAGCAAATCAAACCACTAGAGCAGGGGTCACCAACCTTTTTGAAACCAAGAGCTACTTCTTGGGTACTGATTAATGTGCAGGGCTACCAGTTTGATACACACTTAAATAAATTGCCAGAAATAGCCAATTTGCTCAATTTACCTTTGACTCTATGTTATTATTAATAATTAATGATATTTACACTTAATTGAACGGTTTAAAAGAGGAGAAAACACGAAAAAAATGACAATAACATTTTGAAACATAGTTTATCTTCAATTTCGACTCTTTAAAATTCAAAATTCAACCGAACAAAAGAAGAGAAAAACTAGCTAATTCGAATCTTTTTGAAAAAAATTATAAAAGAATTTATGGAACATCATTAGTATTTTTTCCTGATTAAGAATAATTTTAGAATTTTGATTACATATTTTAAATAGGTTAAAATCCAATCTGCACTTTGTTAGAATATATAACAAATTGGACCAAGCTATATTTCTAACAAAGACAAATCATTATTTCTTCTAGATTTTCCAGAACAAAAATTTTAAAAGAAATTCAAAAGACTTTGAAATAAGATTTTAATTTGATTCTACAGATTTTCTAGATTTGCCAGAATAATTTTTTTTGAAATTTAATCATAATAAGTTTGAAGAAAAATTTCACAAATATTCTTCGTCGAAAAAACAGAAGCTAAAATGAAGAATTGAATTAAAATGTATTTATTATTCTTTACAATAAAACAAATAAATTTACTTGAACATTGATTTAAATTGTGAGGAAAGAAGAGGAAGGAATTTAAAAGGTAAAAAGGTATATGTGTTTAAAAATCCTAAAATCCTTTTTAAGGTTGTATTTTTTCTCTAAAATTGTCTTTCGGAAATTTATAAGAAGCAAAGTAAAACAAATTAATGAATTTATTTAAACAAGTGAAGACCAAGTCTTTAAAATATTTTCTTGGATTTTCAAATTCTATTTGAGTTTTGTCTCTCTTAGAATTAAAAATGTCGGGCAAAGCGAGACCAGCTTGCTAGTAAATAAATGAAATTTAAAAAATAGAGGCAGCTCACTGGTAAGTGCTGCTATTTGAGCTATTTTTAGAACAGGCCAGCGGGCTACTCATCTGGTCCTTACGGGCTACCTGGTGCCCGCGGGCACCGCGTTGGTGACCCCTGCACTAGACCAAATTTTTCCCAATTAGGGGAAAAACTGCTCAATATTTATTGAAGTACAATATTTGCTAACAAATATTGAGAATGCATTATATCTTATATATATATATATATATATATATATATATATATATATATTTTAAAACCTATTTAGGGTAATTAAGTTAGTCACCTTCTAATCACAATAGCATAACATACTACAGTCATGAAAAATGTTTATTGCGTTTGAAAGGGTTTCCTGCATTATGATTAAATTAGTGCTTAATTAGGCCAGAAACTACGGCTCAGTAAAGCCTTGCATCGTGGACTGCTTCCAAGTTTATCTTAAATAACAGATTTGCTGCCATCTTGTTGACAATGTGAGTAAATCCAATCAATAACCCTTGAATGTTTTTATTATATTAGCACAGCATTAACTTATATGACACAATCCAAACAACCTTCCCTAGTCATGGTGCAAAAAAAAAAATGCAACTAACAATAGTCAACACTAGGGATGTCCGATAATATCGGACTGCCGATATTATCGTCCGATAAATGCTTTAAAATGTAATATCGGAAATTATCGGTATCGGTTTCAAAAAGTAACATTTATGACTTTTTAAAACGCCGCTGTGTACACGGACGTAGGGAGAAGTACAGAGCGCCAATAAACCTTAAAGGCACTGCCCAATCACATAATATCTACGGCTTTTCACACACACAAGTGAATGCAAGGCATACTTGTTCAACAGCCATACAGCTCACACTGAGGGTGGCCGTATAAACAACGTTAACACTGTTACAAATATGCGCCACACTGTGAACCCACACCAAACAAGAATGACAAAACACATTTCGGGAGAACATCCGCACCGTAACACAACATAAACACAACAGAACAAATACCCAGAACCCCTTGTTGCACTAACTCTTCCGGGACGCTACAATTCCCCCCCAAGCCCACCTCAACCTCCTCATGCTCTCTCAGGGAGAGCATGTCCCAAATTCCAAACTGCTGTTTTGAGGCATGTTAAAAAAAATAATGCACTTTGTGACTTCAATAATAAATATGGCAGTGCCATGTTGGCATTTTTTTCCATAACTTGAGTTGATTTATTTTGGAAAACCTTGTTACATTGTTTAATGCATCCAGCGGGGCATCGCAACAAAATTAGGCATAATAATGTGTTCATTCCACGACTGTATATATCGGCATCGGTTGATATCGGTATCGGTAATCAAGAGTTGGACAATATTGGAATATCGGTAAAGAAGCCATTATTGGACATCTCTAATACATACATACATACATATATATATATATATATATATATATATATATATATATATATATATATATATATATATATATATATATATATATACACACAAATACTGTATATATATATATATATATACAAATACTGTATATATATATATATATATATACATATATATGTGTGTGTATATATATATATATATATATATATATATATATATATATATATATATTATATATATATATATATATATATATATATATATATATATATATATATATATATATATATATATATTATTGCCCCTGGCCCAATGTTTTTAGCCCAATGCTAAAGTTTGAACTATTCAACATAATAATTGTCAAATGCTGACATTGTGTGTCCATATTAGTATGTTTTTGCCCATGTATAACAAAGCTCTGCATTAAAACCCTGATACATCCTTCTCTGACAAATAATATCATATTTTGATACTTTTTAATGACCTTTCCCCTCCCCTCTTTAGGCTCCGCCCCTTCCCGCACAGGCTTCCTGAGCACCAGCAGCCCTGGACCAATGGCTGACTTGTACGCAGCAGCCAATCAGGACTCAGTCGGCAGCTACATCAGCGCGGCTAGCCCCGCCCCCAACACAGGGTTCGGCCACAGTCTCGGGGTACGTGGCTCTCACTCCCTGACTCCGCCCCCTCACACATGCATGAACGCAGACTTGTGTGCCCGCAGGGTCCTCTGATCGCCACGGCGTTCACTAATGGCTACCACTGAGCTGACTCGGGTGACCTGAGGGCTTCTCTTCTGCTGACGAGCCAATCAAATGCTGAGTGCTGTGACGGCACAACCTGATTGGCCGGCTGCAGGCTCTGCCTGTGGCTCCGCTCACCGACTGAATATCTTTTTAAAAACTCTTTTTGCTGTACTAATCTCATCATAATCTCCCCGTGTGTTGTCCTGATCTACGTTAGACCCTCAGATCTACGTTAGACCCTCAGATCTACGTTAGACCCTCAGATCTACGTTAGACCCTCAGATCTACGTTAGACCCTCAGATCTACGTTAGACCCTCAGATCTACGTTAGACCCTCAGATCTACGTTAGACCCTCAGATCTACGTTAGACCCTCAGATGCGTTATTTTCTTTGGAAACGGAGAAAAGAGAAAAAAAAGGGTCTGAAATTACCGTTGTCATTTTTGACAAAAGCCGAAGAAGACTATTTTTTCTAAAGTTATTCTCTCTCACTCTTCTATTGTTGCAACTCCCATTCTGACCACAACAACAAAAACGGGCATGATTTTCTTTTCTTTCTTTTTTTTGTGCAAAGCCTTTTAACTCCAATGAACAAATCCAACTAAGTCATTTTTCTAAGCATCACGGAAACAGGAAACAAACAAAAAAATGTATATTTTGATAGTCTTTAAAACGAAACCTTTGTAATATTGTTATTAATATTGACATCATTATGATCATCTGTGAGGTATTTTATTCTGTCATTGGTTTTAAAAGCAATGTTTTGATGTCTTCCTGTAAGATATTGTACATAAACATGGGGAGGCGGGACTACTGGACCAGCCGGCATGTCATTGGCTGCTTCTGGGAGGGGAGGGTCACCTTCTATTTCACTGGAAGTCATACACACCTGCTCATACACACCTGCTCATACACACCTGCTCATACACACCTGATCATACACACCTGATCATACACACCTGCTCATACACACATGCTCATACACACCTGCTCATACACACCTGCTCATACACACCTGCTCATACACACCTGATCATACACACCTGCTCATACACACCTGATCATACACACCTGCTCATACACACCTGCTCATACACACCTGTTCATACACACCCGCTCATACACACCCGCTCATACACACCTGTTCATACACACCTGATCATACACACCTGATCATACACACCCGCTCATACACACCCGCTCATACACACCTGCTCATACACATCTGCTCATACACACATTACACCTGTTCATACACACCTGCTCATACACGCTTGATCATGCACACCTGATCATACACACATTACACCTGATCATACACACCTGTTCATACACACCTGTTCATACACACCTGATCATACACACCTGCTCATACACACCTGCTCATACACACCTGTTCATACACACCTGATCATACACACCTGATCATACACACCCGCCCATACACACCCGCTCATACACACCCGCTCATACACACCTGTTCATACACACCTGATCATACACACCTGATCATACACACCCGCTCATACACACCCGCTCATACACACCTGCTCATACACATCTGCTCATACACACATTACACCTGTTCATACACACCTGCTCATACACGCTTGATCATGCACACCTGATCATACACACATTACACCTGATCATACACACCTGTTCATACACACCTGCTCATACACACATTACACCTGCTCATACACACCTGCTCATACACATATTACACCTGTTGATATATCACCTGCTCATACACACCTGTTCATACACACCTGTTCATACACATCTGCTCATACACACATTACACCTGTTCATACACACCTGCTCATACATACATTACACCTGTTCATACACACCTGCTCATACACACATTACACCTGTTCATACACACCTGCTCATACACACCCGCTCATACACACCCGCTCATACACACCTGATCATACACACCTGCTCATACACATCTGCTCATACACACATTACACCTGTTCATACACACCTGCTCATACACACATTACACCTGTTCATACACACCTGCTCATACACACATTACACCTGTTCATACACACATTAAACCTGTTCATACACACATTACACCTGCTCATACACACCTGCTCATACACACATTACACCTGCTCATACACACCTGCTCATACACACATTACACCTGCTCATACACGCTTGATCATGCACACCTGATCATACACACATTACACCTGATCATACACACATTACACCTGATCATACACACCTGCTCATACACACATTACACCTGCTCATACACATATTACACCTGTTGATATATCACCTGCTCATACACACCTGTTCATACACATCTGCTCATACACACATTACACCTGTTCATACACACCTGCTCATACATACATTACACCTGTTCATACACACCTGCTCATACACACATTACACCTGTTCATACACACCTGCTCATACACACCCGCTCATACACACCCGCTCATACACACCTGATCATACACACCTGCTCATACACATCTGCTCATACACACATTACACCTGTTCATACACACCTGCTCATACATACATTACACCTGTTCATACACACCTGCTCATACACACATTACACCTGTTCATACACACCTGCTCATACACACATTACACCTGTTCATACACACCTGCTCATACATACATTACACCTGTTCATACACACCTGCTCATACACACCTGCTCATACACACCTGCTCATACATACATTACACCTGCTCATACACACCTGCTCATACACACCTGCTCATACACATATTACACCTGTTGATATATCACCTGCTCATACACACCTGCTCATACACATCTGCTCATACATACATTACACCTGTTCATACACACCTGCTCATACATACATTACACCTGTTCATACACACCTGCTCATACACACCTGCTCATACACACCTGCTCATACACATATTACACCTGTTGATATATCACCTGCTCATACACACCTGCTCATACACATCTGCTCATACACACATTACACCTGTTCATACACACCTGCTCATACATACATTACACCTGTTCATACACACCTGCTCATACATACATTACACCTGTTCATACACACCTGCTCATACACATCTGCTCATACACACATTACACCTGTTCATACACACCTGCTCATACACACCTGCTCATACACATCTGCTCATACACACATTACACCTGTTCATACACACCTGCTCATACACACCTGCTCATACACACATTACACCTGTTCATACACACCTGCTCATACACACCTGCTCATACACACATTACACCTGATCATACACACCTGCTCATACACACCTGCTCATACACACATTACACCTGTTCATACACACCTGCTCATACACACCTGCTCATACACACATTACACCTGATCATACACACCTGCTCATACACACATTACACCTGATCATACACACCTGCTCATACACACCTGCTCATACACACATTACACCTGATCATACACACCTGCTCATACACACCTGCTCATACACACATTACACCTGATCATACACACCTGCTCATACACATATTACACCTGATCATACACACCTGCTCATACACACATTACACCTGATCATACACACCTGCTCATACACACCTGCTCATACACATATTACACCTGATCATACACACCTGCTCATACACACCTGCTCATACACATATTACACCTGATCATACACACCTGCTCATACACACATTACACCTGATCATACACACCTGCTCATACACACATTACACCTGATCATACACACCTGCTCATACACATATTACACCTGCTCATACACACATTACACCTGATCATACACACCTGCTCATACACACCTGCTCATACACATATTACACCTGATCATACACACCTGCTCATACACACCTGTTCATACACACATTACACCTGCTCATACACACCTGTTCATACACACCTGCTCATACACACATTACACCTGTTCATACACACATTACACCTGCTCATACACACCTGTTCATACACACCTGCTCATACACACATTACACCTGTTCATACACACATTACACCTGATCATACACACCTGCTCATACACATATTACACCTGATCATACACACCTGCTCATACACACATTACACCTGATCATACACACCTGCTCATACACACCTGCTCATACACATATTACACCTGATCATACACACCTGCTCATACACACCTGCTCATACACACATTACACCTGATCATACACACCTGCTCATACACACCTGCTCATACACATATTACACCTGCTCATACACACCTGCTCATACACACCTGCTCATACACATATTACACCTGTTCATACACACCTGCTCATACACACATTACACCTGATCATACACACCTGCTCATACACACATTACACCTGATCATACACACCTGCTCATACACATATTACACCTGCTCAGACACACATTACACCTGCTCATACACACCTGCTCATACACACCTGCTCATACACATATTACACCTGATCATACACACCTGCTCATACACACCTGTTCATACACACATTACACCTGCTCATACACACCTGTTCATACACACCTGCTCATACACACATTACACCTGTTCATACACACATTACACCTGCTCATACACACATTACACCTGCTCATACACACCTGCTCATACACACCTGCTCATACACATATTACACCTGATCATACACACCTGCTCATACACACCTGTTCATACACACATTACACCTGCTCATACACACCTGTTCATACACACCTGCTCATACACACATTACACCTGTTCATACACACATTACACCTGCTCATACACACATTACACCTGCTCATACACACCTGCTCATACACACCTGCTCATACACATATTACACCTGATCATACACACCTGCTCATACACACCTGTTCATACACACATTACACCTGCTCATACACACCTGTTCATACACACCTGCTCATACACACATTACACCTGTTCATACACACATTACACCTGCTCATACACACCTGTTCATACACACCTGTTCATACACACCTGCTCATACACACCTGTTCATACACACATTACATGTGGTCATGTCACTAGTCTCAAGGTCACGTGGACGTCCTTGGCCAGTCTTTGTAGCAGCACGATGATGTCGCTCATACTGAGAAACTTCCAGGCCTTCATGTTCTTTTACACCTTTTTTTGTTTGTTTGTTTGTTTTGGAAGCAGAAGCTGGGATGTTTCAGTTTGACTAAAAGTGTCATCAGCGTGAGGATTGAAGATGAACTTTGACTTCCCAGCAGGAGAATTCAGGACTTTGTTGGCTTGGAGGTTTCACTTGACTTCCTGTTTTTTTTGTTTTTGTTGATTTTTGGCCGTTGTCTTCTTCATTTTTGTGTCTATTTTTTTTATGTTTTTAACGCGGCGTTTTACCGTGAAATAAATGAAGGACATTGTTTTAAGGAAGAAGTGTAGAAAAGGTCACAATAATGTTACTATTGAAGGTGCGTACTATCAAGGTATGACGTGGAACCACAATAATGTTACTATTGAAGGTGCGCACTATCAAGGTATGACGTGGAACCACAATAATGTCACTATTGAAGGTGCGCACTATCAAGGTGTGATGTGGAACCACAATAATGTCACTATTGAAGGTGCGTACTATCAAGGTATGATGTGGAACCACAATAATGTCACTATTGAAGGTGCGTACTATCAAGGTATGACGTGGAACCACAATAATGTCACTATTGAAGGTGTGTACTATCAAGGTGTGACGTGGAACCACAATAATGTCACTATTGAAGGTGCGTACTATCAAGGTATGACGTGGAACCACAATAATGTCACTATTGAAGGTGCGTACTATCAAGGTATGACGTGGAACCACAATAATGTCACTATTGAAGGTGCGTACTATCAAGGTATGACGTGGAACCACAATAATGTCACTATTGTAGGTGCGTACTATCAAGGTATGATGTGGAACCACAATAATGTCACTATTGAAGGTGCGCACTATCAAGGTGTGATGTGGAACCACAATAATGTCACTATTGAAGGTGCGTACTATCAAGGTGTGATGTGGAACCACAATAATGTCACTATTGAAGGTGCGCACTATCAAGGTATGATGTGGAACCACAATAATGTCACTATTGAAGGTGCGTACTATCAAGGTATGACGTGGAACCACAATAATGTCACTATTGAAGGTGCGCACTATCAAGGTATGATGTGGAACCACAATAATGTCACTATTGAAGGTGCGTACTATCAAGGTATGACATGGAAGTACATCTGGCAACTTGCCAGTGTTTGGTACGGATGCCATGGTTTTTGTTTAGTCTTCATGTGTTAGTCCTCCTCCACTTCAATCTACTATTGCTGCTCCGCCTGATTGGGGCTCTGGGCAGGGAACAGGAAGTGTAACAGGGTCTGGTCCCAGCTGGTTCTGACAGAGTCCGGCTGGCAAGGAGCACAGCGACACACGTCCTGTCAGAACTCCTGGGACACGACACAACAAACTACTGCTGGACACGTACACTGTAACTTTTTAAACTTACAATAAAGCAATAAGTTATTTTCTACCTTACAAATGGAAAGAAGTGCTGTTCTTGCTGGAAGTGACGAGTGGAACAACTCTGCTTATTTTGCCATTTAGAAAAGAAACTATTTTTCAGTTTGGAGATCTTGTGTGCTGAGTCTAGTGAGGAACAAGAACAGGAACAAGAACAGGAACAGGAAAAGATGGCCGCCACCGAACTTTGCAGCAATACTTTTCTTTTTGTTTCTCTCCACATATTTTCAATGATAAAATCCTAATAAATTATTCTAAAGTATCTGACTGTGGCTTTTTCCCCCGTGTGGTTCAGTACTGACCTCTTTTTGTAGTTACTACCAGGTATAAATTCAACGGTGCCATATTTCCATACCCCTCGTGTCCGGCTGCAGACTAAACACTTGGCGAGGAAACAATCACACAAGCAGCAGTCAGAGCAAACTCCACCAAACTGCAATTTTAAATGCCAACAATACTTGTGTACCAGTACCCGTACTTGTATACCAGTACCCATACTTGTGTACCAGTACCCATACTTGTGTACCAGTACCCATTCTTGTGTACCAGTACCATACTTGTGTACCAGTACCATACTTGTGTACCAGTACCCATACTTATGTACCAGTACCATACTTGTATACCAGTACCCATACTTGTGTACCAGTACCATACTTGTGTACTAGTACCCATTCTTGTGTACCAGTACCATACTTGTGTACCAGTACCATACTTGTGTACCAGTACTCATACTTGTGTACCAGTACTCATACTTGTGGACCAGTACCATACTTGTGTACCAGTACTCATACTTGTGTACCAGTACCCGTACTTGTGTACCAGTACCCATACTTGTGTACCAGTACCCATTCTTGTGTACCAGTACCCATACTTGTGTACCAGTACCCATACTTGTGTACCAGTACCCATACTTGTGTACCAGTACCCATTATTGTGTACCAGTACCCATACTTGTGTACCAGTACCCATACTTGTGTACCAGTACCCATACTAGTGTACCAGTACCATACTTGTGTACTAGTACCATACTTGTGTACCAGTACCATACTTGTGTACTAGTACCATACTTGTGAACCAGTACCCATACTTGTGTACCAGTACCCATACTAGTGTACCAGTACCATACTTGTGTACTAGTACCATACTTGTGTACCAGTACCATACTTGTGTACTAGTACCCATACTTGTGTACCAGTACCCATACTAGTGTACCAGTACCATACTTGTGTACTAGTACCCATACTTGTGTACCAGTACCCATACTAGTGTACCAGTACCATACTTGTGTACTAGTACCATACTTGTGTACCAGTACCATACTTGTGTACTAGTACCATACTTGTGAACCAGTACCCATACTTGTGTACCAGTACCCATACTAGTGAACCAGTACCCATACTTGTGTACCAGTACCCATACTAGTGTACCAGTACCATACTTGTGTACTAGTACCATACTTGTGTACCAGTACCATACTTGTGTACTAGTACCATACTTGTGAACCAGTACCATACTTGTGTACCAGTACCCATACTTGTGTACCAGTACCATACTTGTGTACCAGTACCATACTTGTGTACTAGTACCATACTTGTGTACCAGTACTCATACTTGTGTACCAGTACCATACTTGTGTACTAGTACCATACTTGTGTACCAGTACCATACTTGTGTACTAGTACCATACTTGTGAACCAGTACCATACTTGTGTACCAGTACCCATACTTGTATACCAGTACCATACTTGTGTACCAGTACCATACTTGTGTACTAGTACCATACTTGTGTACCAGTACCATACTTGTGTACCAGTACCATACTTGTGTACCAGTACCATACTTGTGTACCAGTACCATACTTGTGTTTTAGCACCCTAGCTGTGTAGATGGCGGGGCAGTGATGGTATCAGGACAGCTGAGCTATGTAGAACTGGACTTAAGCAGACTTGGATTCCAGACGGAGGCCAACAGGGTGAGTGATCCTCTCTCCTCCATTTCAGTGGTCCACTCAGCACAGATCCTTTTCCTTCTTACAAGAACTGCAGCCGTCGTCACGACGCACTTCAAACCCAACGGATTGTGTCTTTTTTTAGTCACTTCTTTCAGGTTTTTGGCAATTCTCCGGTGGTCTGCCCCTCACCCCCCTTGTGGTCTGGAACAATGGCTCTGGGAGTTCTCAATCCACCCATGAAAAGTTCCCCCCGGGAGAGTGAATGTTTGGACAGCAGTTCCACGGAGGAACCGGAACCGGAACCGGGACCTCCACTGAAAAGCTATCTTCTTTTAAGCATGTTTACCTGCTTGTGTCCTGCTTACCCTGTCAACATTGTCGCCTTGGTCTTCTCTCTCATGGTAAGTCCAGATGCTAGACTCTAGTCCACACTTGTCATCTTTACAGCTTGGAATGAAGTCTTAGGGATGGACTGTAGACTACAACACCACCTTCATGGTGTAGACCAGTTGGGGATGTCGCTTCAATCATATTCGGTACTATACCGCCTCTAAAAAAGTTAGCACATTATCTCTTGCCTAACGTGCTAATGTAATTGTTGTTTTATGGGCATATGAATTTTTCCCGCCATACTAATGAATCATATTCGGTACTATACCGCCTCTAAAAAAGTTAGCACATTATCTCTTGCCTAACATGCTAACGTAATTGTTGTTTTATGAGCATATTAATTTTCCCGCCATACTAATGAATCATAATCGGTACTATACCGCCTCTAAAAAAGTTAGCACATTATCTCTTGCCTAACGTGCTAACGTAATTTTTTTTTTTTTGGGCATATGAATTTTCCCGCCATACTAATGAATCATAATCGGTACTATACCGCCTCTAAAAAAGTTAGCACATTATCTCTTGCCTAACGTGCTAACGTAATTGTTGTTTTATGAGCATATTAATTTTCCCGCCATACTAATGAATCATATTCGGTACTATACCGCCTCTAAAAAAGTTAGCTCATTTTCTTTGGCCTAACCTGCTAACGTAATTGTTGTTTTATGAGCATATTAATTTTTCCCGCCATACTAATGAATCATATTCGGTACTATACCGCCTCTAAAAAAGTTAGCACATTATCTCTTGCCTAACGTGCTAACGTAATTGTTGTTTTATGAGCATATTAATTTTCCCGCCATACTAATGAATCATATTCGGTACTATACCGCCTGTAAAAAAGTTAGCACATTATCTCTTGCCTGACGTGCTAACGTAATTGTTGTTTTATGAGCATATTAATTTTCCCGCCATACTAATGAATCATATTCGGTACTATACCGCCTGTAAAAAAGTTAGCACATTATCTCTTGCCTAACATGCTAATGTAATTGTTGTTTTATGGGCATATGAATTTTTCCCGCCATACTAATGAATCATATTCGGTACTATACCGCCTCTAAAAAAGTTAGCACATTATCTCTTGCCTAACATGCTAACGTAATTGTTGTTTTATGAGCATATTAATTTTCCCGCCATACTAATGAATCATATTCGGTACTATACCGCCTCTAAAAAAGTTAGCACATTATCTCTTGCCTAACGTGCTAACGTAATTGTTGTTTTATGAGCACATTAATTTTTCCCGCCATACTAATGAATCATATTCGGTACTATACCGCCTCTAAAAAAGTTAGCACATTATCTCTTGCCTAACGTGCTAACGTAATTGTTGTTTTATGAGCATATTAATTTTCCCGCCATACTAATGAATCATATTCGGTACTATACCGCCTCTAAAAAAGTTAGCACATTATCTCTTGCCTAACGTGCTAACGTAATTTTTTTTTTTTTTGGCATATGAATTTTCCCGCCATACTAATGAATCATAATTGGTACTATACCTCCTCTAAAAAAGTTAGCACATTATCTCTTGCCTAACGTGCTAATGTAATTGTTGTTTTATGGGCATATGAATTTTTCCCGCCATACTAATGAATCATAATCGGTACTATACCGCCTCTAAAAAAGTTAGCACATTATCTCTTGCCTAACGTGCTAACGTAATTGTTGTTTTATGAGCATATTAATTTTCCCGCCATACTAATGAATCATATTCGGTACTATACCGCCTCTAAAAAAGTTAGCACATTATCTTTTGCCTAACGTGCTAATGTAATTGTTGTTTTATGAGCATATTGATTTTCCCGCCATACTAATGAATCATATTCGGTACTATACCGCCTCTAAAAAAGTTAGCACATTATCTTTTGCCTAACGTGCTAATGTAATTGTTGTTTTATGAGCATATTGATTTTCCCGCCATACTAATGAATCATATTCGGTACTATACCGCCTCTAAAAAAGTTAGCACATTATCTCTTGCCTAACGTGCTAACGTAATTTTTTTTTTTTTTGGCATATGAATTTTCCCGCCATACTAATGAATCATAATCGGTACTATACCGCCTCTAAAAAAGTTAGCACATTATCTCTTGCCTAACGTGCTAATGTAATTGTTGTTTTATGGGCATATGAATTTTTCCCGCCATACTAATGAATCATAATCGGTACTATACCGCCTCTAAAAAAGTTAGCACATTATCTCTTGCCTAACGTGCTAACGTAATTGTTGTTTTATGAGCATATTAATTTATCCACCATACTAATGAATCATATTCGGTACTATACCGCCTGTAAAAAAGTTAGCACATTATCTCTTGCCTAACATGCTAACGTAATTGTTGTTTTATGAGCATATTAATTTTCCCGCCATACTAATGAATCATATTCGGTACTATACCGCCTCTAAAAAAGTTAGCACATTATCTCTTGCCTGACCTGCTAACGTAATTGTTGTTTTATGAGCATATTAATTTTCCCGCCATACTAATGAATCATATTCAGTACTATACCGCCTCTAAAAAAGTTAGCACATTATCTCTTGCCTAACATGCTAACTACAGCCTGCCTATTATGAATGTAAACATGTTCCCAGTCTAGGAGCAGCTACTACAACGGCGACTACGACGGCTCGCTGCGTCTGGGCAAGAACGCTCTCTATGTGGCCATCGCCTCCATCATCATCGGCCTCCTCATCATCGCCATCATCTGCGTGCTCCACTTTACGCCCGTAAGACTTTTTTGTTACGCACGGCCTGCACCGAGAGTTTTCAACCAACATGTTTCCTCCCGGGTGTTGCAGATGTATCACTGAACAAGACTTACGTTTGGACTGAACTGAATGGACGACGCTCAAGTTTCCTCTTCTCCAGATGGAGACTTGTGGATATTCCCCATCACGGTCTTCACCGCGGACTTTACAGCAAGAGAAGCCGCGATTACTGTCAGGTTTAAGCATCGAACTATCTGTTAAACAGAACAAGAAGCAAGGAATCAGGCAGAGACAGAGTTCAATTTTGCTCATGAGGAGAACGCATGGCACTGCACACTCAGTTACAGTCTCACCCTACGCTCTGAGGAACAGCCCACGTGCTCCTCTATTTATTATTTATTTTCAACCACTGTGCCGCGACACACTAGTGTACCGTGAGATACAGTCTGGTGTGTCGTGGGAGATTATCCAATTTCATCTATTTGGGTTAAAAATATTTTTTGCAAACCAGTAATTATAATCCATAAGGATTAGTCTGGTGTGGATGAACTTGACTGGCCTGCACAGAGTCCTGACCTGAACCCGATAGAACACCTTTGGGATGAATTACAACGGAGACTGAGAGCCAGGCCTTCTCCGCCAACATCAATGCCCAGTCACATAATATCTACGGCTTTTCACACACACAAGTGAATGCAAGCATACTTGGTCAACAGCCATACAGGTCACACTGAGGGTAGCCATATAAACAAGTTTAACACTGTTGAAAATATGCGCCACACTGTGAACCCACACCAAACAAGAATGACAAACACATTTCGGGAGAACATCCGCACCGTAACACAACATAAACACAACGCAACAAATACCCAGAACCCCTTGCAGCACTAACTCTTCTGGGACGCATGTTGGTATTTTTTTCCATAACTTGAGTTGATTTATTTTGGAAAACCTTGTTACATTGTTTAATGCATCCAGCGGGGCATCACAACAAAATTAGGCATAATAATGTGTTAATTCCACCACTGTATATATCGGTATCGGTTGATATCGGAATCAGTAATTAAGAGTTGGACAATATCGGAATATCAGATATCGGCAAAAACGCTTTTATCGGACATCTCTAATAATAATGTGTTAATTCCACCACTGTATATATCTGTATCGGTTGATATCGGAATCGGTAATTAAGAGTTGGACAATATCGGAATATTGGCAAAAAAGCCATTATCGGACATCTCTAATAATAATGTGTTAATTCCACGACTGTATATATCGGTATCGGTTGATATCGGAATCTGTAATTAAGAGTTGGACAATATCGGAATATCGGCAAAAAAGCCATTATCGGACATCTCTAATAATAATGTGTTAATTCCACGACTGTATATATTGGTATCCGTTGATATCGGAATCGGTAATTAAGAGTTGGACAATATCGGAATATCGGCAAAAAAGCTTTTATCGGACATCTCTAATAATAATGTGTTAATTCCACCACTGTATATATCTGTATCGGTTGATATCGGAATCAGTAATTAAGAGTTGGACAATATCGGAATATCTGCAAAAAAACGATTATCGGACATCTCTAATAATAATGTGTTAATTCCACGACTGTATATATCGGTAATTAAGAGTTGGACAGTATCGGAATATCGGATATCGGCAAAAACGCCATTATCGAACATCTCTAATAATAATGTGTTAATTCCACGACTGTATGTATTGGTATCCATTGATATCGGAATCGGTAATTAAGAGTTGGACAATATCGGATATCGGCAAAAAAGCTTTTATCGGACATCTCTAATAATAATGTGTTAATTCCACGACTGTATATATCGGTATCGGTTGATATCGGAATTGGTAATTAAGAGTTGGACAATATCGGATATCGGCAAAAAAGCTTTTATCGGACATCTCTAATAATAATGTGTTAATTCCACGACTGTATATATCGGTATCGGTTGATATCGGAATCGGTAATTAAGAGTTGGACAATATCGGATATCGGCAAAAAAGCTTTTATCGGACATCTCTAATAATAATGTGTTAATTCCACCACTGTATATATCGGTATCGGTTGATATCGGAATCGGTAATTAAAAGTTGGACAATATCGGAATATCGGCAAAAAAGCCATTATCGGACATCTCTAATAATAATGTGTTAATTCCACGACTGTATATATCGGTATCGGTTGATATCGGAATCGGTAATTAAAAGTTGGACAATATCGGAATATCGGCAAAAAAGCCATTATCGGACATCTCTAATAATAATGTGTTAATTCCATGACTGTATATATCGGTATCGGTTGATATCGGAATCGGTAATTAAAAGTTGGACAATATCGGAATATCGACAAAAAAGCCATTATTGGACATCTCTAATAATAATGTGTTAATTCCACGACTGTATATATCGGTATCGGTTGATATCGGAATCGGTAATTAAGAGTTGGACAATATCGGATATCGGCAAAAAAGCTTTTATCGGACATCTCTAATAATAATGTGTTAATTCCACCACTGTATATATCTGTATCGGTTGATATCGGAATCAGTAATTAAGAGTTGGACAATATCGGAATATCTGCAAAAAAACGATTATCGGACATCTCTAATAATAATGTGTTAATTCCACCACTGTATATATCTGTATCGGTTGATATCGGAATCGGTAATTAAGAGTTGGACAATATCGGAATATCGTATATCGGCAAAAAGCCTTTATCGGACATCTCTAATACGACGGTATATATCTGTATCGGTTGATATCGGAATCTGTAATTAAGAGTTGGACAATATCGGAATATCGGCAAAAAAGCCATTATCGGACATCTCTAATAATAATGTGTTAATTCCACCACTGTGTATATCTGTATCGGTTGATATCGGAATCGGTAATTAAGAGTTGGACAATATCGGAATATCGGATATCGACAAAAAAGCCATTATCGGACATCTCTAATAATAATGTGTTAATTCCACGACTGTATATATCTGTATCGGTTGATATCGGAATCGGTAATTAAGAGTTGGACAATATCGGAATATTGGCAAAAAAGCCATTATCGGACATCTCTAATAATAATGTGTTAATTCCACGACTGTATATATCGGTATCGGTTGATATCGGAATCTGTAATTAAGAGTTGGACAATATCGGAATATCGGCAAAAAAGCCATTATCGGACATCTCTAATAATAATGTGTTAATTCCACGACTGTATATATTGGTATCCGTTGATATCGGAATCGGTAATTAAGAGTTGGACAATATCGGAATATCGGCAAAAAAGCTTTTATCGGACATAATCTGTATCCGTTGATATCGGAATCGGTAATTAAGAGTTGGACAATATCGGAATATCGGCAAAAAAGCTTTTATCGGACATAATCTGTATCGGTTGATATCGGAATCGGTAATTAAGAGTTGGACAATATCGGAATATCGTATATCGGCAAAAAGCCTTTATCGGACATCTCTAATACGACGGTATATATCTGTATCGGTTGATATCGGAATCTGTAATTAAGAGTTGGACAATATCGGAATATCGGCAAAAAAGCCATTATCGGACATCTCTAATAATAATGTGTTAATTCCACCACTGTGTATATCTGTATCGGTTGATATCGGAATCGGTAATTAAGAGTTGGACAATATCGGAATATCGGATATCGACAAAAAAGCCATTATCGGACATCTCTAATAATAATGTGTTAATTCCACGACTGTATATATCTGTATCGGTTGATATCGGAATCGGTAATTAAGAGTTGGACAATATCGGAATATTGGCAAAAAAGCCATTATCGGACATCTCTAATAATAATGTGTTAATTCCACGACTGTATATATCGGTATCGGTTGATATCGGAATCTGTAATTAAGAGTTGGACAATATCGGAATATCGGCAAAAAAGCCATTATCGGACATCTCTAATAATAATGTGTTAATTCCACGACTGTATATATTGGTATCCGTTGATATCGGAATCGGTAATTAAGAGTTGGACAATATCGGAATATCGGCAAAAAAGCTTTTATCGGACATCTCTAATAATAATGTGTTAATTCCACGACTGTATATATCGGTATCGGTTGATATCGGCATCGGTAATTAAGAGTTGGACAATATCGGATATCGGCAAAAAAGCTTTTATCGGACATCTCTAATAATAATGTGTTAATTCCACCACTGTGTATATCTGTATCGGTTGATATCGGAATTGGTAATTAAGATTTGGACAATATCGGAATATCGGATATCGGCAAAAAAGCCTTTATCAGACATCTCTAATAATAATGTGTTAATTCCACCACTGTGTATATCTGTATCGGTTGATATCGGAATCGGTAATTAAGAGTTGGACAATATCGGATATCGGCAAAAAAGCTTTTATCGGACATCTCTAATAATAATGTGTTAATTCCACCACTGTGTATATCTGTATCGGTTGATATCGGAATCGGTAATTAAGAGTTGGACAATATCGGAATATCGGATATCGGCAAAAAAGCCTTTATCGGACATCTCTAATAATAATGTGTTAATTCCACGACTGTATATATCGGTATCGGTTGATATCGGTATCGGTAATTAAGAGTTGGACAATATCGGAATATCGGATATCGGCAAAAACGCCATTATCGAACATCTCTAATAATAATGTGTTAATTCCACGACTGTATATATTGGTATCCGTTGATATCGGAATCGGTAATTAAGAGTTGGACAATATCAGAATATCGGCAAAAAAGCCATTATCGGACATCTCTAATAATAATGTGTTAATTCCACGACTGTATATATCGGTATCGGTTGATATCGGAATCAGTAATTAAGAGTTGGACAATATCGGATATCGGCAAAAAAGCTTTTATCGGACATCTCTAATAATAATGTGTTAATTCCACCACTGTGTATATTGGTATCGGTAATTAAGAGTTGGACAATATCGGAATATCGGATATCGGCAAAAACGCCATTATCGAACATCTCTAATAATAATGTGTTAATTCCACAACTGTATATATTGGTATCCGTTGATATCGGAATCGGTAATTAAGAGTTGGACAATATCGGATATAGGCAAAAAAGCTTTTATCGGACAACTCTAATAATAATGTGTTAATTCCACGACTGTATATATCTGTATCGGTTGATATCGGAATCTGTAATTAAGAGTTGGACAATATCGGAATATCGGCAAAAAAGCCATTATCGGACATCTCTAATAATAATGTGTTAATTCCATGACTGTATATATCAGTATCGGTTGATATCGGAATCGGTAATTAAGAATTGGACAATATCGGATATCGGCAAAAAAGCCATTATCGGACATCTCTAGTTTGAATTATTGTGAAATACTAAAATGGGTCAAAAGAAAGTCACATGACTCTGGAAAAGAAAGAATAATAATACAGTATTCATTTAGAAGAAAGTAGAGGTTCGTGTTGTTGTTTGTTGCAGTTCCAGGCTTTTATTTCTACCGAGTACTCCTGCTGTTCTGGGATCTGCGTCACACGCTCACTTAGACCCAAAGTTCAGTCTCCTCCAGTGTCCAACTTGCAACATTTGCAGAGCAGGGAAATGATATATGTCACAATATATCCTGCACTAAATATAATGATATATGTCACAATATATCCTGCACTAAATATAATGATATATGTCACAATATATCCTGCACTAAATATAATAATATATGTCACAATATATCCTGCACTAAATATAATGATATATGTCACAATATATCCTGCACTAAATATAATGATATATGTCACAATATATCCTGCACTAAATATAATGATATATGTCACAATATATCCTGCATTAAATATAATGATATATGTCACAATATATCCTGCACTAAATATAATAATATATGTCACAATATATCCTGCACTAAATATAATAATATATGTCACAATATATCCTGCACTAAATATAATAATATATGTCACAATATATCCTGCACTAAATATAATAATATATGTCACAATATATCCTGCACTAAATATAATAATATATGTCACAATATATCCTGCACTAAATATAATAATATATGTCACAATATATCCTGCACTAAATATAATGATATATGTCACAATATATCCTGCACTAAATATAATGATATATGTCACAATATATCCTGCACTAAATATAATAATATATGTCACAATATATCCTGCATTAAATATAATGATATATGTCACAATATATCCTGCACTAAATATAATAATATATGTCACAATATATCCTGCACTAAATATAATAATATATGTCACAATATATCCTGCACTAAATATAATGATATATGTCACAATATATCCTGCACTAAATATAATAATATATGTCACAATATATCCTGCACTAAATATAATAATATATGTCACAATATATCCTGCACTAAATATAATAATATATGTCACAATATATCCTGCACTAAATATAATGATATATGTCACAATATATCCTGCACTAAATATAATGATATATGTCACAATATATCCTGCACTAAATATAATGATATATGTCACAATATATCCTGCACTAAATATAACATCTGTGTGTGCTGCCAATTATCTGATGGTGATGACCTGTAGTTTGATCAGCCATTATTTTGTGTTCTATAAACTCAGCCAGGGATTCTCTCACACGAGAAATAAATTGTGCATTTGTACTCGACCTACTGAGTGTCTTTGGTTGTTCCACAAGCTACTTTGTGCTGGTCAATTGGCACTAATCAACTTGTAGGGTTGTGTGGTATACTAACTAGTGCAGTGTATTTTAACCTTTTTTGGAGCCAAGGCACATTTTTTTCATTGAAAAAATGCAGAGGCACACCACCAGCAGACATCATTAAAAAATTAAACTCAGTAGCCGATATTGACAATAAAAAGTCGTTGTCGCAAGTGTTGGATATGACTTTAAAGCAGTGGTCCCCAACCCACCAACCAAAAAAAAATTTTTTTTATTTTTTTAAAAATTTTATTTCGTGTGCGGTCCGGTACCAATCGGTCCGCGGACCGGTACCGGACCGCACACGAAATTAAAAAAAAAAAAAAAAAAAAAAGTTTTTTTTTTTTTGTTTTTTTTTTAATTTCGTGTGCGGTCCGGTACCAATCGGCCGCGGTCCGGTAAAAAAAAAAAAGTTAAAAAAAAAAATTAAATCAACATAGAAAACACAATATATACATTATATATCAATATAGATCAATACAGTCTGCAGGGATACAGTCCGTAAGCACACATGATTGTATTTCTTTATGGAATTTTTTTTTTTTTTTTTTAAATCCTTTTCAACCCATATTCAATTGAATGCACTACAAAGACAACATATTTGATGTTCAAAGTCATAAACTTTTTTTTTTTTTTGCAAATAATAATTAACTTAGAATTTCATGGCTGCAACACGTGCCAAAGTAGTTGGGAAAGGGCATGTTCACCACTGTGTTACATGGCCTTTCCTTTTAACAACACTCAGTAAAGGTTTGGGAACTGAGGAGACACATTTTTGAAGCTTCTCAGGTGGAATTATTTCCCATTCTTGCTTGATGTACAGCTTAAGTTGTTCAACAGTCCGGGGGTCTCCCTTGTGCTATTTTAGGCTTCATAATGCGCCACACATTTTCAATGGGAGACAGGTCTGGACTACAGGCAGGCCAGTCTAGTACCCGCACTCTTTTACTATGAAGCCACGTTGATGTAACACGTGGCTTGGCATTGTCTTGCTGAAATAAGCAGGGGCGTCCATGGTAACGTTGCTTGGATGGCAACATATGTTGCTCCAAAAGCTGTATGTACCTTTCAGCATTAATGGCGCCTTCCCAGATGTGTAAGTTACCCATGTCTTGGGCACTAATACACCCCCATACCATCACACATGCTGCCTTTTACACTTTGCGCCTATAACAATCCGGATGGTTCTTTTCCTCTTTGGTCCGGAGGGCACGACGTCCACAGTTTCCAAAAACAATTTGAAATGTGGACTCGTCAGACCACAGAACACTTTTCCACTTTGTATCAGTCCATCTTAGATGAGCTCAGGCCCAGCGAAGCCGACGGCGTTTCTGGGTGTTGTTGATGAACGGTTTTCGCCTTGCATAGGAGAGTTTTAACTTGCACTTACAGATGTAGCGACCAACTGTAGTTACTGACAGTGGGTTTCTGAAGTGTTCCTGAACCCATGTGGTGATATCCTTTACACACTGATGTGGCTCGTTGATGCAGTACAGCCTGAGGGATGGAAGGTCACGGGCTTAGCTGCTTACGTGCAGTGATTTATCCAGATTCTCTGAACCCTTTGATGATATTACGGAGCGTAGATGGTGAAATCCCTAAATTCCTTGCAATTTTTCTTAAACTGTTCAACAATTTGCTCACGCATTTGTTGACAAAGTGGTGACCCTCGCCCCATCCTTGTTTGTGAATGACTGAGCATTTCATGGAATCTACTTTTATACCCAATCATGGCACCCACCTGTTCCCAATTTGCCCGCTCACCTGTGGGATGTTCCAAATAAGTGTTTGATGAGCATTCCTCAACTTTATCAGTATTTATTGCCACCTGTCCCAACTTCTTTGTCACGTGTTGCTGGCATCAAATTCTAAAGTTAATGATTATTTGCAAAAAAAAAAAAAGTTTTATCGGTTTGAACATCAAATATGTTGTCTTTGTAGCATATTCAACTGAATATGGGTTGAAAATGATTTGCAAATCATTGTATTCCGCTTATATTTACATCTAACACAATTTCCCAACTCATATGGAAACGGGGTTTGTATGTATACAGTATATATAATAAATCATAGAGCAACATTGCCCTCTTGTGGAACTGTGTCATCACAACTCCCTCCTCCAACCATAACAAGGCTCCAACAAATATGTTTGGAGGAGAAAAGGTGAGGCCTTTAATCCCAGGAACACCATTCATACCGATCAAGCATGGTGGTGGTAGTATAATGCTTCTGGGCCTGTTTTTGCTGCCGATGGAACTGGTTCTTTACAGAGAGTAAATGGGACAATGAAAAAGGAGGATTACCTCCAAATTCTTCAGGACAAGCTAAAATCATCAGCCCGGAGGTTGGGTCTTGGGAGCAGTTGGGTGTTCCAACAGGACAATGACCCCCACAGAACTTATCTTTGTCCAAGTGATGTCAGATGAAACAAAAAAAAAAGAAACTCAAGACAGCCATGAGACAGACAGATTGGAGTAGGAACCCACACCAGGAACATGAGGTATATTCCACTCATTTCAAGCTTTTTGTTCACATTCTGCTAGGTTTGTTTTTGTGTAATGCCAGAAAAAGCCTCGCAAAAAAAAAAGAGGAAAGCAATGTATGACATTATTATTACGGTTATGGTTCATAATAGGCTTGCGTTCCTCTATTTTGCTGGTGATTTAGTGAAGTCTCGGTGTCCTCACAAGACGGCGTAATGATTTTTCACGGCCTATTTGTTGCTTCCCACGCCGTGTCTGTGGCAGCTTGACTGAATAATGATGGTAATCAACCTTCTTATTATAGAAACAATGCCTTCCATAATGATGCATTACATCATGCAGACGCAGAAAGGCTTGAATAAACACCCTTTTTTTCCCCCCCCAGCTTTGAACCTCAACGCTCAGCACGCCGTGCATAATAAACGCCTTCCGTCGGGCGGGCCATCATCGCCTCACACTTTCAAACTATTATGTTTAAATACTTTTCCGAGATTCATGCAAACATGTCAGAATGACCCAGAGGAGATTTCTCGTCTTACTTGATGGTCCGGCCGCAGATTTTGAAAACCTCTTGGAGGACTGGAACGGTCTCTACTGGGTCCACGTCCATGTTGTCAGGATCAAAACCGTGGTCATCATCACAGGTCTGTGCACAGTCACCCAAGTCGGTCTTGGAGAACGAGGGAATTTGGAGCAGGGGGAGATTCTAAAAATACAATGAAATCATTATTAATGGTATATACCAGGGGTCGGCAACCCAAAATGTTGAAAGAGCCATATAGGTGAGGGCCGACATCCGGGCAACTGAGCTACATACGGGTTCTTCGAGCCATAGCAACCAGACTGGCGTTGAAAACAAAGCGTTGCCATTACTCTTTAACCTGTCGACTTACGCTGGTTAAACCCGTCATTCTGCCTCCAAAATGCCGAAAAACGGTGTTGTTTTTGGTTGTGCTAACCACAACCGGAAACAGGGAAAACAAAGGTCGTATTTTGTTCTGCCAAAGCGCGATAAAAGCCCACAGAGACGAGACAAATGGCTCGCAGCTTTACACCGGGGAAAACGAAGACGGTTCTCACTGGAGTCCCCCAAAGTCCCGGGTCGTGTGTTCGGATCACTTCGTTTCTGGTAAATATAAGGAACAAAAATCCACCTTCTTAACCACAACTTGGCTATACCGTCCGTGCTAATGTTGTACTTGTTGAATTTGTACCTTATAACGTTCGACAGCTGAAGTTGTTGTTGTACAAAAATAACATGCGGTATATACTATATAGTCTATAGCAGGGGTCACCAACCTTTTTCAAACCAAGAGCTACTTCTTGGGTACTGATTAATGCAAAGGGCTACCAGTTTGATACACACTTAAATAAATTGCCAGAATTAGCCAATTTGCTCAATTTACCTTTAACTCTATGTTATTATTAATAATGAATGATATTTACTGTTGTGTCACACGTTCCTGGTCCCTCCCCTGCACGCCATCTAAGGGCAAGGGCCGGGCGTCTCTCTCAGCCTGCTGCAGCCAGCACAGGTGTGGCTGGTTCCAATCAGCCCAGCTGCTCCACATCCCAGCCATCAGAGAGCAGCCTACATAAACCGCTGAGAGCCGGCGCCCGACGCTTGAACGTTGACTCCTGTGGTCAGTATAGACAGCATTTAGAATTACAGTTATCTAGTAGTATTCTGTGAGTTAGTTAAAGGAGAACTTGGTGCTCGTTTGTTCCATGCTGATTCTGCTTTCTGCTTCGTTCCAGGCTCCCTCCTCCACAAACCCAGTGTCTCCCACGCCTCGCCGCCTCCCCGGGATCCCTCCGCTCCTCCGTAAAGTTTCATTAAACTCTGTTATACTTTATTACTGCCTCCGTTGTCTTTGTCCTTGAGGGTCCCTGGTACATTTGGTTCAACAGCTCTGGTCGAGCCTAACAGAACGTTCAAGCCAAAATGAACCAAACCGGGTCCTCAGGGACAGAGGGACAGAAGAACCCTGAATTACGAGAGCTTGTGTTTGGCCAGGCCACACAACTGTCCACTTTGCATGAAGAATTGAACAAAGCTTTTCCCACTGTTCAATCCCAAATTGCTGTGCTTGAGAAGACTTCACAAACTACTGTTGGTAATGTGGCTGCTCTGTCTGGCCAAGTGAATGACATTTCTGGAGTCTTGCTCGGCATACAGAAGACCCTGGAGGTCCTTACAGCACATGTTTCAGCTGAATCTAACTCTGCTTCAAGTTCTTCAAACCAGCCTGTTAACCCCGTCCTCCCCAGCACACAGCAGCCTCAGTCTGAGCCTGGCTTAGTCAGTCCTAGGCCATTTAATGGTGATTTTGGTCATTGCAGGGGCTTCCTGGCACAGTGTGAGTTACTTTTTACTCATCAGCCATCCAAATATACTTCTGATGGTTCGAAGATTGCTCTCATCATGTCCCTCCTGGTCGACGACGCTCTTAATTGGGCTATTGCAGCAGTAGAGAACAACCCTGTCTTTGCCACTAACTACTCTCAGTTTAAGAGTGAGTTTCAAGCTGTGTTTAACCACCCTACTGACGGACAAGATGCTTCCAGCCGTTTGCTAGTTATTCGCCAAGGGTCACGTTCTGTGGCTCAGTATACTTTGGAGTTCCGGATCCTTGCTGCTGAAAGCCAGTGGAACGACCACGCCCTTCTTAGTGTCTACCGCAAGGGGCTGAGTGATTCTATTAAAGATCTTTTGGTCCGTGACAGCCCACAGACTCTTAATGAGCTCATATCCCTGGCCCTTAAGATGGGAACACGACTTCAGGAGCGCCATGCGGACCGAGCCCAACGAAGCTCTCCTCCTCCTGGGTCCAGTCGCTCTGCTTCAGTGACCCGCACTTCACCATCTCCTCGCTCCACTCCACAACCTCGACAGCTTATGCTCCCCCCTGCTCCCTCTTCACCCGGGCCTGCCGAGCCCATGGAGATCGGCCGGTCCCGGCTGACACTAGCTGAGAGGGAACAAAGGCTCACCAACCAGCTGTGTCTTTACTGTGGTGAGCCAGGACATTTCATCAAGGTCTGCCCGATCCGCCCAAAAGACCCAGCTCGCCGGTAGGGGCTATACTGGTGAGCCAAACAACTCTTCCCCAGCCCAAGAATCATTCCAACCGACTTTTCCCTGCAACCTTGACCTGGAATGAAAAGACACTGTCTGTTAGTGCCCTCATTGACTCCGGTGCAGACGAGTGCCTCATGGACATCTCTTTGGCTCACCAGGCGGGCATTCCTTTAGTTCCTTTAGATCGCACACTGTCTCCCCAAGCGATCGACGGACACTCCATGGGAACTATATCCTTTTCCACAGAACCCCTCACACTCACTCTGTCTGGAAATCACTCTGAAACCATCCGCTTTTTTGTTCTACACGCCCCAACAGCGCCCCTGGTGTTGGGTAGACCTTGGTTGGAGAGGCATGAACCTCACATCTCCTGGGCCTCTGGTCGTATTTTGGGCTGGAGCACCGCATGCCATGCAACCTGTCTGCGCTCCGCCCTGTCCCCTTCTAGCAGACCCAAACCCATGTCCTCTCCCCCCGACATCACTGGTGTTCCACCTGTTTATCATGACCTTGCCTTGGTATTCAGTAAGGATAAAGCACTCTCACTTCCTCCGCACCGGCCCTATGATATTGGCATTGACCTCCTGCCTGGGGCTCCCTATCCTAAGTCGCATCTCTACAACATCTCCCTACCAGAGAAGGAGTCGATGCACAACTACATTGCGGAGTCCCTGCTCTCTGGCATCATCAGGCCGTCGTCCTCGCCTCTGGGGGCAGGCTTCTTCTTTGTAGACAAGAAGGATGGTGGTCTGAGACCTTGCATTGACTATCGTGGTCTCAATGACATCACAGTGAAGAATAAGTATCCACTTCCCCTTATTAGTTCCGCTCTTGAGCCACTCACTCATGCCCGAGTGTTCACTAAGCTTGATCTCCGCAATGCCTACCACCTAGTTCGGATCAGAGACGGTGACGAGTGGAAGACGGCCTTCAACACCCACCTTGGCCATTTTGAGTACCTTGTGATGCCTTTTGGGCTTTCCAATGCCCCGGCGGTGTTTCAAGCCCTCGTGAATGATGTGCTACGAGATATGCTAAACATCTTTGTGGTGGTGTATTTGGATGACATCCTTATCTTCTCCAGGTCTGTGGAGGAACACCACCAGCATGTCCGCCTTGTTCTCCAGCGGTTGTTGGAGAACCGCCTGTTCGTCAAGGCTGAGAAGTGTGTCTTCCACTCTGACTCTGTGACATACCTTGGCAACGTTGTGGAAGCTGGACAGATGCGTGCGGATCCTGCCAAGGTCAAAGCCGTGGAGGAGTGGCCACGTCCTACTAACCGGACTCAGCTCAGACGATTCCTGGGTTTCGCCGGTTTTCTACGCCGGTTTATCAAGGGTTACAGTCAGATCGCTGCCCCCCTTAATGCTCTAACCTCCGTTTCGCGTCCCTTTTCCTGGACGTCTCGAGCCGAGACAGCCTTTTCCAAGCTCAAGAGTCTGTTCTCCACAGCACCCGTGCTAATCCACCCTGACTCGACAAGACAGTTCATTGTCGAGGTGGACGCTTCTGACACAGGCATCGGAGCCGTCCTTTCCCAGAGGTCCGAAGAGGATCAAAAGATTCATCCGTGCGCCTATTTCTCCAGGAGCTACGACCCCGCAGAGAGGAACTACGACGTGGGAAACAAGGAGCTGTTGGCGGTCCACGACGCTCTGAAGGAATGGAGACACTGGTTGGAGGGAGCGAAGCTGCCGTTCATCGTGTGGTCAGACCACAAGAATCTGACCTACTTGAAGACGGCGAAGAGGCTTAACTCCAGGCAGGCCCGCTGGGCCTTATTCTTCAGCCGGTTTGATTTCACCCTCACCTACCGCCCAGGTTCCAAGAACGTCAGAGCGGACGCTCTCTCTCGTCAGTTCTCTAACGAAGATCCTGCTGTCCAGGAGGAATCGGATTCCGACACCATCCTGCCCCCTGCCCGGGTGGTAGGTGTAGTCACGTGGGCCATCGACGCTGTGGTGAGGCAGGCCTTAGAGAACCAGCCCGACCCTGGCAACGGCCCTCAGAACAGACAGTTTGTTCCTGATGCCGTCCGTACACCGGTATTGGAGTGGGGGCACTCCAGCCGTGTTGCCTGTCACCCTGGAGAGCGCAGGACAGCTTCGTTCATTGCTCAGAGGTTCTGGTGGCCAACCCTCAAGAAGGATGTCAGGGAATTTGTGGCCGCCTGCACCGTCTGCGCCCGTAGTAAGGCTTCACACAGGCCTCCTGCAGGCCTGCTACAACCCCTTCCTATTCCGAGTCGGCCTTGGTCTCACATAGGTATGGACTTCGTTACTGGGCTTCCTGTGTCCCAGGGCTGTGACACCATTCTGACGGTGGTCGACCGATTCTCTAAAGCAGTTCATTTTGTCCCTCTCCCCAAACTCCCGTCTGCTGCTGAGACGGCTGACCTCCTAACCCTCCATGTTGTCCGCCCCCACGGCATTCCTTCTGACATCGTGTCAGACCGTGGTCCCCAGTTCATCTCCAAGGTGTGGAAGGCCTTTTGCAAGGGTATTGGAGCCACGGCCAGCCTCTCCTCTGGATACCATCCACAATCCAATGGGCAGACGGAGCGCGCTAACCAGACAGTTGAGGAGACTCTTCGCTGTGTTGCCTCCAGCAACCCCTCTTCTTGGGCTAAGTACTTACCCTGGGTGGAATATTCCCTCAACACCATGGAGAGCTCTGCCACCGGCATGTCACCCTTTCAATGCTCGCTGGGTTACCAACCCCCTCTGTTTCCCGAACAGGAAGTGGAGGTAGCAGTTCCCTCCACCGAAGCCCACCTCCGCCGGTGTCGACGCATCTGGGAGGCTGCCCGCGCTGCGTTACTCCGTGCCTCTGCACGTACCCAGCGTGGTGCCAACCGCCGGAGGGTGCGTGCACCTGACTATCAGCCTGGTCAGAAGGTCTGGCTATTGGCCCGGGACCTGCCCCTGCAGACGTCCCAGACTTCAACCCGCAAGTTGAATCCTCGTTATGTCGGACCCTACACTGTGGACAGTGTTATCAACCCCGTTGCAGTTCGTCTGAATCTCCCTCCTGCTCTTAAGGTTCACCCGGTGTTCCACGTGTCCCAGATTAAGGCCGTGGCCACTAGTGCCTTGTCTCCCCCTACCTCCGCCCCTCCACCCCCCCGAGTCCTGGCTGGTGGTGATCCTGTTTGGACGGTTCGGAAGCTGCTCGCCGTCCGCCGCCGTGGGAAAGGATTCCAGTACCTGGTGGACTGGGAGGGCTTCGGCCCTGAAGACCGTAGCTGGGTGCCCCGTTCCTACCTGGCTGACCCCTCCCTGCTGGACGATTTCTATCGGGACAATCCAGGTGCCCTAGGACAGTCGTCCGGTGCCTCCCCTAAGGGGGGGGGTACTGTTGTGTCACACGTTCCTGGTCCCTCCCCTGCACGCCATCTAAGGGCAAGGGCCGGGCGTCTCTCTCAGCCTGCTGCAGCCAGCACAGGTGTGGCTGGTTCCAATCAGCCCAGCTGCTCCACATCCCAGCCATCAGAGAGCAGCCTACATAAACCGCTGAGAGCCGGCGCCCGACGCTTGAACGTTGACTCCTGTGGTCAGTATAGACAGCATTTAGAATTACAGTTATCTAGTAGTATTCTGTGAGTTAGTTAAAGGAGAACTTGGTGCTCGTTTGTTCCATGCTGATTCTGCTTTCTGCTTCGTTCCAGGCTCCCTCCTCCACAAACCCAGTGTCTCCCACGCCTCGCCGCCTCCCCGGGATCCCTCCGCTCCTCCGTAAAGTTTCATTAAACTCTGTTATACTTTATTACTGCCTCCGTTGTCTTTGTCCTTGAGGGTCCCTGGTACATTTGGTTCAACAGCTCTGGTCGAGCCTAACAATTTACACTTCATTGAACGGTTTAAAAGAGGAGAAAACACGAAAAAATTGACAATTAAATTTTGAAACATAGTTTATCTTCAATTTCGACTCTTTAAAATTCAAAATCTAACCGAAAAAAAGAAGAGAAAAACGAGCTAATTCGAATCTTTTTGAAAAAATAAAAAAAAGAATTTATGGAACATCATTAGTAATTTTTCCTGATTAAGATTACTTTTAGAATTTTGATGACATATTTTAAATAGGTTAAAATCCAATCTACACTTTGTTAGAATATATGACAAATTGGACCAAGCTATATTTCTAACAAAGACAAATCATTATTTCTTCTAGATTTTCCAGAACAAATTTTTTTAAAGAAATTCAAAAGACTTTCAAATAAGATTTAAATTTGATTATACAGATTTTCTAGATTTGCCAGAATATTTTTTTTGAATTTTAATCATAATAAGTTTAAAGAAATATTTCACAAATATTCTTCGTTGAAAAAACAGAAGCTAAAATGAAGAATTAAATTAAAATGTATTTTACAATAAAAAAACAAATACTTGAACATTGATTTAAATTGTCAGGAAGGAATTTAAAAGGTAAAAAAGTATATGTGTTTAAAAATCCTAAAATCATTTTTAAGGTTGTATTTTTTCTCTAAAATTGTCTTTCCGAAAGTTATAAGAAGCAAAGTAAAAAAAACAATGAATTTATTTAAACAAGTGAAGACCAAGTCTTTAAAATATTTTCTTGGATTTTCAAATTATATTTGAGTTTTGTCTCTCTTACAATTAAAAACGTCAGGCAAAGCGAGACCAGCTTGCTAGTAAATAAATAAAATTTAAAAAATAGAGGCAGCTAACTGGTAAGTGCTGCTATTTGAGCTATTTTTAGAACAGGCCAGCGGGCTACTCATCTGGTCCTTACGGGCTACCTGGTGCCCGCGGGCACCGCGTTGCTGACCCCTGGTCTATAGCCTAGCTAGCTATTTTCGAAAACCGGACAACGAGAGGATACCAAAGGCAGCGTTAAGATGGACACCACCGGGAAAACGTAAGCCAGGGCGGCCAAAGAACACCTGGCGAAGAACAGTTGTACTTAAACAATACATGTAGCCCTCAAATCTCTCAATATTTTATACACTAACACTTGATCTTGTTGTTGATAACTTCCGCGTCTCTTTCTTAGTAGCGCGCAAGCTAAGCTAACTAGCAAGCTAAGCTAAGCCTGAGAAGCTTTAAAGTTCACCGAGACGAGTCTGACGCAAATAATACTTTTTCGTTTTTTCACACGATATGCGAATAAGTAAAAATGCGTAAATGAAGGATTTAACGCCGACTTCCAAGCCACAACGCTCGTTAAATGCTTTTTCTGTCAATGCTGTGTTCGCTGTGAGCTGGTTTGTTTTCAACGAATTCCCGGTTGCTAGGGGATTGGTAGGCGGAAGTGACGTAGGTCCGCCCTCACCCATTGGGACCAAAAATACAAAAACAAATCTGTCTGGAGCCGCAAAAAATTAAAAGCCATATTACATACAGATTGTGTGTCTCACTGTGTCATGAGATATAAATTGAATTAAGAGGACTTAAAAGAAACTAAATGAGCTCAAATATAGCTACAAATGAGGCATAATGATGCAATATTTACATATAGCTAGCCTAAATAGCATGTTAGCATCGATTAGCTTGCAGTCACTCAGTGACCAAATATGTCTGATTAGCACTCCACACAAGTCAATAACATCAACAAAACTCACCTTTGTGCATTCATGCACAATGTTAAAAGTGTGGTGGACAAAATGAGACAGAAAAAGAAGTGGCATAAAACACGTCCTAGAAAGTCGGAGAAAGTTATACATGTAAACAAGCTAAGGTGAGTTCAAGGACCGCCAAAATTAGTAGGACAAAACGGCGCTCGCCAAATACTTGAATCAGTGAAGCATGTTTAATATAAACAGTGTGATTTATAACAATTAGGGAGGTTTGTGTCATGTTTGTCCTCCTACAGAAACCATATTACAACAAAAAATATATGTTTTCCCGCTCATCTTTTTCCATTTTTCATACATTTTTGAAAAAGCTCCAGAGAGCCACTAGGGCGGCGCTAAAGAGCCGTCTAGAGCCGCGGGTTGCCGACCCCTGGTATATAATATCAGCGTCAGAATCAGCTTTATTGGCCAAGTATGTTTAAAGGCCTACTAAAATGAAATATTCTTATTTAAACGGGGATAGCAGATCCATTCTATGTGTCATACTTGATCATTTCGCGATATTGCCATATTTTTGCTGAAAGGATTTAGTAGAGAAAATCGACGATAAAGTTCGCAACTTTTGCTCGCTGATAAAAAAAAACCTTGCCCCTACCGGAAGTAGCGTGACGTCACAAGCGGTAGTGCTGCTCACAATTCCCCGTTGTTTACAATGGAGCGAGATATATTAGGAGCGAGAAAGTGACGATTACCCCATTAATTTGAGCCAGGATGAAAGATTCGAGGATGAGATACGTGAGAGTGAAGGACTAGAGTGCAGTGCAGGACGTATCTTTTTTCACTCTGACCGTAACTTAGGTACAAGCTGGCTCATTGGATTCCACACTTTCTCCTTTTTCTATTATGGATCACAGATTTGTATTTTAAACCACCTCGGATACTATATCCTCTTGAAAATGAGAGTCGAGAAGGCGAAATGGACATTCACAGTGACTTTTATCTCCACGACAATACATCGGCGAAACATACTTGCCAACCTTGAGACCTCCAATATCGGAAAGTGGGGGGGGGGAGGGGCGTGGTTGGGGCGGGGGGGCGTGGTTAAGAGGAGAGTATATTTACAGCTAGAATTCCCCAACTCAAGTATTTCATATATATATATATATATATATATATATATATATATATATATATATATATGTATATATATATATATATATATATATACATATATATATATATATATATATATATATATATATATATACTTGACTTTCAGTGAATTCTAGCTATATATATATATATATATATATATATATATATATATATATATTTATATATATATATATATATATATATATATATATATATATATATATATATATTTTTTTTTAATATATATAAATAAAAGAAATACTTGAATTTTAGTGTTCATTTATTTACACATATACACACACACACACAACACTCATCTACTCATTGTTGTACTTGAAAGTACAATGCTTTGTTAAGGGTTGAATTGGCCATCCTCTTTCTATTCTCTGTCACTATTTTTCTAACCATGCTGAACACCCTCTCTGATGATGCATTGCTGTGTGGCACGCACAAAAGTGCTTTCATCAAATGCACGAGAGTGTGGAATCTTCCATCTCTCCCTAGCATGGCCCAAAACCGGTCAATCCTTGCTTCCTGGGGAAGATCTTCCCTGGCAAGCAATTGGTACTCCAGTACTTGTACCCGGAGGCTGGTCAGGTCCAATCGCAGCTGCGGGAGACTTTTTTTTTTTTGGGGCGTGGCCTCCAGCTCCGGCTGAATACCGGGAGTTTGTCGGGAGAAAATCTCTGTCGGGAGGTTGTCGGGAGAGGCGCTGAATATCGGGATTATCCCGCTAAAAACGGGAGGGTTGGCAAGTATGCGGCGAAACCCTTTAGCTACTGAGCTAACGTGATAGCATCGGGCTCAAATGCAGATAGAAACAAAAGAAATAAACCCCTGACTGGAAGGATAGACAGAAGATCAACAATACTATTAAACCATGGACATGTAAATACACGGTTAATAATTCCCAGCCTGTCGAAGCTTAACAATGCTGTTGCTAACGACGCCATTGAAGCTAACTTAGCAACGGGACCTCACAGAGCTATGCTAAAAACATTAGCGCTCCACCTACGCCAGCCAGCCCTCATCTGCTCATCAACACCCGTGCTCACCTGCGTTCCAGCGATCGACGGTACGACGAAGGACTTCACCCGATCACCGATGCGGTCGGCGGCCCGGAGACGGAGGAAGTCAAGGTGAGTTCGGCGGCTAGCGCGTCTGCTATCCATCTCAAAGTCCTCCTGGTTGTGTTGCTGCAGTCAGCCGCTAATACACCGACCCCACCTACAGCTTTCTTCTTTGCAGTCTCCATTGTTCATTAAACAAATTGCAAAAGATTCACCAACACAGATGTCCAGAATACTGTGGAATTTTGAGATGAAAACAGAGCTTTTTGTATTGGATTCAATGGGCTCCGAATACTTCCGTTTCAACGATTGACGTCACGCGCATACGTCATCATACATAGACGTTTTCAACCGGAAGTTTAGCGGGAAATTTAAAATTGCACTTTATAAGTTAACCCGGCCGTATTGGCATGTGTTGCAATGTTAAGATTTCATCATTGATATATAAACTATCAGACTGCGTGGTTGGTAGTAGTGGCTTTCACTAGGCCTTTAATGGTACGTAATATCAGCGTCAGAATCAGCTTTATTGGCCAAGTATGTTTAAAACACAATGAATTTGACTTTAGGTATTACAACAATTCACTTTGTCACCTGTAACACAAAGCTAAGATGTCTGGAAAACTTGTACAGCTGTGTGTTCAGTACTTCACTTGGAATATAATATACTGTAAATTAAATACAGAGTGTGGTTAAAGGTGGAGTCAAAAGTAAAAGGGTGGAGTTAAAGGCCTACTGAAAGCCACTATTACCGACCACGCAGTCTGATAGATTATACATCAATGATGAAATCTTAACATTGCAACACATGCCAATACGGCCGGGTTAACTTATAAAGTGACATTTTGAATTTCCCGTGAAACTCCCGGTTGAAAACGTCTCGGTATGATGATGTATGCGCGTGACGTCACGGGTTGAAGCAGACATTTTGGAATAGCACGGTGGCCAGCTTAAGTCGTCTGTTTTCATCTAAAAAATTCCACAGTATTCTGTGTTGGTGAATCTTTTGCAATTTGTTTAATGAACAATGAAGACTGCAAAGAAGAAAGTTGTAGGTGGGATCGGTGTATTAGCGGCTGGCTGCAGCAACACAACCAGGAGGACTTTGACTTGGATAGCAGACGCGCTATCCGACGCTAGCCGCCGACCGCATCTATGATCGGGTGAAGTCCTTCGTCGATCGCTGGAACGCAGGTGAGCACGGGTGTTGATGAGCAGATGAGGGCTGGCTGGCGTAGGTGGATAGCTAATGTTTTTAGCATAGCTCTGTGAGGTCCCGTTGCTAAGTTAGCTTCAATGGCGTCGTTAGCAACAGCATTGTTAAGCTTCGCCAGGCTGGAAAGCATTAACCGTGTATTTACATGTCCATGGTTTAATAGTATTGTTGATTTTCTGTCTATCCTTCCAGTCAGGGGTTTATTTCTTTTGTTTATATCTGCAGTTAAGCCCGATGCTATCACGTTAGCTCCGTAGCTAAAGTGTTTCGCCGATGTATTGTCGTGGAGATAAAAGTCACTGTGAATGTCCATTTCGAGTTCTCACTCTCATTTTCAAGAGGATATAGTATCCGAGGTGGTTTAAAATACAAATCTGTGATCCACAATAGAAAAAGGAGAGAGTGTGGAATCCAATGAGCCAGCTTGTACCTAAGTTACGGTCAGAGCGAAAAAAGATGCGTCCTGCACTGCACTCTAATCCTTCACTCTCACGTTCCTCATCCACGAATCTTTCATCCTGGCTCAAATTAATGGGGTAATCGTCGCTTTCTCGGTCCGAATCGCTCTCGCTGCTGGTGTAAACAATGGGGAAATGCGAGGAGACCTTCAACCTGTGACGTCACGCTACTTCCGGTACAGGCAAGGCTTTTTTTTTTATCAGCGACCAAAAGTTGCGAACTTTATCGTCGATGTTCTCTACTAAATCCTTTCAGCAAAAATATGGCAATATCGCGAAATGATCAAGCATGACACATAGAATGGACCTGCTATCCCCGTTTAAATAAATAAATAATAATGATAAATGGGTTATACTTGTATAGCGCTTTTCTACCTTCAAGGTACTCAAAGCGCTTTGACACTATTTCCACATTCACCCATTCACACGCACATTCACACACTAAAAAAAATTTCATTTCAGTAGGCCTTTAAAGGTGGAGTTAGAAGTAAAATGCACATTTAATAGTAAAACTGTTAAGAGGTCCCACTTAGCCCTCAAAAGTAACATCAAAATAAACACAGAAATAAAAACAAAAGCCACATTTCCTTGTTTTTTCCCCCCAGAATAAACGCTACAGCGCAGCGTTTGCAAAGTTGCTCTTATTGTGAAATATTTATGTCGGAAATACGTACATCCACTTCTCATTTAACTTGACACTCTTGACTTCATTTTATCCCCCGAAGTTGAGTCGTCTTTAAAAATAAAACATGATTTATTATTGTAATTATTAACTTTGGACGTTACATGTACGTCTGCAAACAAAATATCGATAATTTAATAATTTTAAATATTATTAATGATGATATTCGTCTCTTCAACGGGGAGGATTTTCACAAGAACCAGATCGTGATGGTGTAGTACTGCACAATGGTCACTAGAGGTCAGTAACATCTCATGAACGTAATGTGACAGTCCCAAACAAAATAAATAAGAATCTCTTGAATATAACAATTTAAAAACGTATGCTATTTGCGTCTTTGACATAATCGAATCTGATTGGTGATATTTTGAGGGATCGTCGAAATGGGCAAAATGTATCGTTTTCCCCTCAAAGAACACAGCTAATGAGGCTCTTTCTTCACAGCAGATTATGAAGGTGTAGTACTGCACAATGACCACTAGATGTCAGTAAAATCACATGGATATAACGTGACAGTCCCAAAGTTACAAATATTTTATTTAATTGAAAAGAACAAACACAGATCTTATTATGTGACTTCTTCCACCCAAAATAATAATAATAATAATAAATAAATACAAATAATTAAATATAAAAATTAAAACACGCAGATAAACAAATAATCGAACCGAATCATCAAATAGGCAACCATTCTAAGATATCCCAAATGATTTGAAATATTATTGAAATTAAATATTAGCTATCATTGCAATTTTTAAATTTTGACGTTAAGTAACGACTACAAAAAATTTTTTTTAATCATAAATACAATCAGTCTTTGACATAATCGAATCTGAATAGTGAGATTTTGCCGGATCGTCGACGACGGGCAAATCTATCACGTTGTTTTTTTTTTCAAAAAACACAGCTAATGATAACCTGACTCTCGCCAGACCCTTGTAGTTCTACTTGTAGTTCTACTTGTAGTTCTACTTCTACTACTTTAGAGAGTCAGGTTATCATTAGCTGTGTTCTTTGAAAAAAACCCCAAAAAAACAACGTGATAGCCCATCATCGACGATCCGGCAAAATCTCACTAATCAGATTCGATTATGTCAAAGACTGATTGTATTTATGATAATTTTCTATTTTGTTTGTAGACGTTACTTAAAAGAACATAGCTAATGAGGCTCTTCACAATTAAAACAGATTGTTAGGATGTAGTACTGTATAATGACCACTGAGTGTCAGTAATGTCACATGGATGTAAATGGACAGTCCCAAAGTTACAAATATTTTCTTTCATTGAAAAGAACAAAACACAGATCTTATTTGTGACTTGTTCCACCTCAAAAAATAGACAAATAAGTAAATAAATGAATTTAAAAAAATCTAAAACACAGTTAAAAAAAATAGTCGAATCAAATCATCAAATAGGCAACTATTCTAAAATACCCCAATTTATTTGAAATGTTGTTGAAATTAAATCTTAGTTATCATTGCAATTATTAACTTTTGACGTTAAGTGCACGTCTACAAAGAAAATGTAAAAAATATAAATACAATCAGTCTTTGACATAATCGAATCTCATTAGTGAGATTTTGCCGCATCGTCGACGATGGGCGAAATCTATCATCGTTCCCCCCCCAAAGAACATAACTAATGAGGCTCGTCACAATTAAACTGATTGTTAGGATGTAGTACTGAATAATGACCACTGGATGTCAGTAATGTCACATGGATGTAAATGGACAGTCCCAAAGTTACAAGTATTTTCCCTTCATTGAAAAGAACAAAACACAGATCTTAATTGTGACTTGTTCCACCTCAATAAATAGACAAATAAGTAAATAAATGAATAAAAAAAACAACTAAAACACACAATTAAAAAAATAATCGAATCAAATCATCAAATAGGCAACTATTCTAAAATACCCCAATTTATTTGAAATATTATTGAAATTAAATCTTAGTTATCATTGCAATTATTAACTTTTGACGTTAAGTGAACGTCTACAAACAAAATGTAAAAAATATAAATATAATCAGTCTTTGACATAATCGAATCTTATTAGTGAGATTTTGCCGCATCGTCGACGATGGGCGAAATCTATCATCGTTTTTTTGTGTTTTTTTACCCCCCAAAGAACATAGCTAATGAGGCTCTTCACAAATAAAACAGATTGTTAGGATGTAGTACTGTATAATGACCACTGGGTGTCAGTAATGTCACATGGATGTAATGGGACAGTTCCAAACAATATAAATAATTATCTCATAAATATAATCTAATCTGATTGGTGAGATTTTGCCGGATCGTCCACGATGGGCAAAATCTATCATCGAACATAGTTAATGAGGCTCTTCACAATTAAAACAGATTGTTAGGATGTAGTACTGCATAATGACCACTGGGTGTCAGTAATGTCACATGGATGTAAATGGACAGTCCCAAAGTTACAAATATTTTCTTTCATTGAAAAGAACAAAACACGGATATTATTTGTGACTTTTTCCACCTCAAAAAAAATAAAAAAATAAATAGACAAATAAGTAAATAAATGAATAAAAAAAAAGTAAAACACACAGATAAACAAATAATCGAATGGAGTCATCAAGAAGGCGACCATTAAAGATCCCCTTCATCATTTGTATGTTTTTATATACATCAAAATTCTGAACGGGAGGAAAATCGTTAATTCCAGGATTCCTTTGATGTCACATGATGTAAACAACCGTACCTTTGCTCGGTGTCCCCCGAGGCCGTGGAAACCTTATGATGTCATTGCAAAGGCATCATTAACTTCAAGGGTGGTTAAAACATGAGGTTTAGTTGACATTCATTAGTAATATTTGTTGTTGCGAGAAAAGATGAGCAAAGATCAAGTAAGTGACTCCTTCATGGCTCGTGGCACATATTCACAAATAATACTCTTTTCATTATCACATGAGAATATCATTCAGTACACATGGTTACTATGGCAACCTTACTGTTTACGTTGTTCTCCGTCAATTGGATTCCTCAATCAATCAATCAATCAATCAATCTATGTTTACTTATATAGCCCTAAATCACGAGTGTCTCAAAGGGCTGCACAAGCCACGACGACATCCTCGGGTCAGATCCCACATCAGGGCAAGGAAAAACTCAACCCAATGGGATGACAATGAGAAACCTTGGAGGGGACCGCAGATGTGGGGACCCCCCTGGGCGACCGGTGCAATGGACGTCGAGTGGATCTAGCATAATAGTGTGAGAGTCCAGTCCATAGTGGATCTAACATAATAGTGTGAGAGTCCAGTCCATAGTGGATCTAACATAATAGTGTGAGAGTCCAGTCCATATTGGATCTAACATAATATTGTGAGAGTCTAGTCCATAGTGGATCTAACATAATAGTGTGAGAGTCCAGTCCATAGTGGATCTAACATAATAGCGTGAGAGTCCAGTCCATAGTGGATCTAATATAATAGTGAGAGTCCAGTCCATAGTGGATCCAACATAATAGTGAGAGAGTCCAGTCCATAGTGGATATAACATAATAGTGAGAGTCCAGTCCATAGTGGATCTAACATAATAGTGTGAGAGTCTAGTCTATAGTGGATCTAACATAATAGTGAGAGTCCAGTCCATAGTGAATCTAACATAATAGCGTGAGAGTCTAGTCTATAGTGGATCTAACATAATAGTGAGAGTCCAGTCCATAGTGGATCTAACATAATAGTGTGAGAGTCTAGTCTATAGTGAATCTAACATAATAGTGAGAGTCCAGTCCATAGTGGATCTAACATAATAGTGTGAGAGTCTAGTCTATAGTGGATCTAACATAATAGTGAGAGTCCAGTCCATAGTGGATCTAACATAATAGTGTGAGAGTCCAGTCCATAGTGGATCTAACATAATAGTGTGAGAGTCTAGTCTATAGTGGATCTAACATAATAGTGTGAGAGTCCAGTCCATAGTGGATCTAACATAATAGTGTGAGAGTCCAGTCCATAGTGGATCGAACATAATAGTGTGAGAGTCCAGTCCATAGTGGATCTAACATAATAGTGAGAGTCCAGTCCATAGTGAATCTAACATAATAGTGTGAGAGTCCAGTCTATAGTGGATCTAACATAATAGTGAGTCCAGTACATAGTGGATATAACATAATAGTGAGAGTCCAGTCCATAGTGAATCTAGCATAATAGTGTGAGAGTCTAGTCCATAGTGGATCTAACATAATAGTGTGAGAGTCTAGTCTATAGTGGATCTAACATAATAGTGAGAGTCCAGTCCATAGTGAATCTAACATAATAGTGTGAGAGTCCAGTCCATAGTGGATCTAACATAATAGTGTGAGAGTCTAGTCCATAGTGGATCCAACATAATAGTGAGAGTTCCTTGTTCCTGATAGCACAGAGTTGGACTCTTTTCCCCGGTGAATGGATTCATCAAGTACACCAATTATGAAATACTTAACCATCTTTGTTGGCTGTGTGTTTTTGATTTGTGCTGCCAGACACCGCTGGGCAAGTCACACAAATCTAACAAGAAAAAGGTAAGTGACGATGCACAAAAATGCACAATGCTGCGATTCTTGATATTGTGCTCGTCATTTCAATATTTGTCCTAAAACGACTCCGTAGGACGAGGATGATCCAGGGAAACTCGTCAAGCCGGCAGATCAACTGGATCTTCCGGATGCGGTAAGAAATGAACACAAATCCTCATTTTTTGCGCCTCAGTTGTGGAGTCAAATGTGTCTGTGGGCTTCTTTCCTCGACATGATTAGGATCTTAAAGAGGAAATCACAAAGATGCTGATTGCGACAAATCCACACGCTCCAGAAAATCTTGCCCACTACAAATTCAGCGTATGTCGTTGTTTTGAAAGCCACCTGCTCCAAACAAACCGCTCATTGCTGTTTGTCTACTTGTTTCTTTGCCAGGAAGGTGCGTACATGGTGACCACCGACGTGGAGCATTTGGTGGTCCACTTCAGCATAGAGGGCGTTCTGGACTACGATGATGATGCTCCCAGTCCCACGGGCAGTGACGGCATTGAAGATGGTGATTGATACCTTTAAACCTTTGTGTCTGTCCAGAATTGTCATGTTTTGGTCAAAAATGTAGCTCACAAATGCTAATTTGATGTACGGCAGTACACAATTTGTGCCACCTATCCATCTTCTTCCGCTTATCCGAGGGAAGCCCAGACTTTCCTCTCCTCAGCTCTTCCCGGGGGATACCAAGGCGTTCCCAGGCCAGCCGGGAGACGTAGTCTTCCCAACGTGTCCTGGGTCTTCCACGTGGCCCGGAAAGCAAAGCTCTCAATTTACCGGTCGATCTACGTTCCCATCCTCACCTATGGTCATGAGCTTTGGGTTATGACCGAAAAGACAAGATCACAGGTACAAGATCTACGTTCCCATCCTCACCTATGGTCATGAGCTTTGGGTTATGACCGAAAGGACAAGATCACAGGTACAAGATCTACGTTCCCATCCTCACCTATGGTCATGAGCTTTGGGTTATGACCGAAAGGACAAGATCACAGGTACAAGATCTACGTTCCCATCCTCACCTATGGTCATGAGCTTTGGGTTATGACCGAAAGGACAAGATCACGGGTACAAGATCTACGTTCCCATCCTCACCTATGGTCATGAGCTTTGGGTTATGACCTAAAGGACAAGATCACAGGTACAAGATCTACGTTCCCATCCTCACCTATGGTCATGAGCTTTGGGTTATGACCGAAAGGACAAGATCACAGGTACAAGATCTACGTTCCCATCCTCACCTATGGTCATGAGCTTTGGGTTATGACCGAAAGGACAAGATCACAGGTACAAGATCTACGTTCCCATCCTCACCTATGGTCATGAGCTTTGGGTTATGACCTAAAGGACAAGATCACAGGTACAAGATCTACGTTCCCATCCTCACCTATGGTCATGAGCTTTGGGTTATGACCGAAAGGACAAGATCACAGGTACAAGATCTACGTTCCCATCCTCACCTATGGTCATGAGCTTTGGGTTATGACCGAAAGGACAAGATCACAGGTACAAGATCTACGTTCCCATCCTCACCTATGGTCATGAGCTTTGGGTTATGACCGAAAGGACAAGATCACAGGTACAAGATCTACGTTCCCATCCTCACCTATGGTCATGAGCTTTGGGTTATGACCGAAAGGACAAGATCACGGGTACAAGCGGCCGAAATTAGTTTCCTCCGCCGGGTGGCGGGTCTCTCCCTTAGAGATAGGGTGAGAAGCTCTGCCATCCGGGAGGAACTCAAGAGTAAAGCCGCTGCTCCTCCACACGGAGAGGAGCCAGATGAGGTGGTTCGGGCATCTGGTCAGGATGCCACCCGAACGCCTCCCTAGGGAGGTGTTTGGGGCACGTCTGACCGGCAGGAGGCCAAGGGGGAGACCCAGGACACGTTGGGAAGACTATGTCTCCCGGCTGGTCTGGGAACGCCTCGGGATGCCCCAGGAGGAGCTGGACGAAGTGGCTGGGGAGAGGGAAGTCTGGGCTTCTCTGCTAAGGCTGCTGCCCCCGCGACCCGACCTCGGATAAGCGGAAGAAAATGGATGGATGGATGTAAACCTTACAAAATGACAGGTTTACAGTATTTCTTAAAATGGCCATTACTAAAGAGAGTCAATGGGCCACAAAGGGTGCCAGGAACTCAAATGTATGCTTAAAAAAACTTTATCAAAGAACGGACGACGCACTTTTTGAGATTAATTCTTTCACAACTTTTGAAATGAACGATTAGTTGCATGATGTCATCTTCAAAGGCAATACAAAGACCCACAGAGGTCCCAGTCCCCGAGGGTTAATTATAGGGATGTCCGATAATGGCTTTTTGCCGATATCCGATATTCCGATATTGTCCAACTCTTTAATTACCGATACCGATATTAAAGATTAAGATTAAAGTACCAATGATTGTCACACACACACTACATGTGGTGAAATTTGTCCCCTGCATTTGTCCCATCCCCTTGGGGAGCAGTGGGCAGCAGCGGCGCCGCGCCCGGGAATCATTTTGGTGATTTAACCCCCAACTCCAACCCTTTGTTTATGTGCAGCTTGTAGTCGGGTGCGGCTAATACATGGAAAAAACATTTTCTTTAAGAATTTACTGGGTGCGGCTTATTAGTTCGGAAAATTCGGTAAGGTATTCAAATAAACATTTATAAAAATGTATATGTAAATACTAGGGATGTCCGATAATGGCTTTTTGCCGATATCCGATATTCCGATACTGTCCAACTCTTTAATTACCGATACCGATATCAACCGATACCGATATCAACCGATATATGCAGTCGTGGAATTAACACATTATTATGCCTAATTTGGACAACCATGTATGGTGAAGATAAGGTACTTTTTAAAAAAAATAATAAAATAAGATAACTCAATTAAAAACATTTTCTTGAATAAAAAAGAAAGTAAAACAATATAAAAACAGTTACATAGAAACTAGTAATGAATGAAAATGAGTAAAATTAACTGTTAAAGGTTAGTACTATTAGTGGAGCAGCAGCACGCACAATCATGTGTGCTTACGGACTGTATCCCTTGCAGACTGTATTGATATATATTGATATATAATGTAGGAAGCAGAATATTGATAACAGAAAGAAATGCGGGGAGGGAGGTTTTTTGGGTTGGTGCACTAATTGTAAGTGTATCTTGTGTTTTTTATGTTGATTTAATTAAAAAAACAAAAAAAACAAAAAAAACCCGATACAGATAATAAAAAAACCGATACCGATAATTTCCGATATTACATTTTAATTTCCGATATTACATTTTAACGCATCCCTAGTTAATTAAAGCTTACCAATTAGCCAGCTTTTATCCGAGAACATTCTCAAGGTGAAAACCTTCTCTATTTACCAACCTGGGTTTTCTTCCACATCCGCAGATACTACAGCAAAACCTGAAGAGGTAAGCTACAAGATACTTCTTCTGGTGGTTTCATGACCGTGTGTTGTTATTGAGAAGTAGCTACATTGACACTTAGTCCCCCGTAGGACACATCTGGGGGCGAGGAGGACGACGACGACCGAGCAGACAGTGTCGCCTCCAAAGCAAACAATCAGGAACCCAAATCTACAAACCAGTTCAACTTCATCGAGAGAGCCTCCCAGACGTTCAATAATCCACTGCAGGTATGAAAAGGTTTCATTGACATTTTTTTTTTTTTTTTTTACACATTAGGACCAACTTCTTAAACGTGGTTTTTAAACTTTTTTCACCAGGTACCACCTCAGAAAACCCTTGGCTCTCCGAGTATAACGACCAACATTCAAATACAATAGTCTAGAACAGTGGTCCCCAACCACCGGTTCGTGAACCGGTACCGGTCCGTGACAAATTTGCTACCGGGTCGCACATAAACACTAATTAATTTATAAACTAATGCATTTTCTCCAACTTAACTTTGGCCTGTCCCTAAACACACCAATAAGTTTATAGATGTATATTACAACTCCTGATAGGAAGTCACCATTTGTTATAGTACATTAATGCACATTCATGAACAGGCCTGGCTCTAACCAATCTGGCGCCTTAGGCAAGATTTTAGGTGGCGCCCCCCCCCCACATCGGCAGTGAAGTGTATATACTCACAAGAAACCGAATAGCTTTGTCTTTGACCTTTTTTTTTTACTTAAAGAAAGCGAATTAATATATTATATGAGAATGTTATGTTATGATTATCTTTAACCGACTCACAGCAGTGCTCAAATTAAAAAACAGCATTCCCTCTCATGTGATATTGCTTAATTAACATTAATGATGTGCACTTTAACAACTAGGCTTACAACTATACCTAATATATAAAGGGGTGGAAAAGTGACTATTACCTGCAGGGCAAACATTAGCTAACCAGAAGGCAATAACAATGTAAACAGAAAACACCTGCTTAAAAGATCTAATACAAATGTTCCTGAGGAATGTAAGGTGGGAGTACTGTAATTACCTAACGTTACATTATTATTTTCCATAACAATTTAGCCCCCTCCACAATATTAACCCGACGTTAAAACAGAACTAGCTATTTATTGAATAGCAATTGCCGAATCATGTAACATTAGCTTAATGCTAAAAAGCCAGGTTACTATCACATTCTGTAACAGACAAATATTTTCATGTAGGCTAACGTTACCTACCTGCTACCTCTGTCTTTTTCTCGTATCTCCTCCTCTTCTTTTCTATTTTTTCTTCCCTGGGCACCTGACAGTTTTGGCCGTTTTGACATCTTGTGTTGATTTTTTGATGTGATGTCCATAAAGAGTCATGATACGGGAAGGGTAGGGGCGCACCGTGCGGGGGGAGGGTGGGTGGGGGGTGGGGGGGGCGTAATGTTGTAACAAATAATATTTCTATTAAATAGGCTTTACTTTGCATTTTAATTAACGTGGGATTATTTTTTGTATATAAAAATAATAGTACATACTTTTTTTTTTTTTTTCCCTCCAACATTTGTGGCACTGGCGTGGTGCCCCCTGATGGACGGCGCCCTTAGCATTTGCCTATATGGCCTATGCCACGGGCCGGCCCTGTTCATGAACATATAACATTTTAATGTGCCAGATTGTAGCCAAAAGCTAATTGCCATCTGCAGGGTCGTTGTATATAGCAGGGGTTCTTAACCGGTTTGACCTCAGGACCCAACTTTTCCACTACACAGGGACCCGGGGACCACTCCAATGTTAACACTAAATTAGTCATCTTACTCTTGATTTTAAATCTAAAACCTAAATATCTAACCTACTTACAGTTTACTACCTTATAAAATGATATACCGTATTTCCTTGAATTAGCGCCGGGGCGGTAATTAATTTAAAACCTCTTCTCACTCCTGCGCTTACCAAAGACATGCGGTAAATTTAGGCCTGCGCTTATAAATCTGAGTGTGATGTAAGGATACCATCATGAAAAGCACATTTACCGGTAATAAAAAAAAAGTTTTTATGGTCTTACCTTTACTTATAAATGAAGTCCATGCGCCGCTCCTTCTGAACAAAAGCATCGATAACTTGTTTATAGAAGTCTTCCTTATCTTTCTTCAGTTTTAAAAGTCTCTCTGTCTCGATGGAGATCTTCCTTTAATTATTACCTCCTGCTTCGATTGAAAGTCCAGTTTAAAAAACTGTTGTTGTCACTTGGGACGGCGTGGCGAAGTTGGTAGAGTGGACGGGCCAGCAATCGGAAGGTTGCTGGTTACTGGGGTTCAATCCCCACCTTCTACCATCCTAGTCACGTCCGTTGTGTCCTTGGGCAAGACACTTCACCCTTGCTCCTGATGGGTGCTGGTAGCGCCTTGCATGGCAGCTCCCGCCATCGGTGTGTGAATGTGTGTGTGAATGGGTGAATGTGGAAATAGTGTCAAAGCGCTTTGAGTACCTTGAAGGTAGAAAAGCGCTATACAAGTATAACCCATTTATCATTTATTATTTCTTCTGCAGCCGAGTAGTCGCAAGAATGATCCCTGGGATCACTAGCGCCCTCTACCACCATGAGGCGGGAGTCATTTAATGACTCATATTTGACACACGCAGCTATATTAATAAAATATTTTTACTGTTCTTTTTAGCATATTCAATAGCTTGGACCTTAAATCCTACCGAATAGCTCTTTATCTTCTTCCCTTTATGCGATTTTAAATGATTGAAATTAGCCCTCCTCCATTTTGGAAAATGATGCCTTGAAAGGTGAAGTGTCACTCGTGACGTGACGAGTTTGACCCGGCGGTAAAACGAGGCATATGCAAATTATTCTGCAAAATGAGTTTGACCCGGCGCTAAAACGAGGCATGCGTTAATTATTTTGCTTAAAAAGTTGGACCCGGCAGTAATTCTAAGCATGCGCTAATTATTTTGCGAAACGAGTTTGATCCGGCGGTAAAACGAGGCATGCGGATAATATATACCCGGCGGCAATTCAAGGAAATACGGTAGAAGCATGTGTCAATCACAAAGATCATACCATTAATTTAACAAATAAACCTTAGGCTTAGGTTAGGCTGATTAGACAAAATACATTTACAAACAAAATGTTGTGCTAAAATAAATAAATAAAATTAACAATAAATATGTTTCTTAACTAAACTGTCAATAAAATTAAAGTGCAAATAAAAACACAGCTTCACCACTTTAGTCATAATTTTTGCGCTTAAGAAACGTATCTATGACGTTAGCGCCATACTTCTTTTGTTTGTTTTATATTGTCATTACTGCCACAAGTGGTAGAAAAGTGTATTACAACTAAGTACCGCTGTGGCCTGTGCGGATTACAGCTGAAAAAACAAGATATATTACATTCTAGGGGGCCAACACTGGGACCCAGCCCTATGGTTAAGAAACACTGGTATACAATGAGTTGAATTTTCATGCTCATTTTTTTGCTGTTTTTATCTGCCATACATGGAAAGTCGGTCCGTGAAAATAATGCATACATTAAACCGGTCCCTGGTGGAAAAAAGGTTGGGGATCCCTGGTCTAGTAGACCTAAGTCAGGGGTACCAAAAGTGAAAATGTGCCATTGCCCAAACAGCGATTTTGACCACGAACAGCACCACCAGTGAGAAATTTAGCCTCGTGGACTGGACTCTCACTATTATGGTAGATCCACTATGGACTGGACTCTCACACTATTTTGTTAGATCCACTATGGACTGGACTCTCACACTATTATGTTAGATCCACTATGGACTGGACTCTCACACTATTATGTTAGATCCACTATGGACTGGACTCTCACTATTATGTTAGATCCACTATGGACTGGACTCTCACACTATTATGGTAGATCCACCATGGACTGGACTCTCACAATATTATGCTAGATCCACTATGGACAGGACTCTCACACTATTATGTTAGATCCACTGTGGACTGGACTCTCACACTATTAAGTTAGATCCACTATGGACTGGACTCTCACACTATTAAGTTAGATCCACTATGGACTGGACTCTCACTATTATGTTAGATCCACTATGGACTGGACTCTCACACTATTATGTTAGATCCACTATGGACTGGACTCTCACTATTATGTTAGATCCACTATGGACTGGACTCTCACACTATTATGGTAGATCCACTATGGACTGGACTCTCACAATATTATGCTAGATCCACTATGGACAGGACTCTCACACTATTATGTTAGATCCACTGTGGACTGGACTCTCACACTATTAAGTTAGATCCACTATGGACTGGACTCTCACACTATTAAGTTAGATCCACTATGGACTGGACTCTCACTATTATGTTAGATCCACTATGGACTGGACTCTCACACTATTATGTTAGATCCACTACGGACTGGACTCTCACTATTATGTTAGATCCACTATGGACTGGACTCTCACACTATTAAGTTAGATCCACTATGGACTGGACTCTCACTATTATGTTAGATCCACTATGGACTGGACTCTCACACTATTATGGTAGATCCACTATGGACTGGACTCTCACAATATTATGCTAGATCCACTATGGACAGGACTCTCACACTATTATGGTAGATCCACTATGGACTGGACTCTCACAATATTATGCTAGATCCACTATGGACAGGACTCTCACACTATTATGTTAGATCCACTATGGACTGGACTCACACTATTATGGTAGATCCACCATGGACTGGACTCTCACAATATTATGCTAGATCCACTATGGACTGTACTCTCACACTATTATGTTAGATCCACTATGGACTGGACTCTCACACTATTAAGTTAGATGCACTATGGACTGGACTCACACTATTAAGTTAGATCCACTATGGACTGGACTCTCACTATTATGTTAGATCCACTATGGACTGGACTCTCACACTATTATGTTAGATCCACTACGGACTGGACTCTCACTATTATGTTAGATCCACTATGGACTGGACTCTCACACTATTAAGTTAGATCCACTATGGACTGGACTCTCACTATTATGTTAGATCCACTATGGACTGGACTCTCACACTATTATGTTAGATCCACTATGGACTGGACTCTCACTATTATGTCAGATCCACTATGGACTGGACTCTCACACTATTATGTTAGATCCACTATGGACTGGACTCTCACTATTATGTTAGATCCACTATGGACTGGACTCTCACACTATTATGTTAGATCCACTATGGACTGGACTCTCACTATTATGTTAGATCCACTATGGACTGGACTCTCACACTATTATGTTAGATCCACTATGGACTGGACTCTCACACTATTAAGTTAGATCCACTTGACGTCCATTGCAACATGTTAAAACAGAAAATAAGCAGATATTAACAGTAAATGAACAAGTAGATTAACAATCAATTTTTACAGTTTGTCCCTCATAATGTGTACAAAATAACAGGTGTATAAATGACACAATATGTTACTGCAGACTAATTAGGAGTCTTTGTTTGTTTACTTACTACTAAAAGACAAGTTGTCTAGTATGTTCACTATTTTATTTAAGGACTAAATGACAATAACAAACATATGTTTCATGTACACTAAGATTTTTGTGTTAGAATAAAGCCAATAATTACGTTTTTTTGTGGTCCCCTTTAATTAGAAAAGTATTGCAATGCATTTTGGTACCGGTACCAAAATATTGGTATTGTGGAGTTAGTAAACAACGAGACAGGAGACGTGAGCGTAGTCGAGGAAGTTTACTAGCTCCAACCTAGCATGTCATACATTTGACAACAACAACGACCTCTGAACCGGAAGCGGAAGAACCTAACTCCCCCTCCGCTTCTTCTCTTAAAGCTACAGTGTCCTCTTAAGTGAATGTCTCTCATTATATGGTTTGGGTCACCACAGTATCGAGACAACCAAGTGATTCTGTGGCGCACCACGAGATGAAGCCCACATACCAGTATGACAACTGGAGGTTTAATAACATCATCATTATCTTCCTGCAGGGCAGAAGTTGCCAGACCATACCTCCACCCCGCTGCAAGTACGCCGCCACTGCTAGTCAGGTAGCGCAATCTCTGTCTGGTAAAGCAACTCTCTTCTAAATGCTCACGCATGCCTGCGTCTCGGCAGTGGGAGATATTTGATGCCTACAAGGACGAGCTGCACAAACAAGAAGTCCTGAAGGAGAAACTGAAACCAAAGAACGAGGGCGACAGAACCAAGAAGAAGATACTTCCCATTGAGACGCCGGTAAGCAGCACGGGTCTTTCCCGCTTACTGGCAATCTATTTGTGGCATGTTTCTAATGGCAAATAATAATACATTTTGCATATAAGACGCCTTCCTGGGCACTCAAGGACGCTATACAAAATCAAAGCAATAAAATCAATTGGATAAAAACAACAACAACAAAGATGGATAAGATTTACAGTGAATAAGCGGTCAGGAGTAGGTTTTGAGTCTTGATTTGAAGATAGATATTGAGTCTATATCACAAAGATCTGGTGGTACTGAGTTCCAAAGATGAGGGGCTGGGGCACCCATGGTGTCAGAATAATTGTATCTAAGTTATCACAAAACTTTGTGTTTCCATGAGTTCCCGGCGAGCAGACAAAAGCTGTCTTTGATCTTACCAATCAAAGGGCTTGTATAACTCCACTGTGTAGGATGGGAAGCGACATGAAGGTGTCGGTTCCTTTGATGTATTGTAATCCACAGGAAGATTTTGTCTTGACCCGAGATCTACAAAGCGGAGTTCTTTGAACTGTTTTGTAAACAAAGGTGACGGCTGTTTACGACCACCCCTCCCTTTAGAACAGTGGTTCTTAACCTTGTTGGAGGTACCGAACCCCACCAGTTTCATATGCGCATTCACCGAACCCTTCATTAGTGGAAAATTAAATTTTTTTTTTTTTTCAAATTCAAGACAAAGATATATGTTTTTGGTAACACTTTAGTACGGGGAACTTAATTTAGAGTTTTTTGGACACTAGGGGAACATATTGTAAGTAACAAAGACTTAATTTAGAGTTTTTTGGACACTAGGGGAACATATTGTAAGTAACAAAGACTTAATTTAGAGTTTTTTGGACACTAGGGGAACATATTGTAAGTAACAAAGACTTAATTTAGAGTTTTTTGGACACTAGGGGAACATATTCTAAGTAACAAAGACTTAATTTAGAGTTTTTTGGACACTAGGGGAACATATTCTAAGTAACAAAGACTTAATTTAGAGTTTTTTGGACACTAGGGGAACATATTCTAAGTAACAAAAACTTAATTTAGAGTTTGTTGGACACTAGGGGAACATATTGTAAGTAACAAAGACTTAATTTAGAGTTTTTTGGACACTAGGGGAACATATTCTAAGTAACAAAGACTTAATTTAGAGTTTTTTGGACACTAGGGGAACATATTCTAAGTAACAAAGACTTCATTTAGAGTTTTTTGGACACTAGGGGAACATATTCTAAGTAACAAAGACTTAATTTAGAGTTTTTTGGACACTAGGGGAACATATTGTAAGTAACAAAGACTTAATTTAGAGTTTTTTGGACACTAGGGGAACATATTCTAAGTAACAAAGACTTAATTTAGAGTTATTTGGACACTGGGGGAACATATTCTAAGTAACAAAAACTTAATTTAGAGTTTTTTGGACACTAGGGAAACATATTCTAAGTAACAAAGACTTAATTTAGAGTTTTTTGGACACTAGGGGAACATATTGTAAGTAACAAAGACTTAATTTAGAGTTTTTTGGACACTAGGGGAACATATTGTAAGTAACAAAGACTTAATTTAGAGTTTTTTGGACACTAGGGGAACATATTGTAAGTAACAAAGACTTAATTTAGAGTTTTTTGGACACTAGGGGAACATATTGTAAGTAACAAAGACTTAATTTAGAGTTTTTTGGACACTAGGGGAACATATTCTAAGTAACAATGACTTAATTTAGAGTTTTTTGGACACTAGGGGAACATATTCTAAGTAACAAAAACTTAATTTAGAGTTTTTTGGACACTAGGGGAACATATTCTAAGTAACAAAGACTTAATTTAGAGTTTTTTGGACACTAGGGGAACATATTCCAAGTAACAAAGACTTAATTTAGAGTTTTTTGGACACCAGGGGAACATATTCTAATTAACAAAAACTTAAAAGGAGTTTTTTGGACACTAGGGGAACATATTGTAAGTAACAAAGACTTAATTTAGAGTTTTTTGGACACTAGGGGAACATATTGTAAGTAACAAAGACTTAATTTAGAGTTTTTTGGACACTAGGGGAACATATTCTAAGTAACAAAGACTTAATTTAGAGTTTTTTGGACACTAGGGGAACATATTCTAAGTAACAAAGACTTAATTTAGAGTTTTTTGGACACTAGGGGAACATATTCTAAGTAACAAAAACTTAATTTAGAGTTTGTTGGACACTAGGGGAACATATTGTAAGTAACAAAGACTTAATTTAGAGTTTTTTGGACACTAGGGGAACATATTCTAAGTAACAAAGACTTAATTTAGAGTTTTTTGGACACTAGGGGAACATATTGTAAGTAACAAAGACTTAATTTAGAGTTTTTTGGACACTAGGGGAACATATTCTAAGTAACAAAGACTTAATTTAGAGTTATTTGGACACTGGGGGAACATATTCTAAGTAACAAAAACTTAATTTAGAGTTTTTTGGACACTAGGGAAACATATTCTAAGTAACAAAGACTTAATTTAGAGTTTTTTGGACACTAGGGGAACATATTGTAAGTAACAAAGACTTAATTTAGAGTTTTTTGGACACTAGGGGAACATATTGTAAGTAACAAAGACTTAATTTAGAGTTTTTTGGACACTAGGGGAACATATTGTAAGTAACAAAGACTTAATTTAGAGTTTTTTGGACACTAGGGGAACATATTGTAAGTAACAAAGACTTAATTTAGAGTTTTTTGGACACTAGGGGAACATATTCTAAGTAACAATGACTTAATTTAGAGTTTTTTGGACACTAGGGGAACATATTCTAAGTAACAAAAACTTAATTTAGAGTTTTTTGGACACTAGGGGAACATATTCTAAGTAACAAAGACTTAATTTAGAGTTTTTTGGACACTAGGGGAACATATTCCAAGTAACAAAGACTTAATTTAGAGTTTTTTGGACACCAGGGGAACATATTCTAATTAACAAAAACTTAAAAGGAGTTTTTTGGACACTAGGGGAACATATTGTAAGTAACAAAAACTTAATTTAGAGTTTTTTGGACACTAGGGGAACATATTGTAAGTAACAAAGACTTCATTTAGAGTTTTTTGGACACTAGGGGAACATATTCTAAGTAACAAAGACTTAATTTAGAGTTTTTTGGACACTAGGGGAACATATTCTAAGTAACAAAGACTTAATTTAGAGTTATTTGGACACTAGGGGAACATATTGTAAGTAACAAAGACTTAATTTAGAGTTATTTGGTTAGGGTTAGAGGGTTATAATAAGGCCATGCGGTTTAAAGCATTAATAAGTACTTAATAATGACTAGTTAAGAGCCAATATGTTACTAATTTGCATGTTAATAAGCAACTAATTAATGGTGAATATGTTCCCCATACTAAAGTGTTACCATGTTTTATTACTGGTGCACAAAATGAACCGTGCATGAACATCACCTTGTTCAAAGAGCAAAACCAACACAGTGCATAAACTCACAACAAATTACACACCTGCAAATCAGTCTGACTTCTGCTGTTGTCGTATCCGTAACACGCCGATAGGGAGAAGTTTTTATTTACACGATGAGTCGGGTGTGTCCTGACCTCGGCCGAACCCCTGAGGCCGACTCACCGAACCCCTAGGGTTCGATCGAACCCAGGTTAAGAACCACTGCTTTAGAAACAGATGTTGCCATGCAATCAGGGAAAGTCCAAATAAAAGATTTCGTCAGAGCGTGGTGGGAGACTGTACAAGGGTACAGTTCTACGCGTTTCTCCTCATTGAGCCAAATTTAATTCTGTCTCTGTTTAATTCCTTGCTTCTTTGTCTGTTTAATAGATGTCGTCAGTGTTTGAACCTGACACACGGTGGACAGTTTATATAAGGGGACAGTGAGATGGATGGATGAAGAGGATCTTAGGGAACGTGGCCACATGGAGCAGGTCAGAGAGATATGACGGAGAAAGGTTATGGATAGCTTTGAAAGTGAGGAGAATTGGATACGGTGTTTGATGGGGGGCCAATGGAGTTCTTGCAGAGCAGGGGTGATGTGCTGGATTGAAGGGGTTCTGGTGATTATCCGGGCTGCAGAGTTCTGGAGAAGCTGAAGTTCGTGAAGTGACTTGTGAGGGAGACCAAACAGGAGTGAGTCAAGTAGTCCAGGCGAGAGGTGACAAGGCTATTGACCAGTACGGCAGCAGTGTGTGGGGTTAGGGATGGGTGAAGTCCATTAAAGCTTAACGGGTCGCATGTGGCCTTAGTTTTCCCAGGTCTGCTGTAGAACAATAAAATATACCACCTAATAAACCAATCAAATCATTGTCATTAAAGCACTATGACATAATACATAAATAATAATTATAAATACAATGATTTAAGCATGTGATGGCAGCAGGTACAAAAGTATTCTTCTATGGTTTAGTCCAACAAAGAGGAACAATGAACCAGAGCCAAGGAGCGGGACTTCACTGCATAAAGGAAGATGGTGCAGTGAATAATAGAGCTGGCCTTGCTGTGTGACATCGATGTCAGATAGGTTGAGTTGCGGCTCACCTTTAAGCTCACTAGCCCACTTTGCAATTTGATTTAGTGCAGACTTGTTTCTCAAGGACAAACTACCAAACCATGACACCAGGGAGAAGGACAGAATGGATTCAATATATGCCCGATAAAAGAGTGACAACATGGTTCCATCTATGTGGAGACTTGACCCTTGCTGTCAGGTTCAAACACTGATGACATCTATTAAACAAGACCAGAGGCAAAGAATCAAACAGAGACAGAATTCGATTTGGACTCAATATATTGAGGAGAGTCGTCTGTACACTGTACTCTTGCACAGTATCCCAGCACGCTCTCTCACAAGATTGCACTCCTCCTTCTTTATTTGACTTACTCCTCCCATCTGACCACCGCTTCCACTTCCAGAGGGAAGTGGGTCGTAAACATTGTTGCCTTTGGCTACAGAATAGTTCAAAAGAAGAGGTCGTAAAATAGTTCAAAAAGAGTTCCATAAAATAGTTAAAAAAGAGTTCGTAAAATACTTCAAATAGAGTTCGTCTGGAAATTGGGCAGATCCTGTCATCTGTCCGCTTTGAAGTCCCTGGGTTGGAACAATATCTTTCTGTTGATTACCATACATGAAAGAACACAGAAAACCCTTCATGCGGCTTTCCCCCTTACACACAAGCCTTCTTCTTGGTAGGTTTCAAAGACAGCTTTTGTCTTCTTACTTGACAGAACTCAATGTAACACAAAGTTTTTTTTGTGATAATTTAGAAACAATTATTCTAACACTTTCCTCAGGCAATGAAGACGTTGGTGTCCCTTTTCGCACACAACCTCACAGTTCATCTGGAAGGTCAGCTCTGAGTCTATGACCGTGCCAAGGTACTTGTAGCTGCCCACACAGTCTACAGGCTGACCTTTGATGACTGCCAGGTTTGGCATTGGTGTGGGTTCTACAATCAATAATAACAATAAGCTTCTCTTACGTCGCAGTCGAAGGAACCCGTTCATACACGAAAGACCTGATAAATATTCATATCCGCCTCTCCAGGTATTCCTGGATTGTTTGACAACGTTGTCTGTTTCCCCCTTTTTAGAGCGACGACATCACCCGGGTGGCAAAAGCAGCCAAGCTGTTTGAGCGAATGGTCAACCAGAACACTTTCAATGAGATCTCACAAGGTGTTAGGAACAATTTCCCTTGTGGATCATTAAAGTTTGTCCAAGTCTAAGTATTCGGTCGTGTGAGATTCCTGAGGGCTTAAATATGTCATCTGTCACGTGTCTTCCCGTTCAGATTTTAGATACTACGAGGATGCAGCAGATGAATTTAGGGAGCAGGAGGGCACTCTTCTTCCCCTGTGGAAGTTCCAGTATGAAAAAGTCAAAACCATGTGTGTCACTGCCCTCTGCTGGTAAGACATCTTTACCACCAGCAAACACTTCATTCTGCTCACTAATAGGTGGGAAATGACCGAGGAATGCACCTTATTCCACAGGAATGTTATTTACCCAGACTTTTTCGGAGTGGGATTGGGATCATGTAAGTCTAGAGTAGATTGAAATGACAATCCGACTAAGTATAAGGACTGTATTTTTCCCCTGACAGATGAATTCAGCAAACAGGGTCGTGGGATGCTTCTTTTCTACACGCTGAAGAACTCCACCTACCCCGAGTACATCTTCCCCACCAGTTGTGGCGTCCTGTGCCTGGACATCCATAAGCAACATTCCTACTTGGTGGCCGTAGGCTTCTATGATGGCTGTGTGGGCGTGTACAACCTGAAGAACAAGGGACTGGACCCCGAGTACAAGAGTACTTCTAATACCGGCAAGCACAGTGACCCCGTCTGGCAGGTAAGAGAGACTAAGTGCACCCAGAACAGTCCATATCACTCCCATTTCGTTGGCTTCCAGTCAAATTCCGCATGGAGTTTCAGATTTCAGTCCAGTCTTCCCGTGCGTTGCATGGTGGTGCCCCTCAGTACATCGCTGACTTGTTATGCTAGGTTCACACCAACGGCGCTTTGACGGCGCTTTAAAGCGGCATGCAAAGCGGCGTTAAAGCGTAACAAAGCCTGATTAGAGCGTGAGGGTCCTAATGGATCGTGGGAAAGCTTGTTCGCCAAAATTTTTTAAACGGTTTTAAAAAATTCTGCGCTCTGTCAAGAATGGAATAAAGCGCAGAGAGCATATCAAAGCGTGACAAAGCCTGACAAAGCTCAGCAAAGCTTGACTCAAAGCGTAGGAAAGCTTAACAGATCTTGGTTCAAAGCTCAATAGGAAGTGACTGTGATATTGACTAGTGACATTGAAACCTTATGTAAAACCAACACAGGATTACAAATCCATTCTCTTTTGCATCATTGCCTTTTTTATACGATGATCATTGTTTCTGTACTTCTGCTGTTTGATGTTGCACTTTGACATTACGGTCTATAATTTGTCTGTATGAAAATGTTAATAATAAAGAGAATATGTTACGTTTAAAAGAAATGCCTTTTATTATTGTCAACTAGCATAAGAAATGAAAGATAGATATTTGTCAAGATGACAAAGAAATGAAAGAAATGAAGATATAAAACATAATATAACGGGAAAAAAAAGAGAAATTGAAAAAATAAATGAATATAAAAAATTAAAGAAATGCCTTTTATATTGTCAACTAGCATAAGAAATGAAAGATAGATATTTATCAAGATGACAAAGAAATGAAAGAAATGAAGATATAAAACATAATATAACGGAAAAAAAAAGAGAAATTGAAAAAATAAATGAATATAAAAAATAAAAGAAATGCCTTTTATATTGTCAACTAGCATAAGAAATGAAAGATAGATATTTATTAAGATGACAAAGAAATAAAAGAAATGAAGATATAAAACATAATATAACGTAAAAAAAAAAAAAGACATTAAAAAATAAATGAATATAAAAAATAAAAGAAATGCCTTTTATATTGTCAACTAGCATAAGAAATGAAAGATAGATATTTATTAAGATGACAAAGAAATAAAAGAAATGAAGATACAAAACATAATATAACGGAAAAAAAAGAGAAATTGAAAAAATAAATGAATATTAAAAATAAAAGAAATGCCTTTTATATTGTCAACTAGCATAAGAAATGAAAGATAGATATTTATTAAGATGACAAATAAATAAAAGAAATGAAGATACAAAACATAATATAACGGAAAAAAAAGAGAAATTGAAAAAAGAAATGAATATAAAAAATAAAAGAAATGCCTTTTATATTGTCAACTAGCATAAGAAATGAAAGATATATATTTATTAAGATGACAAAGAAATAAAAGAAATGAAGATATAGAACATAATATAACGGGAAAAAAAAGAGAAATTGAAAAAATAAATGAATATAAAAAATAAAAGAAATGCCTTTTATATTGTCAACTAGCATAAGAAATGAAAGATAGATATTTATTAAGATGACAAAGAAATAAAAGAAATGAAGATATAAAACATAATAAATAATAAACATAATATAACGAAAAAAAAAGAGAAATTGAAAAAATAAATGAATATAAAAAATGTGTGGAAAACAGTATACTGAGTTTTTCACATTTTTTTCTTATTTTTGTTGTAACAATGCACAACAGAGCTTGATAATTGTGTCAGAGCCTGATTTAAAGCGTCATGATCGCATCAAAGCATAATAAAGTTCAATAAAGCGTAATAAAACGTATCAAAGCGTGATTTAAAGCGTATCAAAGCGGGATCAAATCGTGAGGAACGGTAACAAAGCGGCAACTAATTCGTATCAGAGCGTATCAACATTACTTCGGAGATCGGGATATTCGTGGAAAAATTGACAAAAATGACGGCGCTTTGCTCGCCGCTTTAAAGCGCGGCAAGCGCCGTTGGTGTGAACCAGGCATTAGGCCCCTACCCTTCAGGGTCTTCAAGCCAGGGTCTTCTTAAGATCCCAGAAACTCATTTTAAAACCTGTGGAGACCTGGCATTCCAGGCTATAGCTCCCAGACTACTTGCACCAGTCCCTCTGTGATCTTGACTGTGTTGACACTTTTAAGAAACATTTGAAAACTTCTCTTTCTAGTAAAGCTTTTAGTTAATACACCTTTTAACTATCATTTTTAATCCACTTTGTATCCTTTTTATGATGTTGTTTTCATTGAATTGTTTTACTTCACCTATGTTTTTTTTACAGCACTTTGTAATTTTATCTGTGAAAACCGCTTTATAAATACAATTCACTTACTTACTTAATTACTAAGGAACGCTTTAAAAGATTCAGATTCTGCTTTACCGTCAAATCTCAAAAATGGTGTTACATAAGAGAATGTCAGATGTTAACATGACAAAAGGAAGGCAGCCACCGTTCAAGTTGCCATAGAGCAGAGTCACCGCTGAGCAAACTAGTGCTTGAGATAGGATGCAAAGACGGGGGGACGGTGCAGTTAACATTAGGCCCATTTCCACCAAAAGTTCCGGTTCCTAGAACTTCTACTTCCTGGATCTATTAGTTCCTGTAGAAGTGTGTGGTTTGTGTTTCCACCACATTTCACAGTTCAGGTAGTTTATACATATCAAACTGACGTATGGAGGAGTGGTTTAGTCCAGTGGTCCGCAACCACCGGGCCGTGGCCCGGTACCGATCCGCGGACCGATTGGCCGCGCAAGAAATTAAAAAAAAAAAAAAAAAACATTTTAAATTAAATCAACATAAAAAACACAATATATACATATTGTGTATGTTTATGTCAATATAGATCAATACAGTCTGCAGGGATACAGTCCGTAAGCACACATGATTGTATTTCTTTATGAGAAAAAAAAAAAAAAAAAAAAAAAAAATTCCCCCCCCTCCCCCCGGTCCGTGGGACAAATTTTCAAGTGTTGACCGGTCCCCAGCTACAAAAAGGTTGGGGACCACTGGTTTAGTCTATTTCTACACTGATACCATGTCAATTAAGAAATATTAGGTCACAGTTCTTAACACCTTAAAAATCCTCCTAATTGGCCATCAGAGCCAGGGAACATGTGAGGAACCAGTGCTCTGAGCTGAAGTGAAGGAGACACAGGAAGTCCAACTAAGGAAATAAAAGCACAGACAGGAAATAGAAAGTCCAACTAAAAAAAAACGTATTGTTCCTCTTGTTTTGCATTCAGGTTCGGTGGCAGAAAGACAACAGCCTCAATTTCTATTCCGTGTCCTGTGATGGCCGAGTCGTGTCTTGGACAATCATGAAGGTTTGTTTAGAGAAATATGTTTTTGTCTGACAGGAACTGGTAATGGTGTGCAGCTGCATCTGGTCACTGTTGGCAACATTCTGTCATGTTCTGTGGTCATGTTTTGTTTTGTTAATTTCTGGTTGTTTAAGAGTCTTTTAGTTCCTGTTGACGCTCCCTGGTTTGGTCACCGTGGTAACTCATTGTTTTCACCTGTTTGGACTCACGCACCTGTTGTTAATCATGTGACATTATTATTTAAAGGCCTACTGAAAGCCACTACTACCGACCACGCAGTCTGATAGTTTATACATCAATGATGAAATCTTAACATTGCAACACATGCCAATACGGCCGGGTTAACTTATAAAGTGACATTTAAAACTTCCCGGGAAATATCCGGCTGAAACATCGCGGTATGATGACGTATGCGCGTGACGAAGTCCGAGTAACGGAAGTTATGGTACCCCGTAGAATCCTATACAAAAAGCTCTGTTTTCATTTCATAATTCCACAGTATTCTGGACATCTTTTGCAATTTTTTTAATGAACAATGAAGGCTGCAAAGAAGACAGTTGTAGGTGGGATCAGTGTATTATCTGCGGACTACAGCAACACAACCAGGAGGACTTTGTTGGAGCGCTAGCCGCGCTAGCCGCGCTAGCCGCCGACCTCACCTTGACTTCCTACGTCTCCGGGCCGCCAAACGCATCGGGTGAAGTCCTTCGTCCTTCTGCCGATCGCTGGAACGCAGGTGAGCACGGGTGTTGATGAGCAAATGAGGGCTGGCTGGCGTAGGTGGAGAGCTAATGTTTTTAGCATAGCTCTGTGCAGTCCGGTTGCTAAGTTAGCTTCAATGGCGTCGTTAGCACAGCATTGTTAACCTTCGCCAGCCTGGAAAACATTAACCGTGTATTTACATGTCCACGGTTTAATAGTATTGTTGATTTTCTATCTATCCTTCCAGTCAGGGGTTTATTTATTTTGTTTCTATATGCAGTTAAAGCACGATGCTATCACGTTAGCTCGTAGCTAAAGCATTTCGCTGATGTATTGTCGTGGAGATAAAAGGCACTGAATGTCCATTTCGCGTTCTCGACTCTCATTTTCAAGAGGATATAGTATCCGAGGTGGTTTGAAATACAAATCTGTGATCTACAATAGAAAAAGGAGAGTGTGGAATCCAATGAGCCAGCTTGTACCTAAGTTACGGTCAGAGCGAAAAAAGATACGTCCATCGCTGCCTCTCAAGTCGTTCACTGTAACGTTCCTCATCTACGAATCTTTCATCCTCGCTCAAATTAATGGGGTAATCATCACTTTCTCGGTCCGAATCTCTCTCGCTCCATTGAAAACAACGGGGAATTGTGAGGAATACTAGCTCCTGTGACGTCACGCTACTTCCGGTACAGGCAAGGCTTTTTTTTTATCAGCGAGCAAAAGTTGCGAACTTTATCGTCGATTTTCTCTACTAAATCCTTTCAGCAAAAATATGGCAATATCGCGAAATTATCAAGTATGACACATAGAATGGATCTGCTATTCCCGTTTAAATAAAAAAAAATAATTTCAGTAGGCCTTTAAGCCTGTAGTTGCCAGGGAATCGGCTGGCGACATTCTGTCACGACGTGGACCGTGGCGACGCAAATTACTGCGTGGATTGTTTTCCCAAGATGCAAAACGACTTGACTGGACACGGCGTGAAGGTAAAGACATGTTTAATTCGGACTATAAAAAGAACAAACAAAAGGCGCGCACGAGGCGGGGATACAAACTTGGCTATGAAAACAAAACAAAACTAGCACAAAGGCAAAACTATGGACATGAAACAAATAAACTTACTGTGACAAGAACTATGGCATGGACTATGATATCAAGGGTATCATCAGGTAACAAGGGTAGCATGGTGTGACAGTCCTAGGCTGTCGGGTGGGTTCCATGGACCATCAAAGGAAGACATGTTGCGGCAGGTGTAGACTTTCGTTTATTTTTTCAAATAAAACCCCTCAGTCTCAGGTCGCTTTGCAGCTCCTCTTCCCTGCTCGCTCTCCGGTCCGCTTTTCAGCCGGCCGCGTCTTCGTCTTCGGCGTCGTGTTCGCTCCTCATTAACCTCTGCGTGTCTCGCTGACTCTCCACCTCCTTCTCTCCCGTCGCTCTCGGCCGCTGTCTCTTTAAACACTGCGAGGGGATTAGGTAATTGTGACAAGGTGCGTGATCCCCGCACCTGGTTGCCGCGTCTCTCTCGCCGCTTGCTGGCCGTCCCCGTCTCCTCGCCGCCATCTTGGAGTGGGCCCCGGCGCAGCACGCCCCGCCGTCGGTCCTCCGGCTCCGCCTCGCCACACATGGGTAGCATGGGTATCAGAGGTACCCTTGATATCATAATCCATGCCATAGTTCTTGTCACAGTAAGTGTTTATTTGTTTCATGTCCATAGTTTTGCCTTTGTGCTAGTTTTTTTTTGTTTTTATAGCGAAGTTTGTATCTCCGCCTTGTGCGCGCCTTTTGTTTGTTCTTTTTACAGTCAGAATTAAACATGTCTTTACCTTCACGCCGTGTCCAGTCAAGTCGTTTTGCATCTTGAGAAGGTGATTGGCTGCAAGCTCCCATCCCTCCAGGACTTGTTCTCCTCCAGGACCAGGAGGCGTGTGGGTCAGATCACAGCTGACTCTTCTCACCCTAGACAAACTATTCTCCCCTCTCCCCTCAGGCAGGACACTACGCTCCATCCAGACCCACACCTCCCGCCACCTGAACAGTTTTTTCCCCTCGGCCATCAGGCAAATGAACAATAACTCCTAACAGTAGCTCCTTGAATTCCTTCTAAGTCTATCTGATAGCTCAGTTACAGCTCTTTTTATGACCAAATATGTGTTATATGTGTTTTATGTTGCACCATTGCACCAAGAAAAATTCCTAGTTTGTGAACCCGTTCTCAAACAATGGCAATAAAACTATTCTGATTCTGATTCTGATCTTGGGAAAACAATCCACGCAGTAATTTGCGTCGCCACAGTCCACGTCGTGACAGAATGTCGCCCGCCGATTCCCTGGCAACTACAGGCTTAAATGGTAATGTCACATGATTAACAACAGGTGCGTGAGTCCAAACAGGTGAAAACAATGAGTTGCCATGGTGACCAAACCAGGGAGCGTAAACAGGGACTAAAAGGGTCTTAAACAACCAGAAAAATAACAGAACAAAACATGACCGCAGAACATGACACATTCAGACACTTCAAATATGTATTTGTGTTCATGCAGAACGAGCTGGTCTTCACAGATGCTATCAGGCTAATGCTAACCGATCCAGTGTCTGATGGCCTAGATGGTATCAAAGAGCTCACATCTGGTGAGATTATTATTGTATCCATAATCTATAACTGCTATTTAGTTAATAGTAATAGTAATCCTGGTACCTGATGTCTACACAGCTGGTGGTACTTCCATGGACTTCCACAGGCAGATCGAGTCTCTCTTCCTTGTTGGCACCGAGGAGGGTAAAATACACAAGGTGTGTTGGAATGAAGTGTCAGTGCTTTGAAATACAACACAACTGATGTAGTCTGACTGGATGCACTTTATTTATGACTGCAATCACACCTGCACGCCAAACTGGGAAATTCATCAAACACTTTTCAACACTCAGAGGACCTCATTACTCTCTTTCATACCTGTTTTCTCTGCTTTAGAGGAATTCTTCTTGACATAAGCCAGGGGTGTCAAACTCATTTTAGCTCAGGGGCCACACGGAGGGAAATCTATTACCAAATGGGCCAGACAGGTAAAATCATGGCATGACAACCTAAAAATAAAGACCATTTCAAATGGATTTCTGTGTTTCAAACACGCACATTTTTTTTTTTTTTAGAAATGTATTAATATTAATCAGTCCAACAAAATATTACACAATAATACAATTATAATACAATCCCAATTCCAAAAACCAAACCCAGCCCAGCAACATTCAGAATAGCAATCAACAGAGCAATTGAAGACACACAAACAATCCAAAATGGTGAAACAAAAATGGATAATAACAGTTAAATATTAATATTAACTACCATGAATTGATTTAAACAAGTTGAACAACTTATTGGGGTGTTACCATTTAGTGGTCAATTGTACGGAATGTGTACTGTACTGTGCAATCTACTAATAAAAGTCTCAATCAATCAATAAGAGTTCCAACATAACAGTGATTAAAAATCCGTCATTGACATGATCATCACAGCCATTTATAAAAAATTCAATAAAAACATTTAAAAAATGAACAATAGTGTCACAGTGGCTTACGCTTGCATCACATCTCATAAGCTTGACAACACACTGTGTCCAATATTTACCACAAAGATAAAATAAGTCATATTTTAGGTTCATTTAATAGTTAAAACAAATTTAAATAATGCATCCCATATTCCAATATATGACTCATGATTATCTAAACTTTCTTTCTTTAGTTTATGTCGTACATGAACACACTTACAGTATAAAACATGGGTCACCAACGCGGTGCCCGTGGGCACCGGGTAGCCCGTAAGGACCAGATGAGTTGCCCGCTGGCCTGTTCTAAAAATAGCTCAAATAGCAGCACTTACCAGTGAGCTGCCTCTATTTTTTAAATTTTATTTATTTACTAGCAAGCTGGTCTCGCTTTGCCCGACATTTTTAATTCTAAGAGAGACAAAACTCAAACAGAATTTGAAAATCCAAGAAAATATTTTAAAGACTTGGTCTTCACTTGTTGAAATAAATTCATTAATTTGTTTTACTTTGCTTCTTATAACTTTCAGAAAGACAATTTTAGAGAAAAAATACAACCTTAAAAATGATTTTAGGATTTTTAAACACATATACCTTTTTACCTTTTAAATTCCTTCCTCTTCTTTCCTGACAATTTAAATCAATGTTAAAGTAAATTTTTTTATTTTTATTGTAAAGAATAATAAATACATTTTAATGTAATTCTTTATTTTAGCTTCTGTTTTTTCGACGAAGAATATTTGTGAAATATTTCTTCAAACTTATTATGATTAAAATTCAAAAAAATTATTCTGGCAAAACTAGAAAATCTGTAGAAGTTTGATACACACTTAAATAAATTGCCAGAAATAGCCAATTTGCTCAATTTACTTTTAACTCTATGTTATTATTAATAATTAATGATATTTATCTTTGTGGAAACACTGATCATCTTAATGATTTCTCACAATAAATATGTATAGAAACAGATAAATATCAATATGCAACACTTTATTTTTATATTTTCTCTAAGTGCACATTTTTCAAATGGAACATTTTCAAATGATCACTTCTAAGACTTTAACTAGTTAGCCTCTAACATTTTTTAACAAATCATGAATTACTTTGCACCATGTTTGTACAAATAATAACTCATGTAAAATACAAAAGTCAACTCTCAAATTTTTAAATAAATCATGTCACACTTTGAACTGGACACCAAATCTGTTATCTGTTTCTTTGTCAGTTAGTGAAGACCAAGTCTTTAAAATATTTTCTTGGATTTTCAAATTCTATTTGAGTTTTGTCTCTCTTAGAATTAAAAATGTCGAGCAAAGCGAGACCAGCTTGCTAGTAAATAAATACAATTTAAAAAATAGAGGCAGCTCACTGGTAAGTGCTGCTATTTGAGCTATTTTTAGAACAGGCCAGCGGGCTACTCATCTGGTCCTTACGGGCTACCTGGTGCCCGCGGGCACCGCGTTGGTGACCCCTGATCTAGAGATTTAAACCTTGAATAATAATACTACTAAACAATGACACATTTTTTTATATTTTTTGTACCAAAACCCTTTGGGGTCCTTTGGTGGATCAAGTCTGAGTGGAGGCCTAAATGTATATTTTTTATACATATATTGTATTAATTTACTTTACAAAAGAGAAGTGTAGGATACTTCTCTTGTTGCCTTATTTGTATTTGACCACTACTGTTTTCTGTTTATTTGTTACTGACTGTGGCAGGACACCTCTGCCTCTGTTTCACTTTATGTTGCTGGTAAATAATATGGTTGTAGTAGTAGGCTAAAGTTAAATTATTTAGTATGCACTAATTAAAGGGGCAGAGCTTTAAGAGACATTTTAGCTTTTCTATTTTATAAGATATATTTTTTGTAAGAACCACAATTAATAAATATATTTCAGTGAATAACTTATTGTTCAAATCTGTATATAAATATGTACATAAAGTGTTGTAATTATACAGTAAAATGGATGGATGGATGGACGTTTAAAACAAAACTGTTATTATTAATTAGTAAGTATACATTTTTTGAGCCTTTTTAGAGAAAATCATATCATTGTAGTAAATTATGCAAATGACTCGATGATGTCATGGTGACCACGCCCATAACCACGCCCATAGCCACGCCCTCACCGCCACAGGTATCTTGGCAGTTTATAGGAAACACTGTATTGTATTGTTAAGCTGTCAATCATCTCAAGAAAAACCTAATAGAATACCACCAGCAACGTTTTATCCAGAGTACATAGTCCGAAGGCTTTGCATTGTTCACCATAGATAGACCCTTTCGTCTCATTCCCTAGTGCTCCAAGAATTACTCCAACCAATACCTGGCCACCTACGATGCCCACAACATGGCAGTGCATACAGTGAAGTGGAATCCCTACCACCCAAAGGTTTTTATCTCTTGCAGTTCAGACTGGACCGTCAAGATCTGGGACCATGATTACAAGTAAGGGTCAAGACATTTTATGACATGCAGTTTTATTCGGATATTCAGGTTTAAAGGAGCCATATGTAGGAATCTGGCCAGAAATAGTACTGGTCAAAATTCTGTAGTCCCCTCTCCCTGACTGAGGTTGCCAGATACGCAGCCGAATCCAGCTTGATCGACTGGGCTAGTCCAAGGAATTTCAAACTTCCACTGCCTCTTACTAGGGGTTGAGGTGCTGGGACCGTAATAGTTGAATAGACAAGCGTTTTGTCAATAACAAATCTCTAAACAACCCATTTCACACAGAAATGAGGCTATTTTCAGGAAGAAGTATGTCATGCCTGGATACAATATCACAACAAATGGCAATCATATGGTTATTGTCAAAACTATCAGAAAACAAAGACTAAAACCAACTACAACCAACACTAGCAATGGTTGATGTCAGGTTTAAGCACTGAACGATCTATTAAACAGAACAAGAAGCAAGGAATCAGGCAGAGACAGAGTTAAATTTTGCTCATGAGGAGAATGCATGGAGCTGCACACTCAGTTACAGTCTCACCCTACGCTCTGAGGAACAGCCCCCGCTCTCCTCTTTTTATTCAGTTTGGGAGTTCCCTAGTTACATCGCTGACGCTGCTTCTAAAGGGAGGGGTCACACATTATGCGAGCAGCTCAGTACGCACAATACGTGATTATTCAGAACGGAATGCGCTGGGGGCGTTGTGATTGCGCCCTGTCTCTGCTTTTTCTGCCTGCTGTCGATATGCCTTATCTTCGTTGAGGTCATGGTTCGTCCTTGGCTGTTAGCAAGCTGAAAGACAGAAAACATCTGCGGCGAGGCCAGTCCTCACATGCAGTGGAAGATAACAAGTTGTGTGCCCTTGTACGAGAAGGAAAAGTACAGCTTGAGCAGAATAGATAATAACTAGAGCAGGGGTCACCAACCTTTTTGAAACCAAGAGCTACTTCTTGGGTACTGATTAATGCGAAGGGCTACCAGTTTGATGCACACTTAAATAAATTGCCAGAAATAGCCAATTTGCTCAATTTACCTTTAACTCTAAGTTATTATTAATAATTAATGATATTTACACTTAATTGAACGGTTTAAAAGAGGAGAAAACACGAAAAAAAAAAAGACAATTAAATTTTGAAACATAGTTTATCTTCAATTTCGACTCTTTAAAATTCAAAATTCAACCGAAAAAAAGAATAGAAAAATTTAAAAAAAAAATTATGGAACATCATTAGTAATTTTTCCTGATTAAGATTAATTTTAGAATTTTGATGACATATTTTAAATAGGTTAAAATCCAATCTACACTTTGTTAGAATATATAACAAATTGGACCAAGCTATATTTCTAACAAAGACAAATCATTTTTTCTTCTAGATTTTCCAGAACAAAATTTTTTAAAGAAATTCAAAAGACTTTGAAATAAAATTCAAATTTGATTCTACAGATTTTCTAGTTTTGCCAGAATAATTTTTTTGAATTTTAATCATAATAAGTTTGAAGAAATATTTCACAAATATTGTTCATCGAAAAAACAGAAGCTAAAATGGAGAATTAAATTAAAATTTATTTATTATTCTTTACAATAAAAAAAATAAATTTACTTTAACATTGATTTAAATTGTCAGGAAAGAAGAGGAAGGAATTTAAAAGGTAAAAAGGTATATGTGTTTAAAAATCCTAAAATCCTTTTTAAGGTTGTATTTTTTCTCTAAAATTGTCTTTCTGAAAGTTATAAGAAGCAAAGTAAAACAAATTAATGAATTTATTTCAACAAGTGAAGACCAAGTCTTTAAAATATTTTCTTGGATTTTCAAATTCTATTTGAGTTTTGTCTCTCTTAGAATTAAAAATGTCGGGCAAAGCGAGACCAGCTTGCTAGTAAATAAATAAAATTTAAAAAATAGAGGCAGCTCACTGGTAAGTGCTGCTATTTGAGCTATTTTTAGAACAGGCCAGCGGGCTACTCATCTGGTCCTTACGGGCTACCTGGTGCTACCCATGAACTAGAGCAACGGCCTTTAAGCATAAGAGTTGTGTTTTAACTTTATATATAATTATTCCAAGTTATACTGGTGAAAATAAGTAGAGCATGCTTAGCAGCCTAATATACGCCCAAAATTAAAGAAGAGACATTTTACTAAAGTATGCCTATAGGCTACTGTTTCGAACGTTTCAGATTGCCATATAACTTGGTACATGTAGTTCACAATACTCAAAAACACATATGAGGAATTCTTTTATCATGTGATTTGGCTGTCTCCATACGTTTCACATTGCCACCACAGCCGTGCTAATATTGGAACCCATTTCCTCAGCGTGTCAGCATATTGAGAAGGAAATAGACACTGACCCTACCCATATCTACCCATTTATTTGTCGGAAATATACTTTTCCCTGTCAGTTGGATCACACATCAGCATACGGGCATATAGTTCCCCGTTAGCCTAAATGTCAATGTGTCATTGACGCTATTGGAAAAGAACATGACTTATTAATGCCTTTTGACATGACATTGTTTCATATGGCACCTTTATGTGTTTATTTATTTTTAACTTTTGATTGTTGAATTTTTGCTTCTCGAGATGAAGTCTCAAAGATCACTGTCTGTGCTGGCATTTAGGAAAATAGCTTGGTTTGTATTGGCCCATGGCCGACATGTTCCGGATTAGAGCATTACACAAAAGACTCAAGACAAAAGGAAACTTGCTCAATTACCCCGTAAAAATAGGACCCGACAACCAAAGTGGTGGACCAACTGTGCGTCTTTGACGATATCCATTTGTCCCGTCATGATCACCATGAATTGATTAACGTGGACCCCGACTTAAACAAGTTGAAAAACGTATTCGGGTGTTACCATTTAGTGGTCAATTGTACGGAATATGTACTGTACTGTGCAATCTACTAATAGAAATTTCAATCAATCAATCAATGAACATGTGTACAAACGTCTTGCAAGATATAGTTTCCGAGTTTCCTATAGCCCTCAAAAAGGTTTAAGTTGGCGATATAATAATATTAGTGCAGTGAAGAATAATAATATGAAGAACTGTAATATCTCAAGTTAAACAATAAGGGTGCCAGAATTTACACCAGAGGAACCTCACAGGGCGCAGCCATTTAGTCTGAGACACAGGTTACCAAGGTATGTCCTGTGATGGAGATAGGACTTGAACGTGACGACCGGGTCGCATGACTGACTTCGGACACAGCGTGCAGGTAGGAAATGATTTATTTTAGAAATAAATCAGACGGGGACAAACAAAAACGTGCTCATAGCACGGAAGGCAAAAACTAAGGGGGGCTAGCGTTGGAGTTAGCAAACAAATGAACCTAGGGTGGAGGCTAGTATACAAAGCAGGAGTCAATACTGTCGTCAGCTGTCGCATGAGGCAAATTCGGAATCCAGGCCGACTGACCGGCAAAGGCAGGCTTAAATAATGCTTCTGATTAGTGCTCGGGAAACAGGTGAGCGTCCCGAACACCAATCAGAGAATGTGGAAATAATAAGCACCCATGGTAACTAAAAACAAAAACAGGAACTGAGGGAGTCCAAAAACCAAACAGAACATGATTCGTGCAGCGGATCATAACATTGAACAAGTTAATATTCCTACAATAAGATAGGGTGGTCAACTGAGTCCCGCAGAACTTAGACTGAGACTTTAACTGCGTCTCAGGCGGGTATCATTAGTCACCTTGATCAGAACTCTCTCAGTGCTATGGTGGGGCCTAAAGCCTGATGGTCTAGTGCAGTGGTTCTTAACTTGGGTTCGATCGAACACTAGGGGTTCGGTGAGTCGGGCTCAGGGGTTCGGCGGAGATCAAGACACACCCGACTCATCGCGTAAACAAAAACTTCTCCCTATCGGGGTATTACAGATACGACAACAGCAGAAGTCAGACTGCTTTGCAGGTGTGTAATTTGTTGTGAGTTCATGCTCTGCGTAACAAAACTAGGTATAATGATTGATGATCAATTGAACTGGAAATCTCACGTAAAAAATATACAACATAAAGTAGCAAGAAACACGTCAATAATGAATAAAGCAAAACATGTTCTAGACCAAAAATCCCTTCACATTCTCTACTGCTCGCTAGTGTTACCATATCTGAGCTGCTGTGTAGAAATATGGGGGAATAACTACAAAAGTACACTTCATTCATTAAGGGTGCTACAAAAAAGATCAGTTAGAATAATACATCATGTTGGATATAGAGAACATACAAACACTTTATTTATTGAATCAAAAATACTGAAATTCCACGACGTAGTGAATTTGCAAACAGCTAAAATGATGCACAAAGCAAACTATAACCTGCTACCCAAGAATATACAACAATTCTTCTCAAAAAAAGAGGAGAGATATAATCTTAGAGAAAAACGTAATTTAAAACATTTGTTTGCACGTACAACACTTAAGACCTTCAGTATATCAGTATGTGGAATTCAAGGATGGAATGGATTAAGCAAAGCAATCAAGCAATGTACTAATATGATCCTCTTCAAGAAACTCTTCAAACTTAAAGTGTTTACAAAGCACAAAGAAGAGGAACCATGACAAACATTCTCAATTTATTTCATCCATCCATTCATTCATTCTTAAAGTAATCTTACTTATCTCATCGTATGAAATATGACTTACTTCACCAATTATTATTATTACATTCTTACTATTATTTATGTATTTATTTTTATTGTGATTACCTATGGAGTTTATTGTGAATAAATTGTGAACGGGAAGTGAACAAAAAGTTTTAGCAACTGTTATGTAAAGAAAAGAGGTAGGATTAAATAAGCTCTGCTTCTTCCAACTCCTTTTCGAACATGTTGAAAAGACAAACTGGAAATTGTGATGTGTCATGTTGTATGCTTGCATGTTCCAAATAAACTCCAACTCAAACTCAAACTCAAGGTGATGTTCAAGCACGGTTCATTTTGTGCACCAGTAATAAAACATGGTAACACTTTAGTATGGGGAACATATTCACTAGAGATGTCCGATAATATCGGCCTGCCGATATTATCGGACGATATATGCGTTAAAATGTAATATCGGAAATTATCTGTATCGTTTTTTTTTATTATCGGTATCGTTTTTTTTTTTTTTTTAATTAAATCAACATAAAAACACAAGATACACTTACAATTAGTGCACCAACCCAAAAAACCTCCCTCCCCCATTCACACTCATTCACACAAAAGGGTTATTTCTTTCTGTTATTAATATTCTGCTTCCTACATTATATATCAATATATATCAATACAGTCTGCAAGGGATACAGTCCGTAAGCACACATGATTGTGCGTGCTGCTGGTCCACTAATAGTACTAACCTTTAACAGTTAATTTTACCAATTTTCATTCATTACTAGTTTCTATGTACCTGTTTTTATATTGTTGTACTTTCTTTTTTATTCAAGAAAATGTTTTTAATTTATCTTATTTTACAAATTTTTTTAAAAAGTACCTTATCTTCACCATACCAGGTTGCCCAAATTAGGCATAATAATGTGTTAATTCCACGACTGCATATATCGGTTGATATCGGTTTCGGTAATTAAAGAGTTGGACAATATCGGAAATTATCGGTATCGGGTTTTTTTTATTATCGGTATCGTTTTTTTTTTTTTTTAATTAAATCAACATAAAAAACGCAAGATACACTTACAATTAGTGCACCAACCCAAAAAACCTCCCTCCCCCATTTACACTCATTCACACAAAAGGGTTGTTTCTTTCTGTTATTAATATTCTGGTTCCTACATTATATATCAATATATATCAATACAGTCTGCAAGGGATACAGTCCGTAAGCACACATGATTGTGCATGCTGCTGGTCCACTAATAGTACTAACCTTTAACAGTTAATTTGACTCATTTTCATTCATTACTAGTTTCTATGTAACTGTTTTTATATTGTTGTACTTTCTTTTTTATTCAAGAAAATGTTTTTAATTTATTTATCTTATTTTACTAATTTTTTTAAAAAGTACCTTATCTTCACCATACCTGGTTGCCCAAATTAGGCATAATAATGTGTTAATTCCACGACTGCATATATCGGTTGATATCGGTATCGGTAATTAAAGAGTTGGACAATATCGGAAATTATCGGTATCGGGTTTTTTTTATTATCGGTATCGTTTTTTTTTTTTTTTTTTTAAAATTAAATCAACATAAAAAACACAAGATACACTTACAATTAGTGCACCAACCCAAAAAACCTCCCTCCCCCATTCACACTCATTCACACAAAAGGGTTGTTTCTTTCTGTTATCAATATTCTGGTTCCTACATTATATATCAATATATATCAATACAGTCTGCAAGGGATACAGTCCGTAAGCACACATGATTGTGCGTGCTGCTGGTCCACTAATAGTACTAACCTTTAACACTTAATTTTACTCATTTTCATTCATTACTAGTTTCTATGTAACTGTTTTTATATTGTTGTACTTTCTTTTTTATTCAAGAAAATGTTCTTAATTTATTTATCTTATTTTACTAATTTTTTAAAAAAGTACCTTATCTTCACCATACCTGGTTGCCCAAATTAGGCATAATAATGTGTTAATTCCACGACTGCATATATCGGTTGATATCGGTATCGGTTGATATCGGTATCGGTAATTAAAGAGTTGGACAATATCGGAAATTATCGGTATCGTTTTTTTTTTTTATCGGTATCGTTTTTTTTGTTGTTGTTTTTTAAAAAAATTAAATCAACATAAAAACACAAGATACACTTACAATTAGTGCACCAACCCAAAAAACCTCCCTCCCCCATTTACACTCATTCACACAAAAGGGTTGTTTCTTTCTGTTATTAATATTCTGGTCCCTACCTTATATATCAATATATATCAATACAGTCTGCAAGGGATACAGTCCGTAAGCACACATGATTGTGCGTGCTGCTGGTCCACTAATAGTACTAACCTTTAACAGTTAATTTGACTAATTTTCATTCATTACTAGTTTCTATGTAACTGTTTTTATATTGTTGTACTTTCTTTTTTATTCAAGAAAATGTTTTTAATTTATTTATCTTATTTTACAAATTTTTTTAAAAAGTACCTTATCTTCACCATACCTGGTTGCCCAAATTAGGCATAATAATGTGTTAATTCCCCGACTGCATATATCGGTTGATATCGGTATCGGTTGATATCGGTATCGGTAATTAAAGAGTTGGACAATATCGGAATATCGGATATCGGCAAAAAGCCATTATCGGACATCCCTAATATTCACCATTAATTAGTTGCTTATTAACATGCAAATTAGTAACATATTGGCTCTTAACTAGTCATTATTAAGTACTTAATAATGCCTTATTCTGCATGGTCTTATTATAACTCTAACCCTGGCCCTAGCCCTAACCCTAACCCTCTAACCCCAACCAAATAACTCTAAATTAAGTCTTTGTTACTTAGAATATGTTCCCCATACTAAAGTGGTACCAAAAACATATAACTTTGTCTTGAATTTGAAAAAATACATTTTATTTTTCACTAAAGAAGGGTTGGGCGAATGCGCATATGAAACTGGTGGGGTTCGGCACCTCCAACAAGGTTAAGAACCACTGGTCTAGCGGTTGATTCACCTGATTTCTATGAAGACAGCGTGGGTTCTATCCCCACTTAGTCTGAATGATTTCTGTCTATATTCTATAAGTGCCCTGTGACTGACTGACAAGCGACCAGGTATGGTCTGCCTTTCTCCCACCACACACGGGACCCCGAACAGGATAAGCCGTATAATGGATGGATTGTTTGAAGTGTACGACTTTGAATTCCAAATAATTTCTTGCAGCACTCCCATGTTTACCTTTGAACTGAATGCCTCAGTTGGTGATGTGGTCTGGGCTCCGAACTCCTCCACCGTCTTTGCTGCCGTCACCACAGAAGGATTGGTAATAGTCACTTTCAACCATCACTAGTCTGCTCAATATGTTCTACTTCTTATTGTACTGAATGAAACATGTCCATGGCTGTAGGTGACATTTAGTTGGATTGGTTTGTGAATGAGATTTTTCAACAGCTAAAGTAGAAGCCATATTTCCTTGTAATGACTACAAGCTGTCTATTATCCGCCGTAACAATGGACCCGTCGGTGCATACTTTTTGTGCATCTGGCACTCAGACGCACACAGTCATCTCTTGTGTTGAAAGAGTGGGATCATTCACCGCACGTGGGCAGCCAGCACACCTACACGTACTGTGCATTCGGAAAGTATTCACAGCGCTTCACCATTTCCCCATTTTCTTACGTGACATCCTTATTCCAAGATGGAATACGTTCATTTCGGTCCTCAAAAGTCTTCAGACAAATAACCCATAATGTGACAACGGGAATAAATCACATGTACAGAAGTATTGCTCAATACTGAGTGATGCGCCTTACAGCCTCAAGTCTTTTTGAATGCGATGCCACAGAGTTAAACAACTTGCACTGAGCCTAGTCTATAAAATCCGCTACACCTCCCTGATACCGAAGTACATGTCAAACTACCAGGGGGTGCTCCACTAACCACGTTAAACCCAGATTCCGAACTAACAAAGGTCTTAACTCATTCTCTTTCTATGCCACATCAATGTGGAATGCGCTCCCAACAGGTATAAAAGAAAGGGCATCTCTATCCTCCTTCAAAACCGCACTAAAAGTTCACCTCCAGGCAGTTACAACCCTAAACTAACACCCTCCCCGGATTGCTAATAATCAAATGTAAACAATCAAATGCAGTTACTTTTTCTTATGCCTTCTGATCTCTCTCTCGCTCTCTTTCTCTCTCTCTCTCTATATGTCCACTACTTGCTGTCCATATCCTACCCTCCACCCCCTCCACACCCCTGATTGTAAATAATGTAAATAATTCAATGTGATTATCTTGTGTGATGACTGTATTATGATGATAGTATATATGATAGTATCTATCTGTATCATGAATCAATTTAAGTGGACCCCGACTTAAACAAGTTGAAAAACTTATCTGGGTGTTACCATTTAGTGGTCAATTGTACGGAATATGTACTTCACTGTGCAACCTACTAATAAAAGTCCCAACCAACCAACAAGCTTGGCACACCTGTCTTTGAGCAGTTTGGCCCATTCCTCTTTGCAGCACCTCTCAAGCTCTATCAGGTTGGATGGGAAGTGTTGGTTTTCATCCAGGATGTCTCTGTACATTGCTGCATCCGCCTTTCCCTCTATCAGTTCCTGAAAAACACCCCCACAGCATGACGTTTCACTGTAGGGATGGTATTGGCCTGGTGATTCATACACCAAAAACTTAAATCTCTGTCTCATCAGACCAGAGTAGTCTAGTCAGGGAGGTGACCAAGACCATGGTCACTCTGTCAGAGCTGCAGCATTCCTCTGTGGAGAGAGGAGAACCTTCCAGAAGGACAACCATCTCTGCAGCAATCCATGTATAAAAAATGTTGGGCTCACTTGCTAGTGTCATTTACTGAACATGCATCAACCTGCAGTCCACACATATCCCTCATGTGTACTTAAACAGGTGCCTTGAGGAACACCTCAGTTATTAGGAATTTGCTGCAACATGTATTATCTCTCAAGTTTTGAATTGAACTCGAGGGCCAGTGGTTTCATTCCTGGGCTTCCAGTTGAATAGAACCCTCATTTATTGAACAGGCGTCAACATGCAGTCCACATGCATTTCTTATGTGTGACTGCCATCTACTGGTCATCACTTATCTTTCTCTCATCAGACCGGAGTAGTCTCGTCCGATGGTCACTCTATCAGAGTAACAGCATTCCTCTGTGGAGAAAAGAGAACCTTCCAGAAGGACAACTGACTCTGCAGCAATGCTTGTATGGTAGATTGGCCAGACGGAAGCCATTTAAAAAAGTTTGCCAACATGCACCTGAAAGACGCTCAGATCATGAGGGAAAAAAAAATTCCTCAAAGATTGAAGACTTTGGCGTGAATGTTTGGAGAAAACCAGGCACCGCTTATCACCAAGCCAATACCATCCCTACAGTGAAGCATGGTGGTGGCAGCATCATAATAATAATAATAATAATAGATTTTATTTGTAAAAAGCACTTTACATTGAGTAAACAACCTCAAAGTGCTACAGTGTATTAAAAAAAAATAATAAAAAGAAATAAAAAATAAATAAAAATAAAAACTAGAACGGCCAAATAGCTAAAACTAGTATGCATATATCTTAAAAAAGTAGGGATGTCCGATAATGGCTTTTTGCCGATATTCCGATATTGTCCAACTCTTTAATTACCGATACCGATATCAACCGATATCAACCGATATATGCAGTCGTGGAATTAACACATTATTATGCCTAATTTGGACAACCATGTATGGTGAAGATAAGGTACTTTTTAAAAAAAAAAATAAAATAAGATAACTAAATTAAAAACATTTTCTTGAATAAAAAAGAAAGTAAACAATATAAAAACAGTTACATAGAAACTAATAATTAATGAAAATGAGTACAATTAACTGTTAAAGGTTAGTACTATTAGTGGAGCAGCAGCACGCACAATCATGTGTGCTTACGGACTGTATCCCTTGCAGACTGTATTGATATATATTGATATATAATGTAGGAACCAGAATATTGATAACAGAAAGAAATGGGGGGAGGGAGGTTTTTTGGGTTGGTGCACTAATTGTAAGTGTATCTTGTGTTTTTTATGTTGATTTAATAAAAAAAACAAAAAAAACCCCCAAAAAACCCAGATACAGATAATAAAAAAACCGATACCGATAATTTCCGATATTACATTTTAACGCATTTATCGGTCGATAATATCGGCAGGCCGATATTATCGGCAGGCCGATATTATCGGACATCCCTATAAAAAAGTTTTTTTTTTTTTTAAAAAAAGAAGGGTTTTTAAGCCTTTTTTAAAAGCATCCACAGTCTGTGGTGCCCTCAGGTGGTCAGGGAGATGGTTTTCAGGATAGAGGGAAAGATGAATGTAGCAATATACAGAGACATCCTGGATGAAAACCAACACTTCCCATCCGACCTGATGGAGTTTGAGAGGTTCTGCAAAGAGTAATGGTTGAAACTGCCCAAAGATAGGTGCGCCAAGCTCGTGGCATGGTATTCAAAAGGACTTGAGGCTGTAATTGCTGCCAAAGGTGCATCAACAAATATACTGAATAGGTTAATTTGGCCTACCGATAATAACTTTATAAACAAGGTTCGTCCATACAAACCTGGAGGGTAAAAATGTTTTAATCTGACAGGTTTCGGCTACTTTATGCAATTTTTTATTCTTACAGTCAGACCCGCGTGTTTATTTCCGTACCCGACGGCTTTGGCTACGACTGTTGCCTTCCTCGGAGTTTGTCACGTGAAGCCTCTGAGGAAGGCAACAGTTGTAGCCGAAAACGTCAGGTACGGAAGTAAACAGGTCTGGCTGTAAGAAAAACAAATTGCATAAGGTAGCCGAAACTTGTCAGATTCAAGCAATTTTACCCTTCAGGTTTTTATAGACGAACCTTGTTCATTTTTTTTTTTGAAGACCTAACGAACCAATATGGATTTGGGCCACCTTGCCTCTGCAGCCTTCATCAGACCAATTATAACTCATCCCAGACAAGGTGACAACATCATCACATGACACCTGATGAAGGCTGCAAAGGCACGGTTGCTGAAACTTGTCAGGTATGGACAATTTTATGTTTTTATTGACGTACCTTGTTTATAAAGTGCACTAACAAAGTATTGAGCAAAGGCTGTGAATACTTTTGTGCATGTGATTTTTTTGTTATAAAAAAAAAAAAAAAAATTCACAATTTAAAAAAAACCCGTCAGGTTTAAGCACCGAACTATCTATTAAACAGAACAAGAAGCAACGAATCAAGTAGAGACAGAGTTCAATTTTGCTCATGAGGAGAACGCATGGAGCTGCACACTCAGTTACAGTCTCACCCCCACGCTCTGAGGAACAGCCCCTGCAAGCAGCTCAGTAGACACAATACGTGATTATTCAGAATGGAAATGTGCTGAGCCTCGTGATTTCGCCCTGTCTCTGCTTTGCCTGCCCGGTGTTGCCTTATCTTCGTTGAGGTACTTGAGGTCCGTCCTTGGCTGTTAGCAGGCTGAAAAACAGAAACAGCTGCGGCGAGGCAACGCCTAACTTGCAGTGGAAGATAACAAGTTGTGTGCCTTTAAGCGTAAGAGTTGTGTGATAACGTATATATAATTATTCTAACAAAAACCTTTGAAGAATTTTAAAGACAACAATGAATTTTAAAATGACTGCCCCACAACGAGGATAGGGGGAAAAAAAGGAGCTTTTTGACTACAATGGCAGATGCGCGCACATTTCGGGGGGGAGCCAAATACACATCAGCAGGTACCAATAGGCAAGAAAAGTTGGTTTGCATAACATTGCAAAACCAAATGCCAGATAATGTCGCTTAATAGGTGCCATTTTGGGATCTTTAAACACATAATAATACCATATGTTGAAGCACAGTACGTCTGACTATGGTAGCCGTAATGCGTGTGGCTTCGTGGCTTACCAAAGTCGTACTAAAACATTTTTGACTGATTTTTTAGCGCCGTGTGTAATGTTCTATATTTTCAATAAAACATCGACGTTTTGGGCTCACTTGCTAGCATCATTTATTGCACAGGCGTCAACCTGCAGTCCACATGTATCTCTTGTGTGTGACTGTCATCACTTATCATTACACCATGTAGCAAATAAAATTGCTATGAGGTCGGTAAGCACAACCAGAATTATTCCGTACATTAGCTGCACCGGGTTATAAGGCGCACTGTCGATTTTTGAGAAAATGGAAGGATTTTAAGTTGGACAAATACGGTACTTAAACGGGTGCCTTGAGGAACGCCTCAGTTATTAGAAATTTGCTGCAAAAATTATTATCTTTCAAGTTTTAACTGAACTTTAACTGAACCTGCTCAGTGGTCGAGTGGTTAGAGTGTCCGTCCTGAGATGGGTAGGTTGTGAGTTCAAACCCCGGCTGAGTCATACCAAAGACTATAAAAATGGTACCCATTACCTCCCTGCTTGGCACTCAGCGTCAAGGGTTGGAATTGGGGGTTAAATCACCAAAAATGATTCCCGGGCGCGGCCACCGCTGCTGCTCACTGCTCCCCTCACCTCCCAGGGGGTGATCAAGGGTGATGAGTCAAATGCAGAGGACACATTTCACCACACCTAGTGTGTGTGCCATTTTGGGGTCTTTAAACACGTAATAATACCGTATGTTGAAGCACAGTACGTCTGACTATGGTAGCCGTAATGCGTGTGGCTTCGTGGCTGACCAAAGTCGTACTAAAACATTTTTGACTGATTTTTTAGCGCCGTGTGTAATGTTCTATATTTTCAATAAAACATCAAAGTTTTGGGCTCACTTGCTAGCATCATTTATTGCACAGGCGTCAACCTGCAGTCCACATGTATCTCTTGTGTGTGACTGTCATCACTTAATCATTACACCATGTAGCAAATAAAATTGCTATGAGGTCGGTAAGCACAACCAGAATTATTCCGTACATTAGCTGCACCGGGTTATAAGGCGCACTGTCGATTTTTGAGAAAATGGAAGGATTTTAAGTTGGACAAATACGGTACTTAAACGGGTGCCTTGAGGAACGCCTCAGTTATTAGAAATTTGCTGCAAAAATTATTATCTTTCAAGTTTTAACTGAACTTTAACTGAACCTGCTCAGTGGTCGAGTGGTTAGAGTGTCCGTCCTGAGATGGGTAGGTTGTGAGTTCAAACCCCGGCCGAGTCATACCAAAGACTATAAAAATGGTACCCATTACCTCCCTGCTTGGCACTCAGCGTCAAGGGTTGGAATTGGGGGTTAAATCACCAAAAATGATTCCCGGGCGCGGCCACCGCTGCTGCTCACTGCTCCCCTCACCTCCCAGGGGGTGATCAAGGGTGATGAGTCAAATGCAGAGGACACATTTCACCACACCTAGTGTGTGTGCCATTTTGGGGTCTTTAAACATGTAATAATACCGTATGTTGAAGCACAGTACGTCTGACTATGGTAGCCGTAATGCGTGTGGCTTCGTGGCTTACCAAAGTCGTACTAAAACATTTTTGACTGATTTTTTTAGCGCTGTGTGTAATGTTCTATATTTTCAATAAAACATCAACGTTTTGGGCTCACTTGCTAGCATCATTTATTGCACAGGCGTCAACCTGCAGTCCACATGTATCTCTTGTGTGTGACTGTCATCACTTATCATTACACCATGTAGCAAATAAAATTGTTATGAGGTCGGTAAGCACAACCAGAATTATTCCGTACATTAGCTGCACCGGGTTATAAGGCGCACTGTCGATTTTTGAGAAAATGGAAGGATTTTAAGTTGGACAAATACGGTACTTAAACGGGTGCCTTGAGGAACGCCTCAGTTATTAGAAATTTGCTGCAAAAATTATTATCTTTCAAGTTTTAACTGAACTTTAACTGAATCTGCTCAGTGGTCGAGTGGTTAGAGTGTCCGTCCTGAGATGGGTAGGTTGTGAGTTCAAACCCCGGCCGAGTCATACCAAAGACTATAAAAATGGTACCCATTACCTCCCTGCTTGGCACTCAGCATCAAGGGTTGGAATTGGGGGTTAAATCACCAAAAATGATTCCCGGGCGCGGCCACCGCTGCTGCTCACTGCCCCCCTCACCTCCCAGGGGGTGATCAAGGGTGAGGAGTCAAATGCAGAGGACACATTTCACCACACCTAGTGTGTGTGCCATTTTGGGGTCTTTAAACACATAATAATACCGTATGTTGAAGCACAGTACGTCTGACTATGGTAGCCGTAATGCGTGTGGCTTCGTGGCTTACCAAAGTCGTACTAAAACATTTTTGACTGATTTTTTAGCACCGTGTGTAATGTTCTATATTTTCAATAAAACATCAACGTTTTGGGCTCACTTGCTAGCATCATTTACCGTATTTCCTTGAATTGGCGCAGGGAATATAGTATTCGCACGTCTAGAATTACTGCCGGGTCAAACTCATTTCTCAAAATAATTAACGCATGCTTGGCCTTATCGCCGGTTTATTATTGAAGCTGGATCAAATTCGTTTCGCAAAATATTAATTTTATTATCGCATGTCTATAATTTTCGCCGGGTCAAACTCGTTTCGCAAAATATTTAGCATATGGCTAGAACTTCCACCGGGTCAAATTCGTTACGTCACGAGTGACGCATCTGTCCTCATTTTCAAAATGGAGGAAGCTGCTTTCAGTAGTTTACAATCACACAAAGGAAAAAAGATAAAGAGCTATTCAGTAGGATTTAAGGTCCAAGCTATTGAATACCGGTACAGTATGCTAAAGAGAACAGTAAGCAGCTATGTTTTATTAATATACCGTAGCTGCGTGTGTGAAATACTGTATAAGTCATTAAATGACTCCCGCCTCCTGGTGGTAGAGGGCGCTGCCGCGCTAGTGATCCTTCTTGCGACTTCCGGTACTGCAGAAGAAGTGAACACACGCAGCAAGAGATTTTTTTTTTTCCTCTGCCTGAACTTTTAACATGGAGGATTACATACCGGTATCTAAAATAAAACAGTTTTCTAAACTGGACTTTCAATCGAAGCAGGAGGTAATAATTAAAGGAATATCTCCATCGAAACAGAGACTTTTAAAACTGAAGAAAGAAAATAAGGAAGACTTCTATAAACAAGTTATCGATGCTTTTGGTCAGAAGGAGCTGCAAATGGACTCCATTTATAAGTACAGGTAAGACCATAATAACGTTTTTTTTAATTAAATGTGCTTTTCATGATGGTATACTTACATCACACTCAAAGCGCACGCCTAAATTTTATGGATTCCTTTTGGTAAACGCCGGAGTGAGAAGAGGTTTTAAAATAATTACCGCATGCACGGCCATCCCGCCGGTTTCCGGTAAACGCAGGTGTGACAGGAGGTTTTAAATTAATTAACGCCCCTGCGGCTATTCAAGGAAATACGGTATTGCACAGGCGTCAACCTGCAGTCCACATGTATCTCTTGTGTGTGACTGTCATCACTTATCATTACACCATGTAGCAAATAAAATTGCTATGAGGTCGGTAAGCACAACCAGAATTATTCCGTACATTAGCTGCACCGGGTTATAAGGCGCACTGTCGATTTTTGAGAAAATGGAAGGATTTTAAGTGCGCCTTATATTTGGACAAATACGGTACTTAAACGGGTGCCTCGAGGAACGCCTCGGTTATTAGAAATTTGCTGCAAAAATGATTATCTTTTTAACTGAACTCAAGGGCCAATATGGCCGCCAGTTGAATAGCCCTGTCTGACTGGTTAACAGGGATTGTTGCTCATTGGCTATCGCTGCTCGACTTAACTGTCAGTGGGGATTTGTAGTGGCCAGTGCAGTGGAAGAGAGCTCCTTCCGCTTCAATAAACCCACATGTCGATTATTTTGACTGCGAAACCTTTTTTTAGTGCTGTGGTCATCTTCTTCAGGTGCATGTTTTCGACCTGGCCATCAACAAGTACCAGGCTATCTGCCAGCAGCCAGTGGTGCCCAAGAAGAAGACCAAGCTGACACACATTGCGTTTAATCCCATCCATCCTGTCGTCATAGTGGGCGACGACCGAGGCACCGTTATCAGCCTCAAACTTTCCCCGAACCTCCGCAAGAAACCAAAGGTAACGCATCAACATCCGGAGTGGCACCAAGGATGAAATACATAGCGCGGGTGTTGATTACATGACACGTTTGTGCGTGCAGGGCAAGAAGGGCCGGGACTTGGTTGAAGGTCCCGAGGCGGAGGTAGCCAAGATGGAGAAGCTGCTCGGTTTGCTGAGAGACTTTGAACCAAGCAAGGCGTAAAAAAGCCGCAATGGTTAATAAAATCATGTATTTTATTTTCATCCCTTACTAAAAGTCTACAATTCTTCCCTCTGTTATTATTGTCAGCTTCAAACACTGATGACATCTATTAAACAGACAAAGAAGCAAGGAATTAAACAGAGACAGAATTACATTTGGCTCAACTGAGGAGAAACGTCTGGGCTGTACTCTTGTACAGTCTCCCACCACGCTCTTGACGAAAGGTTGTACGCCTCTTTTATTTAGACTTTCCCTGATTACATGGCAACAGCTGTTTCTAAGGGAGGGGGGTCGTAAACAGCCACTGCCTTTGGTTACAAAACAGTTCAAAGAAAAGGTGCCCGGAAGGGGAGTCAGGCCCTGCTTCCTCTCCGCTTTGTAGATCTTGGGTCAAGACAAAATCTTCCTGTGGATAAAAATACAAGAAAGAAACCGAACCCCTCTCGTCACCTCCCATCGTACACAGTGGAGTTGTACGAGCCTTTTGCTTGGTAAGATCAGAGACAGCTTTTGTCCTCTCGCAGGGCGAGCTGAACTCAATGTAACACAACGTTTTGCGATAACGTAGATACAATCATTCTGACAATTATAAAGTCATATTTATTAGTCAACATTGTTTTTGTACTGTGATACTTCATAAGACCCTGACTGCATAAAATACAGTAAAACTAATTGTTTTTGGCTTTTGTTATGCGCAGACATATCAATAATGTATTATATTGGGGGAGAATATTATTTTGAGTCATTAAAAAATACGACAATGCAATATTAAACTAGTTGTCGTATTCCGAGTGTGGCCAAACCTTTCCCACAGGGAGCTAACAAAAAAAAGTTAGACATATTTAATAACAAAAACAAAAACAAAAGTATTACTATCAACTTGTCATATTTTTTTCATCATAAATACCTTTTTGCTCTATTTGTGATTTTTTTTTTAAAATTTTGGGTAGGGTTAATTTTATTCCTATGATGTACCGCGGTTGTAAATACTGTTTGTTAAAGTGCACAGTTCAGTAAAAGTTTTGATTATCAGTCATTTTCAGAATGATATTGAAATACGTTTGGAAAAGGGGTGAACAAAATGGACTTATGAATGTATGTATTAGGTCAGGGGTCGGCAACCCGCGGCTCCGGAGCCGCATGCGGCTCTTTGACCACTCAGATGCGGCTCAGCTGCATACTTGCCGACCCCCCAAATTTACCCTGGAGACTTCTGGATCTCAGTGCCTCTCCTAGTTAACTCCCAGGGCAAATATAATCCTATTTTCACTCTGATTACTAAATTAAGGGCGTGCCCTGAATGCACTGCAGTAATTGTCCTCTATAGCATTTACAAACAGCGTGCCAGCCCGGCCACATGTTGTATGTAGCTTTTTACTTGCACACGTAGGAGACAGCAAAGCATACTTAGTCATCAGCCACACAGCTTACACTGGCGGTAGCCGTATAAAACAACTTTAACACTGTTACGTTACAAATATGCGCCACACTGTGAACCCACAGCAAAAAAGAATGAAAAACACATTTCTGGAGAACATCCCACCGTAACACAACATAAACACAACACAACCAATACCCAGAATCCCATGCAGCCCTAACTCTTCCGGTCTAGATTATACACCCCCGCTACCACCAAACCCCCCCACACACATCAACCCCCCCACCCCCCACCCCCGTGCGTCGGTTGAGCGGAAGAGTTAGTGCTGCACGGGATTCTGGGTATTTGTTGTGTTGTGTTTATGTTGTGTTACAGTGCAGATGTTCTCCAGAAATGTGTTTGTCATTCTTTTTTGGTGTGGGTTCAGAGTGTGGCGCATATTTGTAACGTAACAGTGTTAAAGTTTTTTTTTTTACGGCTACCGTCAGTGTAAGCTGTGTGGCTGCTGACCTAGTACGCCAGCTGAAGCTGCATTCTACATGTGGTCGAGCAGGTACACTGTTTGAGCAGACTGTAGAGGGCGTCAAAAGCAGTGCCATCATATCCGGGAGTCTCCCGGAAATAATGAGAGGATTGGCAAGCATGACGCTATCAAGCGCCATTCGTTCAAAACTCACGGGCCGCCCTAATATCAAATTTACATATTAAAGTGCGTGCCGGTGCATGAGTCTGAAACCCCTGGTTAACATAGCACAAAGCAATTTAAGCTTTGGATGCGGTGTTTTTCTTTAAAAAAAATTTTTGTGGCTCCCATTATTTTCTTTAATTTCTGAAACTTGTCAAAATGGCTCTTTGAGTGGTAAAGGTTGCCGACCCCTCTATTAGATCAAATACCGTATTTCCTTGAATTGGCGCAGGGAATATAGTATTCGCACGTCTAGAATTACTGCCGGGTCAAAGTCGTTTCTCAAAATAATTAACGCATGCTTGGCCTTATCGCCGGTTTATTATTGAAGCTGGATCAAATTCGTTTCGCAAAATATTAATTTTATTATCGCATGTCGATAATTTTCGCCGGGTCAAACTCGTTTCGCAAAATATTTAGCATATGGCTAGAACTTCCACCGGGTCAAATCCGTTACGTCACGAGTGACGATTTACCTGTCCTCATTTTCAAAATGGAGGAAGTGGCTTTCAGTAGTTTACAATCGCACAAAGGAAAAAAGATAAAGAGCTATTCAGTAGGATTTAAGGTCCAAGCTATTGAATACCGGTACAGTATGCTAAAGAGAACAGTAAGCAGCTATGTTTTATTAATATACCGTAGCTGCGTGTGTGAAATACTGTATAAGTCATTAAATGACTCCCGCCTCCTGGTGGTAGAGGGCGCTGCCGCGCTAGTGATCCTTCTTGCGACTTCCGGTACTGCAGAAGAAGTGAACACACGCAGCAAGAGATTTTTTTTCAGATGGAGGATTGCATACCAGTATCTAAAATAAAACAGTTTTCTAAACTGGACTTTCAATGGAAGCAGGAGGTAATAATTAAAGGAATATCTCCATCGAAACAGAGACTTTTAAAACTGAAGAAAGAAAATAAGGAAGACTTCTATAAACAAGTTATCGATGCTTTTGGTCAGAAGGAGCTGCAAATGGACTCCATTTATAAGTACAGGTAAGACCATAATAACGCTTTTTTTAATTAAATGTGCTTTTCACGATGGTATGCTTACATCACACTCAAAGCGCACGCCTAAATTTTATGGATTCCTTTTGGTAAACGCCGGAGTGAGAAGAGGTTTTAAAATAATTACCGCATGCACGGCCATCCCGCCGGTTTCCGGTAAACGCAGGTGTGACAGGAGGTTTTAAATTAATTAACGCCCCTGCGGCCATTCAAGGAAATACGGTATAATCAATATGATTGTGGTTTTGATTTGGAGGCAAATAATTATATTTCAAGCAGGGATGTCCGATAATGGCTATTTGCCGATATCCGATATTCCGATATTGTCCAACTCTTTAATTACCGATACCGATATCAACCGATACCGATATCAACCGATATATGCAGTCGTGGAATTAACACATTATTATGCCTAATTTGGACAACCAGGTATAATGAAGATAAGGTACTTTTTAAAAAAATTTGTAAAATAAGATAAATAAATTAAAAACATTTTCTTGAATAAAAAAGAAAGTACAACAATATAGAAACAGTTACATAAAAACTAGTAATTAATGAAAATGAGTAAAATTAACTGTTAAAGGTTAGTACTATTAGTGGACCAGCAGCACGCACAATCATGTGTGCTTACGGACTGTATCCCTTGCAGAGTGTATTGATATATATTGATATATAATGTAGGAACCAGAATATTGATAACAGAAAGAAATGGGGGGAGGGAGGTTTTTTGGGTTGGTGCACTAATTGTAAGTGTATCTTGTGTTTTTTATGTTGATTTAATTTAAAAAAACAAAAACAAACAAAAAAAACAAAACGATACCGATAAAAAAAACAAAACGATACCGATAATTTCCGATATTGTCCAACTCTTTAATTACCGATACCGATATCAACCGATACCGATATCAACCGATATATGCAGTCGTGGAATTAACACATTATTATGCCTAATTTGGACAACCATGTATGGTGAAGATAAGGTACTTTTTTTTTTTAAATTAGTAAAATAAGATAAATAAATTAAAAACATTTTCTTGAATGAAAAAGAAAGTACAACAATATAAAAACAGTTACATAGAAACTAGTAATAAATGAAAATGAGTCAAATTAACTGTTAAAGGTTAGTACTATTAGTGGACCAGCAGCACGCACAATCATGTGTGCTTACGGACTGTATCCCTTGCAGACTGTATTGATATATATTGATATATAATGTAGGAACCAGAATATTGATAACAGAAAGAAATGGGGGGAGGGAGGTTTTTTGGGT
>NC_084731.1:13284971-13339971 GCF_033978785.1 Entelurus aequoreus | reverse complement strand
GCGCTATCCGACGCTAGCCGCCGACCACACCGATGATCTGAAGTCCTTCGTTGCGCCGTCGATCGCTGGAACGCAGGTGAGCACGGGTGGTGATGAGCAGATGAGGGCTGGCGTAGGTGGAGAGCTAATGTTTTTAGCATAGCTCTGTCGAGGTCCCGTAGCTAAGTTAGCTTCAATGGCGTCGTTAGCAACAGCATAGCTAGGCTTCGCCAGGCTGGACAGCATTAACCGTGTGGTTACAGGTCCAGTGTTTGGTTCTGTGTCTCCTGATAGTAGAAGTAATAATAGTATTGTTGATCTTTGGTCTATCCTTCCAGTCAGGGGCTTATTTCTTTTGTTTCTATCTGCAGTTAAGCACGATGCTATCACGTTAGCTCCGTAGCTAAAGTGCTTCGCCGATGTATTGTCGCGGGGATAAAAGTCACTGTGAATGTCCATTTCGCGTTCTCGACTCTCATTTTCAAGAGGATATAGTATCCCAGGTGCTTTAAAATACAAATCCGTGATCCACAATAGAAAAAGGAGAAAGTGTGGAATCCAGTGAGCCGGCTTGTTACGGTCAGAGCGAAAAAATATACGTCCTGCACTGCACTCTAGTCCTTCACTCTCACGTTCCTCATCCACAAATCTTTCATCCTGGCTCAAATTAATGGGGTAATCGTCGCTTTCTCGGTCCGAATCTCTCTCGCTCCATTGTAAACAACGGGGAATTGTGAGGAATACTAGCTCCTGTGACGTCACGCTACTTCCGGTACAGGCAAGGCTTTTTTTAATCAGCGAGCAAAAGTGGCGAACTTTATCGTCGATTTTCTCTACTAAATCCTTTCAGCAAAAATATGGCAATATCGCGAAATGATCAAGTATGACACATAGAATGGATCTGCTATTCCCGTTTAAATAAAAAAAAATAATTTCAGTAGGCCTTTAAGCCTGTAGTTGCCAGGGAATCGGCTGGCGACATTCTGTCACGACGTGGACCGTGGCGACGCAAATTACTGCGTGGATTGTTTTCCCAAGATGCAAAACGACTTGACTGGACACGGCGTGAAGGTAAAGACATGTTTAATTCGGACTATAAAAAGAACAAACAAAAGGCGCGCACGAGGCGGGGATACAAACTTGGCTATGAAAACAAAAAAAAAACTAGCACAAAGGCAAAACTATGGACATGAAACAAATAAACACTTACTGTGACAATAACTATGGCATGGACTATGATATCAAGGGTATCATCAGGTAACAAGGGTAGCATGGTGTGACAGTCCTAGGCTGTCGGGTGGGTTCCATGGACCATCAAAGGAAGACATGTTGCGGCAGGTGTAGACGTTCGTTTATTTTTTCAAATAAAACCCCTCAGTCTCAGGTCGCTTTGCAGCTCCTCTTCCTAGTCCTTCACTCTCACGTTCCTCATCCACAAATCTTTCATCCTGGCTCAAATTAATGGGGCAATCGTCGCTTTCTCGGTCCGAATCGCTCTCGCTGCTGGTGTAAACAACGGGGAAATGTGAGGAGCCTTTCAACCTGCGACGTCACGCTACTTCCGGTACAGGCAAGGCTTTTTTTTTTTTTTTATCAGCGACCAAAAGTGGCGAACTTTATCGTCGATGTTCTCTACTAAACCCTTTCAGCAAAAATATGGCAATATCGCGAAATGATCAAGTATGACACATAGAATGGACCTGCTATCCCCGTTTAAATAAGAACATTTCATTTCAGCAGGCCTTCAAATATCAACTGCTCCTACAGTCACTGCAATTTCCGCCCGAGTGGCGGTGCCCACCTCCCGTCTCATAAAGGGTATTTACCAGCGGATATGGAGGGCACGGCCTCTCCCCGAGAAACCCGAGAAAGTGATATGAAAAATGAAATGAGAGTCAGGTGGTGGCTGCAAAACACATTTAGTTTTAATAACCGTGGAAGTTCAACACAAGGTTTTTTTGTGTCTTATTGTGTGTGTGCGTTGTGTCCCCCCCCCCCCCCCCCCAAGACGTGCTCGGGTGACTTGTTTGGTGAGCCCCCAGCACTGCATTGTTGCTTGTTCGTCATAACACTCCCCCCTCCGCCTCCCCCCGTGCTGCAGCAGGATCCTGATGTAATTGCCTCCAAACTCCCTGCTGACACCCACTAAAGTCTCACTCGGCCCCTTCTCTGCCCCCCCTCCCCTCTCTCTCTCTCTCTCTCTCTCTCTCTCTCTCTCTCTCCAGCAGAGCTCCTCCTCAATCAGTGCCGCCTCATGTCTGGCTGAGTGCGGAGGGCGGAACCACCAGACGGAGGAAAGGAGGAGGAAGACCCAAGTCCAGACGGCGCTTGAAAAGACCCCGGGTCGACAAGGCGGCGCCGGAGTGACACCCAGCCGGGCCGGATTGTTCCGTGCGGGAAGGAGAGGCTCGCTGGGTAAGTCAGCAACGACTCACTTAAATGTGACGCGGCTACGGTTTAGTGATGCGTTATGGCGATGATATCTGACGGGTGGAGGGATGAATATGTAGGAGAAGTAAAACATTGCCATGCAAACATGACGCCTGCCAAGCATTACAGGAAGATCGCAGCATGTGGAAGGAAGTTACAACTTTGATCATTTTCCACCACCAGGGGGTGGTGTTGGTGTCGCGTTTCCATGCACTAAATTAGTCCGATTTCTCAAAAAAAAAAAGTTTAGTCCATGCATTAAAGGCCTACTGAAATGAATTTTTTTTTATTTAAACGGGGATAGCAGATCTATTCTATGTGTCATACTTGATCATTTCGCGATATTGCCATATTTTTGCTGAAAGGATTTAGTAGAGAACAACGACGATAAAGATTGCAACTTTTGGTATCTGATAAAAAAAAGGCTTGCCCCTACCGGAAGTAGCGTGACGTAGTCAGTTGAACATATACGCAAAGTTCCCTATTGTTTACAATGATGGCCGCATGAAGTGAGAGAGATTCGGACCGAGAAAGCGACAATTTCCCCATTAATTTGAGCGAGGATGAAAGATTTGTGGATGAGTAAAGTGCAAGTGAAGGACTAGTGGGGAGTTGAAGCTATTCAGATAGGGAAGATGCTGTGAGAGTCGGGGGTGACCTGATATTCAGCTGGGAATGACTACAACAGTAAATAAACACAAGACATATATATACTCTATTAGCCACAACACAACCAGGCTTATATTTAATATGCCACAAATTAATCCTGCATAAAAACACCTGCGTGTTTGTTATGCTAGCTCCTAGCTCCTATGCTAGCTCCTAGCTCCATAGTACACGCCAATACAATTCAAACACCTGATCAACGCACACAATCACTCAGCCCAAAAGACCGTTCACCTAACCCAAGGTTCATAAAGCTTATATATTTTTAAAAAGTTACGTACATACGCAAAAAAAAGTTGCGCACATACGGTCAAGCGATCAAATGTTTAGAAGCCAAAGCTGCATACTCACAGTAGCACGTCTGCGTCTTTGTCATCCAAATCAAAGTAATCCTGGTAAGAGTCTGTGTTGTCCCAGTTCTCTACAGGCGTCTGTGTATCGAAGTCAAAAGTCCTCCTGCTTAGAGTCTCTGTTATCCGAGTTCTTCCATCTTGACTGCATCTTTCGGGAATGTAAACAAAGAAGCGCCGGCTGTGTACTGTTGTTGCTGACTACGTTCGAAAAATACGTCCATTTCGCACCGACAACTTTCTTCTTTGCTTGCTCAGCTTCCTTCTCCATAATGCAATGAACATGACTGCAACAGATTCACGAACACAGATGTCCAGAATACTGTGGAATAATGAAATGAAAACAGAGCTTTTTCGTATTGGCTTCAATGTGGAAGGCATACCCGTGTTCCCCGGGCTACGTCACGCGCATACGTCATCCTCAGAGGCGTTTCGAACCGGAAGTTTAGCGGCAAATTTAAAATGTCACTTTATAAGTTAACCCGGCCGTATTGGCATGTGTTATAATGTTAAGATTTCATCATTGATATATAAACTATCAGACTGCGTGGTCGGTAGTAGTGGGTTTCAGTAGGCCTTTCTCTCTAACGCCACTATTGTTCTTGGTCTCTCTCGTACACTGGGGGGTCGCTTATTATGGTTCTTATGTACCCTGTACAAAGGACTCCCTGTGGGGAGTCCTTTGTACAGGGTACATAAGAACCTATTGTTATTGTAAGGTTTTATTATTATTATTCCGCCGCCACAAAAAACTCTAATTTGACCCACTTAACATGCTTCAAAACTCACCAAATTTGACACACACATCAGGACCTGCGAAAATTGCCATCTAATAAAAAAACCAAACCCCAAAAATCTAAATTGCGCTTGTAGTAGAATTTCTGACCTTTTGACCTATATTTCTTGTCTTTTAAGAATGTCCGCTCATTTTCAATACTCTTGTATTTTTGTGCCATTGAATGGACCAGTTGTGGGACAAAAGTGAATATTGAGTCGTGCCAACCTGTCTACAGAATTCGAGTTGTTATGGAACAGATAGGAAAAGCAAAACAAGACATTGACGCATTTGATAAGGAACGATGACGCACAACAGACATATAAATGAATGGCAGAAGACCGGAACTCGGGGGTGATTTTGGCTTGTGTGTGTCTTGTGTGCTCTGGAGTACATTGTGTCTGCTTGCACGGACAACTTAATTCAACCTGCACTTCTGATAATGGGTAAATAAATTTGTTGTACTAAACTACTTTTGTTGCCTGTTTAAGCTTCGGACAATCCACTACACAAATTGGCGTCACGAACAGGATGGTTTAGAAGCTACAGGTGGACAGCCGCTCTCGCTCTCTCTGTCAGGCAGACAGTGTGCTGCACGCGCGCATCTAATACAAGGTAAGCGTTTTGCTTAAAGTGTAAACATTTTCTGCCTGGAGAGAGCCAGATCGATAAGACTAATTGCTGAATCTATTTTGATAAAAGATAGGTTTAGTCAGGTTCTCCAAAAACAACCTGGACTGGGGTAAATTATGGTTGGATTGAGTTGTTTTATATGTGATCATTTGTCTGTGTGTTTGTTGAAAACTTGTGATTTCTTGTTTTTAACATCAGGGGATTGTTGATAGAATTTTGGTGGTTTGGAGTGTAGAAGCACAGACGATGTGAGACGAAAAATTTCTCTTAACCTCTTCATCCTCTGTCGTTGCTGGCAGAGGATGCTTCTTTCTGCAAGTGCATCAGAATTAGCCAGAGTTGGATACAGCTAAATTTAAGGCAGGGTTTTGCTAACTGGTGGCACATTTGGCCCATACAAATTTATGAAGTCTATGAATGTGCGACATATCTCTCTATGTGGAAACTGCAGCGTTGGAAAAGCCTCATTTTGGGTGACCGTTTGGTGACTCCGGTAAAGGAGATCAACTGAGCTGTATTTGTCACGACGTTCTGTTTAATTGGCTGCAGTATAGATGGATATTGATCGGGCTGCATATGGTAGAGCTTTGGTGGAGCTTTGGTGAAGCTTTGGTGAAACTGTATGGAACTGACCAAAACATGATGACTGTAGAGCATTGGGTGATTATCAGTGACTCTATGGTGCTTTTATGCTGTTGCCGTGTATTGGTCAGGGAGTAAAAACAGGAGCTGCTCCGCTGGAACGGGTTAATCGCCGTTGTATGAGTAATGATGGGACCTGTGTTTGTGATATGAGACGGCCGATTCCACAAAAGCACGCGTGCATTAGTTGTTTATATTGGTCCGGACCAGGGGGGAGTGGTTTGTGGGATAAAAATGTGTGTGTTTTTTAAATTTATATATATATATATATATGCGTATTTTAATAACTTTTGTGTAGCACCTGGTTTCTTGTCTGGTTTAATCCCCCCCTTCCTTTCCCCCCCCTCTTGCAACCTCCCCTCACGCTTTTTTCACAGCCCCGCTATCTGTAAAAGTCTGGAAATTGTCTAAAATGTGTGTGCGTGTGAGAAAGTAGACAAAGTTTATGTACAGAAAACATATGAGTGAATGATTTATCCATTTAATTATCTTATTCCGCTCTCGGAGGTTGGATCGCGGGGGCAGCAGCCTAAGCAGGGAAGCCCAGATTACCCTCCTTAAACTTGACTATTTGTCCATCTAAGAGTGAATGATAAATGTTGTTCTTATTATTAAGGTTCTGATATGATACAGCTGTGCTTCTGGATGAGAAAATTAGTTGTCTATTGCATTTACTTTTAACTGTGCTGGTAAATTCTCTGTGTGTGAGTGACTGTGTGACGCATATAGTCTCAGCTGGGAGACATTTTGAGATAAGAGTGTGTGCGTGTGACGAGGCTGTGTGAGTGACAGCTGCGTGAGGCATTGGTTCGAAGAGGAGTGACACTGATAGCATTGAGCTAGGTTAGCATTGTGTTAGCATAGCATTGAGCTAGGTTAGCATTGAGCTAGGATAGCATTGAGCTAGGTTAGCATTGTGTTAGCAAAAGTTTGCTTACTGAGGCATAGTAAGGCTAAGTTAGCATCTAGCTTGGCATTACTAAGTGTGGTTGAACAGTTATTCTCGGTCTGTAGAGTGTGCTAGTAGTAGGTGCTTGCTAAGTCCAGTAAAATAATAGATATATGGAAAATTACACGTTTAAATATCAATCAATAAATACGGATTGTGGGACATTGAAACATTGTTTAATTCATCATTCATTTATATGTCTAGTATACTTTTTTTTTGGTACAGCCTTGTTGCTTATCTGATCCATCCAGTTTCTGTGTGGAAGTTGAGACAAACACACACGCACAAACATCATAGATTAGGACACATTGTAACTTTGAATTAATAGTTATACAACAAATAAATTAATAATATTGAATTTAAATTTGAGAAAGATAAATTGATTATACATTGACATTTTATTTTTTTTTAGGAATAAACACAATAAAATAAAAGTTAAATTTATATTCTAATACATCTAAGGGCATCTGTGAAACATAGAGTCTGAAGAAGTACAGATAAGAGCCACTCAGCGCCATTGTCAAAACAAAACGTAGAGAAGCGTTAAACAAATTCTAATCAGGAGGAAGACAGACCAAAATATGAGAACTTAAGTAAACAGACAGCAAGTAAACCAGAAATAATAATGTAAATAAATAACAAAGAAAGCAAATTTTTATGTGACATTGGTGCATGTAGAATTACAAATAGAGAATAAAACTAAATGGAAATAACTGTCTGCAAGATGAGCATGACGTCATGAATTGTGCTCGGGTTAGTAATAGATAGATAGATAGACAGATAAAACGTTATTGATTCCTTCAGGAGAGTTCCCTTTGGAAGAAGAACTAAAAAGTAAACAGTAACTAATAAGGGTATAAATGGAAACAAAATAGATTCTATTAAAAGAGAAACTAGGCATTAACGACCATGATATAAAAAAGTATTGCACTGTTATTGTTTTGCATTCCCTGTCATCCTAGCCCCCCAAAGAGGAGTTGTACAGTGTAATGATGTATGAGACAAAGGATTTTTTATAGGCTAAACCAGTAGTTCTCAAAGGAGGGTATGGTGTTTCCGCTCGGACAAAAAAGGGAGGTACTTGAAGGTATGCCAAGGGGTACCTGAGATTTTAAATATTTTAAAATAGCGACAATTCAAAATCCTTTATAAATATAATTATAGAAGAATAATTCTTTAACAAAATAAATATTTAGAATTAAGTTCACGAGCCCAGATGGATCTCTATTGCAATATCCAAAGTATGTTGATGATTGATTATATGTATAGAAATCTTTATTATAATTTAATCACTATTTTAATTTTTTAAAACGTTTTAGTTATTCTTATTTTTTGTTTGTCCAAATAAGTCCAGTAAGACTACAACAAATGAGCAATATGGTGCACTGTTATACAATTTAATAAATCAGAAAATAATGACATTATGCTGTATTTTATTTCTTTAATTTACTGGAAAAAAAAAAAAAAGGTTGAAAACCACTGCCCTAAATCATATCTAAAGCTAAAATTATTTTATAAGACTGATTATTTTGGATTCGTAAATAGTATGCTGTTGATTGTGGTTAGCTGCAAGTTTGTTTATTTGTTTGTTTAGTTGCTTGAGTGAAATGGGAAGAAATCAATAGGAATAATTAGATGCAAAATGGAATAAAACTATGAGTGCGATAGATAATGAATGAATAGATTAAATAAGTTTATTTTGGTCATGTAATCAACCATCAACCAATTTGTGTGAGCAGTTTAACAGTAAATTAGACATATTAACAATCATACACATTTACACACAGAAAAGAAAAGAAAAAAGAATGACCGAAAAAAAGAATAGGCGGAAGCCAAAGCTTATATTGGCCTATGATATACAATTACTGAACATTAAATTACCTGGAACATCAACGTTAAAAGATGAAAGTAATTGTTACTATATTTTATAATGTTAAAAAACTTTACTTTTCAAGGGTCTCTTAAACCATAACAAAAAACTACATGTGTTCAGCTCATCACTGAGGATGGTACATCATTTAACTCCTAAAACTGAAATACATTTGTGTTTTTATTTTATTTTACTTGACCTATTTCAAAAATCGATACCCCCCGTAAATGATAGTGTCTCCTCATAATGTAAACAAGCTAAGAATACAAACTGGAAGGCTGTTGTTCTTTACTCGGAAACATAATTGCAATTGTTTTAAAATTAAATTATCTGAACATTTAACACATTATGACTTAAAAAATGGATTGATATGATCATAATAATAATGCTTTGTGTAATATTGAAATGAGCCTTTTAAGTTTAAGTATTGGGTCTATAATTCTTCTATAAACATTTCCCCAAACTTCAAAACAATATTACATATGGAAAAATAAATGAATAATAAAACATGTGCAGACATTGCTTATTCAGCATGTGTTTTACTTTATACCAAATAGCAATGGATTTGGATATTTTTCTTTAATATGTTCAATATGTGGCTTCCAACATATTAATGATCAATTATTATTCTCAAGAATGTAGTTCATATACTCTGTCAATTTCCACTTGATTCAACTTTAATTTTTGTTTCACAATTTGACTTTGCACCCTGGACAGGTCGCCACCTCATCAAAGGGCCAACACAGATAGATAGACAGACAACATTCACACACTAGGGCAAATTTAGTCTTATTAATTTCTGCATATTGAGATCTAATACTTAAAATAACTACTTAACCACTGTTGTGAAACACCTTTCTAATTTATGGGAGTATTGGGATAGGATTGAGGAAGATGTCTGCTGTGGTGGTGGTTAGTTTGGAAATTAATTTAATAAAAGTAACTTTAAAGTGCAGTCTGACATTTTAGTTTGGAATAATTTATAGTTTTATTTAGACATTGCAGTACACCATACCATGCGCCCGGGAATCATGTTTGGTGATTTGGCTCCCAAGTTTTTTTGTGGTCTTTGGTATGACTCGACCGGGGTTTTGGGCTTGCGACCTGCCGATCTCAGGGCGGACACTCTAACCACTAGGCCACTGAGATAAAGGAGGCAAACCAAATCTCAACAGCTTTCAGTTAGCTACAGATTTTGAGAGTATAATGCGAATAACTATAACTTTACAACTGTTTTGCTGTGAATAGTGTTGAATAATAATTACAAAAAACAGCCTACATTAATAATTAGAATAAGAGCCGATATGTAAAGTTAAAAATAAAAAATAAAAAAGAGGAGAAGTGTGATTAGGCATGGCGCTTAGAGCATGGCCTTGTGTGTTTGTTATGACCAAGTTGGATAACCAGTCGGAGACGGGCAAGGCAAGGATATGTTTGTGCGGCGTTTTTCATGCAACAAAGAGAAAAGAAAGAAAATAAAAGCAAAATTAAAATGCAGACAATACAAATAAACACAGTGCGGACGTTAAAAGTTAAAAGATTAAAAGATTAAAAGATTTAGCTGAAAGATAAGGAGAAACGTGAATAAAAACATTCCTTTGTTTTGGAGAGTATCACGCACAGTGGGAGGTCAGAGTGCAAGCATGACAGCTTGCTCGCGCCTACTGATAGACAAATGATAGTTTAAATTAACTTATACATAATCTTTAAGTGAATTAAAAGGGTACTTAAATACACATGAAGTAGTACGTATAATCTTTGAATTAAGGTTATTGATTAGCAATTAATGGGATAGTTAAGACTGTAATTTTAAAACGTGATATGCAAATTGAACTAACCGAGAGGATATGAAAACGATGGGTGTACATGTTTTGAGTTCCAAATTCTGGAGAAAAAAAACCTCAACAAAACGTAAAACCATTCAGACGGACTTGGGTGGTAGCCACGGTTGTGCTAGGTCAAGCGAGGGTGGAAAGGATGTGCAGCCGGGGGACTGCCAACTTCTCTGAACAAGACAAGCTCCAAAGTTGTAGCCAGAACATGCTCACAAAAAATACAGGTGTGACAGCAGGACGAACAGCAGGATACAAACAGACCCCTGCTGGAAATAAATGTCAACGGATAATGTTCAACACAATCTTTGAAGCATTCCTTTGTGGTCAACCTGCACACACCTTGTAATGACCTGCTTACGAACTGTGCCCTGACAATTCAATACTGCACAGAAGGAACTTCCTGATGTTGCCTGACAGCACGACATCAGCGGACAACTAATAGGGACGCCTCCCAGGAACGAATGGAAGACGGGGACTGCTCCAACTGTCCTAGCACTGGCTGACTGAGGTGCGTCCGTGTGTCCTGCCACCCAAACCGCCAAAGTGTATGATCACCAATTGGACGACTCATAATAGGAGCCTTTTGACTCTTATATATGGTGGGACTCAAGGTATGGCCGCTCATGTGAACTATCCTTACAACAATTAGAATGGTATAAGATGGACAACTAATGACCCACATTGTTCCCTCTGTCCTGCCTACGAAACCAAAAATTTAGGTCAAATGATAAAACAGGGCGTAGCTGCCGCTGATTGAACCGATACGCTAATACCACATTTTCAATTATTTCGGTTGTCTGTTAAAAACATAGCTATTGGTTGCAATTTGGACACTCCTGCTGTAGGCTACAAAGAGCTAGCAGCTACACAACAGCTGAGCTAAAATAAAATTTAAGCATATCAAAAAATTATAGTTGCTTATTACATACACAAAGTCGCAGAGAGACAGAAGTCTGTAGAAAGTATTCAGTAACAAACGTGTCCGCATTATTAAACTTTCTACCACAGGAAACATACTGAACAAATACAGCAGTTACTGTCAGACTCTAATCCGGACTACCTTGTCTATCAGAGACATGGTTAAAACCCACAACACCTTTCGTTCTAATTAATGTCCCGGGGGACAAGATTACAGAAAAGACAGATCGAGTGACAAAGGGGGGAGGAATTATGATTTATGAAAGGGAAAACATTAAAAGTAGATCAATTTGAGTATGTTGAAATTAAAATCACATTTTCCTCAGAAATGTATTTCAAGGTAATTGTAGTATACCGACCGACCACAGCTAAAGACATTTTTCTTGATTCATTTTCAGACATCCTCAAACAGCATAGTATGAAAGAAGTAACGTCATGGGGGACGTTAATCTGGACTGGTTAAATAAGACGCGTAGAAAGAAACTTAAGGATATTATAAACGGCTTCTACATGATACAAAGGATAAGCAGCCCTACTAGAATTACAATTGGATGACAAAAATTAAAGAGAACATCTGTAAATACACGAATACAAAACCAGAAAGAAGAGTGCTAAAATAAAAATACCATTGGATTAATAAAACAATTTGGATTCTAATAAAGACATCGGGACTCAGCTCTCAAAAGAGCAATTATAACAGGTCTAAATACAGATCGTATGTTTTAAAAGTTTGGAAGAACAAGGTAACAATGTTTATGCGGAAGTCTAAGGCTGACTTTCATTTAGAATTAATCAAAGCTGCAAAAGGGAACATTAGAGAGTTATGGAAAACCAGATACAAACTTACGGGAAGAGAGCAAACAAGCAACAACACTATAACATTAAATATCAATGGCGCTACTATCGCAGACAGTCTGGACATAAGTGGTAATTTTGATGAACATTTCATCCAGTCTGTACAAACCCTGAATAAAAAATCCCTCAAAATCAGTGCAAATAATTGTCATTTATTCAGGATGGACTCATTTTAGGATTAACAAATGAAACAAAGTTAAACAAAATCTTCGCTGCATTATCAGACTCACGATCTAGAGATATATATATGGGTTGGACACTATCTTCCTAAAAACATATAAGGATTGTATTATTGCTCGTATAACAACGATTGATAAATAAATCAATAACGGAAAACACTTTCCCTACCACGTCGAGAAACTGCTACTATAATTAAATCCATAAAGCAGGAAATAAAGAAGACCAGAACATGTACAGACCAATTAGCCTTCTCCACGTTATAACAAAAGGAATAGAAAATTTGAAAAAAAAAAAAAAAAAGTGGCTTTGGAGCAATCAAGGCTGCTCACACGGTCACTAAGAGGGGCATTATGTTGACACATCAATTTAATGAGTATTATATTTATCCATGAGAGCATTTTTGTTGTAAATTGTGAGGTATGGCTGTTAAAATCTTGGTTGTTTTTACGAATGATGACAGATGTGAACAAGAGCATGTATTGTCTTTGTGTGATGATGTCAATAAGGTGTGGTTGTATTGTATGGTAAGTATGTGTCCATGAAGGGGCATTTTAGGATTTCTCTTAATCTGATTACATGCTACAGTATGATTATTTTTGATTAATTATTGATTATTATGAATGTATATATTTATTATGATTAATTAGTGTCATAATTTTATTGCTTGATTTGTGGATCCCCTTAATTTAGGTAGCCAGGGACTACAGATGGAAAGTAGCTATTTAGATATAATCTAGTACAGAACATATCTGTTTCTGAACTTAATGTTTCTGTGCATTGTCCCATCATAGATAGACTAAATTAAATACAACTATTTAGTGAATTATTGAGGCCACAATAATTCACTAGGTGTTGTAAAATATCAAAGTACTATTGCAAAAGCGAACAGTGACCTCAAACATGACCTGTCCTCCGCCTCTGTTCTTGCTGCACTTGACTATCAGCTGTCTTTTCTTTTTCTTGGATGTTTCTGAAACTACTAATACTACTAGTACTACTACTATTACTATTACTACGACTAACACTGTCCCTGTGAGAGGGACAGAGGGGGGAGGTGAGTTTGGATTGGGTCAAGTTTGAGCGTGTTGAGGTTTTATTAAATCGATATGATCAATCCGGTACAAGGATAAAGGAACGTAATGATTTAGATTGACAATTGCAGTGGTTGGCGGAAGCAACCCCAACCTCAAAGGAGGGTGCCAATTCAGTAATTAAATGTTTTGTGAATGATCTAATATCACGACATGGTTTCCCCAAAAAGATTAGGTCAAACAACGGCACCTATTTTAAGAAAACAGGTTAATCTTCTTCAGTCACAAGATCAGCACTTCTCAGGACCAGCAGCTTCCTAGGAAGGTGGAAAGACCATGAGACCAAAATGGTAAGTTTGCAAAATGTAGAATTTGTGTGCCAGTTCCTCTGTGCAGATTTGAGGATGAAAGCAGCCACTCCAGATTCCCTTACACTCGCTAAGAGGGGCAAGGTCAAAGCCGATCCAGGACCAACACCCGATACCTGACTGGAAGGAACCGAGAGGAGAGACAACACCTTGCCAGCGATGACGAGAACAACTAAGGTTGCCAGCCAATGTGTCCACCGGGACTCCAGCAGCTGTGGAAAGAAGTGTCGGGAGTGCCGAAGCAGCGAGGAGGCGTTGAAGCAAGCCGAGGGCCTGGACCAAAGCCCCAACGCCCCATACTTTGCCCCGCCTTCCCCAAAGCCCCATACTTTTCCCCAATTTCGGCCAGTACGCACATGCCACTGAACAGTCTGCCCAATGGACTGAACCACACCCCAAAGAAAGACAGACTGTTTGAGTGGATCTCTTTCTTCACCAAGGCAGCCAAAAGCCCAACGAGGTGTCGGCAGGCCATCAGCCTGAGGCACCACCGAGCCATCCATACGAGCACTAATCGAACATGGACTCATACGAAATTCAGTTGTGTGTTCAAAATCAATTGATAATTCACAATATTGGTAACTACATTCATTGCAAATGCCGGGAAAAATATTTTTGCAAAATGTCTTACAGTCATAAGTCTATATACATTCATCTATTTATGTTCAATGATGTCCATGATCAAAGTATTTGTTATTCCCTTACTAAATCAAAGGGTAGGCCACTAATTGTGTTCTGTGAGATGGTTTTACTGCAGGCTGGTAACAGCGATCGCTCTGAAGGAGGGTCATAGACGGAATTTTTGCCTCGTATAAAAACATTGAGGTTTTTGCCTCTATCTGCGGTAGAGATTTAAGTTAGTGGTCTATATCAGAAATTGTTTTGGTCCAGGGTCTTAAGACCCTGGAAGGCGGGTATGTAGTAGAATTTCTGACCTTTTGACCTATATTTCTTGTCTTTTAAGAATGTCCGCTCATTTTCAATACTCTTGTATTTTTGTGCCATTGAATGGACCAGTTGTGGGACAAAAGTGAATATTGAGTCGTGCCAACCTGTCTACAGAATTCGAGTTGTTATGGAACAGATAGGAAAAGCAAAACAAGACATTGACGCATTTGATAAGGAACGATGACGCACAACAGACATATAAATGAATGGCAGAAGACCGGAACTCGGGGGTGATTTTGGCTTGTGTGTGTCTTGTGTGCTCTGGAGTACATTGTGTCTGCTTGCACGGACAACTTAATTCAACCTGCACTTCTGATAATGGGTAAATAAATTTGTTGTACTAAACTACTTTTGTTGCCTGTTTAAGCTTCGGACAATCCACTACACGCTCTAGCCCTAGGAAAAAACAAAAACAAACTGCCTGTAACTCCCACTCGGAAGGTCGTAGAGACATGAAACAAAAACCTCTATGTAGGTCTGCTTTAGACCTACAACTCATAATGACACATTCTCAGGCGAAAACCACCAGGAAGTTGGCAATTTCCCATTTTAGACAAAAATGTACTAAAAACACTGCTTTTTACGTCTTTGACCTCTAATTTGACCCCCTTAAAATACTTCAAAACTCACCAAACTTCTCACACACATCGGGACTGGTGGAAATTGCGATCTAAAAAAAAAACCGAACCCCAAAACTCAAAATTGTGCTCTACATAATTTTTGAAAAAAACAGAGAAAAAACTGCTCCTCAGAGGAAAACTCAGACAAAACTGCTTGTAACTTCCGGTAGGAACGTCTTAGAGACATGAAAAAAATACCTCTATGTAGGTCTTGCCTAGACCTACATTTCATAGATTGACATTCTTCAGCAAAAATCAACAGGAAGTTTGCTATTCCTCCTTCAAAACAAAATTTTTGTTACAACCGGTCATATTATATATTATATACATATAATATATATATATATATATATATATATATATATATATATATATATATATATATATATATATATATATATATATATATATATTGCATTCTATTTTAGTTAGAGTTTACAACCCCTTGGCGCTGTTTTGTACTGTCTTTGGTACTTATTTTGATTATTATTATTATTTCTCAATTGTTTGTAAATGTTGCAATTTATAAATAAAGGTTCATAAAAAAATTAAATAATATTTACTGAACTTGTGTGAGCCTATGGCTTTGCACTTATTTATATACATATATATATATATATATATATATATATATATATATATATATATATATATATATATATATATATATATATATATATATATATATATATATATAGAAGAGGGGCGCATTTGAGAACGTGTCACTCTCCCGACGCACTGTAATGAGGCGGGTTGAGACCATCGCTGGAAACTTGGAGCTTCAGCTGAAGAACAGAACGGCCGACTTTGACTGTTTTTCGCTGGCTTTGGATGAGAGCTGCGATGTACGTAACACCGCCCAGCTGCTCATCGTCTTACGTCTTATGTGTGTGTGTGTGTGTGAGAAGTTGAGGTAGATCCCCTCGACTTGGCCCTATGTGGGCTCTGTACCGAGGATGTCGTTGTGGCTTGTGCAGCCCTTTGAGACACTTGTGATTTAGGGCTATATAAATAAACATTAATTGATTGATTGATTTCAAAAGTAGCTTGCCTGCTGAAAAAGTGTGGCCACCCTTGTTCTGGACCATCTTAATATTGTTCATCAATTTGAAAAGCACAAATGAAGCATGAATAATTTTGTGTACGCTTTGTTATTCGCCTTTAAAATACCTGCTTCATTCTCTTTCATCTCATTCCTATTTCATTCGGGAGTCTGAATTTTACATTTCCTTCGCTACCTTCTTAAAACAAATCTCTGCTTCTTTGTTCCTACCATGGATGCACTTCAAAATGTTTTGTTCTTTTCATTTGTGAAGCATTTAAACATTCTCTTCTTCATTACAAATGTTGCTATGTTTTTATTGAATGGTATCGGCCTCCGGGTTATATGCCACACGGTACAGAGGTCCTCGCTGTCGGCACACCCCCCCCTAACCCTAACCCTAACCCTAACCCTAACCCTTCCAATCGCATAATCCAGGCGTGTTCGTCCCATTTTTCAACAACCGAACACGATCAGATTAAGGTGTTTCCATGGGCTGTTAGGCTAACCCTAACCCTAACCCTAACCCCTAACCCTAACTCCTAACCCTAACCCTAACCCTAACCCTTTCCATGGGCTGTTAGGCTAACCCTAACCCTAACCCTAACCCCTAACCCTAACTCCTAACCCTAACCCTAACCCAAACCTAACCCTAACCCCTAACCCTAACCCCTAACCCTAACCCCTAAGCCAACCCTAACCCTAACCCTAACCCCTAACCCTAACTCCTAACCCTAACCCTAACCCAAACCTAACCCCTAAGCCAACCCTAACCCTAACCCTAACCCAAACCCAACCCTAAACCTAACCCCACCCCCAACCCTAGCCGTAACCCTAACCAACTATTTTTCTTTATGCCTAACCCTAACCCTAACCCTAACCCTAACCCTAACCCTAAATCCTTACCATAAATCTAATCCTAACCCTAACCACAACCCCAACCCTAACCCTAACCCTAAGCCAACCCTAACCCTAACCCTAAACCTAACCCTAACCCTGACCCTAAACCTAAGCCTAGCCTTAGGGGATTAGTAGTGCCCCATCTACTAAAGGGAACTAGAAGCGTCCCAGTAGACTGAAGGATCGCAGTTAAAAGATGTTTAACATCCTGCTTGTTCACAAGTCATGCCTGATGAGGTCGGAAAGACCGAAACGCGTCGCAAAATAGACTTGATTAATTTGGTTCCGACATGTGTTTGACACCACGTTCCACTCTGTTCGTTCGGGGTAATCGGGGGGTCTGCGTTTGGTGTGGGCGTCACCCTGGCAGATTGTTGATGGACAGTGCACCCTCCCCCCTTCCCCTTACCCTAACTCCAACTTTAAAACCTAACCCTAACCTCAAACCTAACCCTAACCCTAACCCCAATTGTAACCCTAACCCTAACCCCAACCCCAACCCTAGCCCTAACCCTAACCAACTGTTTTTCTTTATGCCTAACTCTAACCCTAACCCAAACCCTAACCACAACCCTAACCCCAACCCCAACCCCAACCCTAACCCAGGCTGATCCAGGCTCCACAACACGCAGGACACTGCAGCTCATCGAGTGTCCCTAGCGAAATTGTCGTTGTGTGCCTGTTGTTTCTGATCGGGGTCCCCCAGGGTCCCCCGGGGTCCTTGCGTGTGGTTTGGGCACCATCCTGGCAGGCCATCGATGGACAGAGCCTCTTAACCTAATTCCCTAACCCCCAACCCCTCCTACTCCTAAACCTAACCCCAACCCCAACCCCAACCCTAACCCTAACCTTAACCCCCTAACCCTAACCCTTTATGCCTAACCCAAACCCAAACCCTAACCCTAACCTTAACCCTAACCCCAACCCCAACCCTAAACCTAACCCTAACCCTAACCCTAACCCAGCAGTCGATGAGAAGACATCCTGCTGTGGAGAAACATAGGGAAGCCGATAGCCATGGGGACTAGAAGCGCCCCTACCTACTAGGGAACTAGGAGAGTCCCAGTAGGCATGGCTCAGCCAGCCTGACGAGGTCTCAAAGACCGAAACGCGCGTCGCTGGATATCTATCCAACATGTGTTTGACACTGCATTTGACGCCGACTCGGATTGCTTTCTTTCAGGGTCCTCGGAGGGTCTTGCGTTTGGTGTGGGCGTTGCCTAGGCAGGTTGTAGACGGACCGTGCCATCCCCCTACCCCCCACTAACTCCTCCTAAACCTAACCCTAACCCCCTAACCCTAACCCTTTATGCCTAACCCAAACACAAACACAAACCCTAACCCTAACCTTAACCCTAACCCCAACCCTAACCCCAACCCCAACCCCAACCCTAAACCTAACCCTAACCCTGACCCTAACCTTTACCCTAACCCTAACCCCAGCCCTAACCCTAACCCTAACCCCAACCCCAACCCTAAACCTAACCCTAACCCTGACCCTAACCTTTACCCCAACCCTAACCCTAACCCCAGCCATAACACTAACACTAACTCCAAACCCAACCCTAACCCTAACCCGGAGCTGGGCTATGCCACAATATTAGTTTTTTACATTAATCGACATCGATAATTATTGATACTTTTCATGACTTATTTAACCCTGCCAATAAATACAACTTACCAAGGGTGCCATTTAGAATAGAATAGAATAGAATAGAAAGTACTTTATTGATCCCTGGGGGAAATTCAGCACCACAGTTCACTCATAATAAACAATAAACACTTAGGTATTTTTAACATGTGAATAATATAAGTACAGTCTCTTATACAGCATTATTCACATGTGAATAACATAAATACAGTCTATTATACAGCCTTATTCACATGTGAATAACATAAATACAGTCTATTATACAGCATTATTCACATGTGAATAACATAAATGCAGTCTATCATACAGCATTATTCACATGTGAATAACATAAATACAGTCTATTATACAGCATTATTCACATGTGAATAACATAACTACAGTCTATTATACATCATTATTCACATGTGAATAACATAAATACTTTCTATTATACAGCATTATTCACATATGAATAATATAAATACAGTCTATTATACAGCATTATTCACATGTGAATAACATAAATACTTTCTATTATACAGCATTATTCACATATGAATAATATAAATACAGTCTATTATACAGCATTATTCACATGTGAATAATATAAATACAGTCTATTTTACAGCATTATTCACATGTGAATAATATAAATACAGTCTATTATACAGCATTATTCACACGTGAATAACATAAATACTTTCTATTATACAGCATTATTCACATATTAATAATATAAATAGTCTATTATACAACATTATTCACATGTTAATAACATAAATACAGTCTATTATACATCATTATTCACATGTGAATAATATAAATACAGTCTATTATAAAGCATTATTCACATGTGAATAACATAAATACAGTCTATTATACAGCATTATTCACATGTGAATAATATAAATACAGTCTATTTTACAGCATTATTCACATGTGAATAATATAAATACAGTCTATTATACAGCATTATTCACATGTGAATAATATAAATACAGTCTATTATACAGCATTATTCACATGTAAATAACATAAATACAGTCTATTATACAGCATTATTCACATGTGAATAACATAACTACAGTCTATTATACAGCATTATTCACATGTGAATAACATAAATACTTTCTATTATACAGCATTATTCACATATGAATAATATAAATAGTCTATTATAAAACATTATTCACATGTGAATAACATAAATACAGTCTATTATACATCATTATTCACATGTGAATAATATAAATACAGTCTATTATACAGCATTATTCACATGTGAATAACATAAATACAGTCTATTATACAGCATTATTCCCATGTGAATAACATAAATACAGTTTATTATACAGCATTATTCACATGTGAATAACATAAATACAGTCTATTATACAGCATTATTCACATTTGAATAACATACATACAGTCTATTTTACAGAATTATTCACATGTGAATAACATAAATACATTATACATTTACAGTCTATTATACAGCATTATTCACATGTGAATAACATAAATACAGTCTATTTTACAGCATTATTCACATGTGAATAACATAAATACATTCTATTTTACAGCATTATTCACATGTGAATAACATAAATACAGTCTATTAAACAGCATTATTCACATGTGAATAACATAAATACAGTCTATTATACAGCATTATTCACATGTGAATAACATAAATACATTCTATTATACAGCATTATTCACATGTGAATAACATACATACAGTCTATTTTACAGCATTATTCACATGTGAATAACATACATACATTATACATTTACAGTCTATTTTACAGCATTATTCACATGTGAATAACATACATACATTATACATTTACAGTCTATTATACAGCATTATTCACATGTGAATAACATAAATACAGTCTATTTTACAGCATTATTCACATGTGAATAACATACATACAGTCTATTATACAGCAATATTCACATGTGAATAACATACATACAGTCTATTATACAGCATTATTCACATGTGAATAACATACATACAGTCTATTATACAGCAATATTCACATGTGAATAATATAAATACATTATACATTTACAGTACATGTACAGTCAAAAGGAACATATGCATTATACAGTCTGATGGCTGATTTATCAGGTAATAAATTATTTAAAGTAGATTTATAAGTTGTTTAAAACAATTGACGTAGACTCGGTTGGTAGAGGGGCCGTGCCAGCAACTTGAGGGTTCCAGGTTCGATCCCCGCTTCCGCCTTCCTAGTCACTGCCGTTGTGTCCTTGGGCAAGACACTTTACCCACCTGCTCCCAGTGCCACCCACACTGCTTTAAATGTAACTTAGATATTGGCTTTCACTACGTAAAAGCGCTTTGAGTCACTAGAGAAAAGCGCTATATGAATATAATTCACTTCACTTCACTTCACTTGAAGGTAGTTGCAGATTTCAGACACTAGATGGCAGTATTGTATAAGCTGTTGAACACTGTAGAGTAGTTTGGGAAGCTACTCATTTAACGGACACATTGGAAGTGTCAGAATGTTGCAGTAACGTTTGCATGAAAAGCAACAAAACTAAAGACAAGTTTCTGTTATTGATTTGATGTATCAAGATATCACCGTTTGTCTTCTCACTTCTCACTGCTCGGGCCCTAATTGAATGTGTCTTTTTGTAATGGATGTAATGCACATAAACATATTTCATTAATCCAATTAAAATGTGAAATTCATGTTGTCATTATTTGTCTTCAGGGACTTTACACAATAACTTTACAGCGAAACAATTGTTTCTTCCGAAAAAGTGTGGCGGGAAAGCGATGCCAGTGACGACTCGATGATAGCAAGACATTTTTTGGAGCTAAATCAGTTTTGGACTTGAAAAATGGACTTTGAAACTGAACAACACAGGTTTGATGTTGACTAGTTTGAAAGATATATCATAATTAAACTTTTTTCATTGAATATAATTATGGTTCACTCTGGTAATTTGCTGACAAATTCTTTATTTCCGTTTTTTATTGTCGTATATTTTGATATTCTGTGTTTTTCAGATTAAAAATCCTATTTTTTTACATTTTCAATTTTTTTTTTTCAGACAGCTAAGCAAATTAGCAACGTTGCCTTCAGGGAGTGTAGGAAATAACCAGACCAGGGGCCACAATTGTTAAGGTACCACTGATTGTCACACGCACGCACACTAGGTGTGGTGAAAGTAGTCCTCTGCATTTGACCCATCCCCTTGTTCACCCCCTGGGAGGTGAGGGGAGCAGTGAGCAGCAGCGGTGGCCGCGGCCGGGAATCATTTTTGGTGATTTAACCCCCAATTCCAACCCTTGATGCTGAGTGCCAAGCAGGGAGTTAATGGCTCCCATTTTTATAGTCTTTGGTATGACTCGGCCGGGGTTTGAACTCACAACCTACCCATCTCAGGGCGGACACTCTAACCACTAGGCCACTGAGTAGGAAATAGACAGTGCATGTTTTTCTATTCCAGACTGATACAGTGTTTCCCATAAACTGCCAAGATACCTGTGGCGGTGGGGGCGTGGCTATGGGCGTGGTCACCATGACATCGTCGAGTAATTTGCATAATTTACTACAATGATATGATTTTCTCTAAAACGGCTCAAAAAATGTATACTTACTAATTAATAATAACAGTTTTGTTTTAAACGTCCATCCATCCATTTTACAATATAATTACAACACTTTATGTACATATTTATATACAGATTTGAACAATACGTTATTCACTGAAATATATTTATTAATTGTGGTTCTTAACAAAAAATATATCTTATAAAATATAAAAGCTAAAATGTCTGTTAAAGCTCTGCCCCTTTAATTAGTGCATACTAAATAATTTAACTTTAGCCTACTACAACAAATACATTTTTTACCAGCAACATAAAGTGAAACAGAGGCAGAGGTGTCCTGCCACAGTCAGTAACAAATAAACAGAAAACAGTAGTGGTCAAATACAAATAAGGCAACAAGAGAAGTATCCTACACTTCTCTTGTGTAAAGTAAGTCTGAACAGCCTATATGGGCATCGAAGATGGCCAGGACAAAAAAAAAAAAAAAAAAAAAAAATCTATTTGTGGCGGACGTAATTCTTTCGTGGCGGGCCGCCACAAATAAATGAATGTGTGGGAAACACTGCTGATATACTTGTGTCTCTCTTTTAGATGCTGGCCATCATCCTCTGCAGTGTTTGGACTGAAGCGACCCCAGGCAAGGAAACGTAAAGGTGGTATTCATCGTCTCCGCAGTGTGTAAAGTGCTTGCATTGCATCGTGTTTATTAGCGGAGAAAATGTGCAAGACATCTCGTTACACGCCGGACTTACCACGGACACCGCAGACGACCGCGCTCGGAGACTAAAAAGAGCCATGGAGCCTGCATAAATCCTGAGAGCGGAGCCTAAAGTGCCGTTATGGAGTCGCGAGAGACTCCGTCAGCACTTTCTACGGCGGCGTTGGTGGCCATTGTTTGTAACACGCTGGCTGCCGTCCTCCTGCTGCTCCTGTGTGTGGTCCTGTACCGAGCCTGCAAGGTGCCGTCCTCCAGCCAGGAGGCGCTGACTCCCAGGGACGTGGAAAACAGGCCTCTGAATGACCAGAAGTACCTGCTGAGATCTTGACTGCGGAGGGAGGAGCCGGAAGTAGCGATGAGATGCACAGAAAGCAATAATAGGACCGTTTTTTTTTTGTTTTTGTTTTTTTTGACATGACTGGGTGCTTCATCAAATGTGCATCTCAAAGGTTGCTGGAAGGAACACAAACCCAGGAAAAAGACTTTGTTGTCAATGGTTTCTAAATATATCCTGTCATTTCATCTCACTATACGGCTGACAATGTGTTTGTCCTCTTCTACACATCCCTGACACTGACATCAGCCTCTAGCTCTCTACTGACACAACTATAGAAATAGAGCAAGTATTAGGACACAGTTTATAAGTACCGTATTTTCCAGACTATAAGCCGCACCCACTGGATTCTAGAAGAAAAAATTACATTTTTTCCACATATTAGCCGCACCCGACTATAAGTCGCACATAGATACTGGCACATTGTGAAATGAGGCACATAAGCCACACCCACTAAATTCTTAAAGAAAATGATTTTTTCTTATATATTAGCCGCACCCGTGTATAAGTCGCACATAGATACTGGTACATCGGGAAATTAGGTATTTACTAGGGATGTTACATTTTCAATGCGTTAAAATGTAATATCGGAAATTATCGGTATCGGTTTTTTTATTACCTGTATCGTTTTTTAAAATTTTTTTTATTAAATCAACATAAAAAACACAAGATACACTTACAATTAGTGCACCAACCCAAAAAACCTCCCTCCCCCCCATTTCTTTCTGTTATCAATATTCTGGTTCCTACATTATATATCAATATATATCAATACAGTGTGCAAGGAATACAGTCCGTAAGCACACATGATTGTGCGTGCTGCTGCTCCACTAATAGTACTAACCTTTAACAGTTAATTTTACTCATTTTCATTAATTACTAGTTTCTATGTAACTGTTTTTATATTGTTTTACTTTCTTTTTTATTCAAGAAAATGTTTTTAATTTAGTTATCTTATTTTTTATTTTATTTTTTTTTAAAGTACCTTATCTTCACCATATATGGTTGTCCAAATTAGGCATAATAATGTGTTAATTCCACGACTGCATATATCGGTTGATATCTGTATCGGTAATTAAAGAGTTGGACAATATCGGAATATCGGATATCGGCAAAAAGCCATTATCGGACATCCCTAGTATTTACATATACATTTTTATAAATGTTTATTTGAATACCTTACCGAATTTTCCGAACTAATAAGCCGCACCCAGTAAATTCTTAAAGAAAATGTTTTTTCCATGAATTAGCCGCACCCGACTATAAGTCGCACATAGATACTGGTACATCGGGAAAGTAGGTATTGACATATAAATATTTTGTAAACGTTTATTTACATACCTTACCGAATTTTCCGAACTAATGAGCACACCCGTACAAAAGCCGCACCCAGTAAATTCTTAAAGGAAATGTTTTTTTCCATATATTAGCCGCACCCGACTATAAGTCCCACATAGATACTGGTACCTCGTGAAATGAGGCATTTACATATAAATATTTTGTAAATGTTTATTTACATATTTTACCGTATTTTCTGGACTAATGAGCACACCCGTACATAAGCCGCACCCAGTAAATCCGCAAAGAAATTTTTTTCTCCATATATTAGCCGCACCCGACTATAAGCCGCACCCACTCAATTTTAGAAAAAATAAATGATTTTTTTCACATATTAGTCGCACATAGATACTGGCACATTGTGAAATGAGACACATAAGGTACCGTACATAAGCCACACCCACTAAATTCTTAAAGAAAATGATTTTTTCTTATATATTAGCCGCACCCGTGTATAAGTCGCACATAGATACTGGTACATCGGGAAATGAGGTATTTACATATACATTTTTATAAATGTTTATTTGAATACCTTACCGAATTTTCCGAACTAATAAGCCGCACCCAGTAAATTCTTAAAGAAAATGTTTTTTCCATGTATTAGTCGCACCCGACTATAAGTCGCACATAGATACTGGTACATCGTGAAATGAGGCATTTACATATAAATATTTTGTAAATGTTTATTTACATACTTTACCGTATTTTCTGGACTAATGAGCACACCCGTACATAAGCCGCACCCAGTAAATTCTTGAAGAAAATGTCCCCCCCCCCCCATATATTAGCCACACCCGACTATAAGCCGCACCCACTCGATTTTAGAAGAAAAAAATGAAATTTTTCACATATTAGCCGCACCTGACTAGGTGACTGACTGAGGCACATAAGGTACCGTACACAAGCCACACCCACTAAATTCTTGAAGAAAATGTTTTTTTCCCTCATGTATTAGCCGCACCCGACTATAAGTTGCACATAGATACTGGTACATCGGTAAATTAGGTATATGCATATAAATATTTTGTAAATGTTTATTTACATACCTTACCAAATTTTCCGAACTAATGAGCACACCCGTACATAAGCCGCACCCAGTAAATTCTCAAATAATTGTTTTCCATATATTAGCCGCACCCGACTATAAGCCGCACCCACTCAATTTTAGAAGAAAAAATCTATAAATTAGCCGCACCTTTTTTTAAGCCGCAGGGTCCAAAGCGTAAGAAAAAAGTAGCGGCTTATAGTCCGGAATTTACAGTAATTGTGGGACAAGGCAGTAAAAGGGTTGATTAAACAAAACAGAGGTTTCACTGATGTTTTTATTCATCCGTTATGAAATGAATAAGATTTTCCCCATTTTTAAGAAGGTTCAAGAAGTTTATCAGGATTATTCTTCCCTGTACTTTGTAAACACTTTTGAGTTCGAACAGTTTCTTGAAGTGGATCATTTTAAGTACATTGATTTCTTTGCTTAATCCAGTCCATAATTTAGCCGTTAGCAAAGAAAAATCCACAGATTAACAGCAGAGTTCAAAGCTGGGGAAAAAAGTAGCCGTTTATAGTCCGGAATTTACGGTAATTGTGGGACAAGGCAGTAAAACGGCTGATTAAACAAAACAGAGGTTTCACTGATGTTTTTTTCCATCCCTTATGAGATGAATAAGATTTTCCCCATTTTTAAGAAGGTTCAAGAAGTTTATCAGGATTCTTCTTCCCTGTACTTTGTAAACACTTTTGAGTTTGAACAGTTTCTTAATTTAAACCTCTTAAGGCCCAAGCTGTTTGTTTACATGCTTTTTTATTTATTTTTCTTTGCTATTTGGGCTTATTGGACCCTAATTATAATAAAAACTAAGAATCATCTTTTGATATGGTGTACTTAGTCTATAAGTACACAAACGTGTACTTCATGTTTAGTGACATGCTAATTCTTATTTTTTCCTCCAAATTCCATTGTATGTTATACTCTTTTAATACCACCAGATGGCAGTATAAGTGTCCACATAAGTGGCCATAAGACCCCAATTCAGTAGTGTACACAATTTTGGAAATAAGAGCTAAAAGGTGCTGTCCACGCATGTGGCCACTAAGCCTTTAGAGCAGGGGTCACCAACGCGGTGCCCGCGGGCACCAGGTAGCCCGTAAGGACCAGATGAGTAGCCCGCTGGCCTGTTCTTAAAAATAGCTCAAATAGCAGCACTTACCAGTGAGCTGCCTCTATTTTTTAAATTTTATTTATTTACTAGCAAGCTGGTCTCACTTTGCCCGACATTTTTAATTCTAAGAGAGACAAAACTCAAATAGAATTTGAAAATCCAAGAAAATATTTGAAAGACTTGGTCTTCACTTGTTTAAATAAATTCATTATTTTTTTTACTTTGCTTCTTATAACTTTCAGAAAGACAATTTTAGAGAAAAAAATACAACCTTAAGAATTATTTTGGGATTTTCAAACACATATACCTTTTTACCTTTTAAATTCCTTCCTCTTCTTTCCTGACAATTTAAATGAATGTTCAAGTAAATTTATTTTTTTTATTGTAAAGAATAATAAATACATTTTAATTTAATTATTCATTTTAGCTTCTGTTTTTTCGACGCAGAATATTTGTGAAATATTTCTTCAAACTTATTATGTTAATAATTCAAAAAAAATATTCTGGCAAATCTAGAAAATCTGTAGAATCAAATTTAAATCTTATTTCAAAGTCTTTTGAATTTCTTTTAAAATTTTTGTTCTGGAAAATCTAGAAGAAATAATGATTTGTCTTTGTTAGAAATATAGCTTGGTCCAATTTGTTATATATTCTAACAAAGTGTAGATTGGATTTTAACCTATTTAAAACATGTCATCAAAATTCTAAAATTAATCTTAATCAGGAAAAATGACTAATGATATTCCATAAAAAGATTCAAATTAGCTAGTTTTTCTCCTTTTTTTCGGTTGAATTTTGAATTTTATAGAGTCGAAATTGAAAATAAACTGTTTCAAAATTGAATTGTCATTTTTTTCGTGTTTTCTCCTCTTTTAAACCGTTCAATTAAGTGTAAATATCATTAATTATTAATAATAACATAGAGTTAAAGGTGAATTGAGCAAATTGGCTTTTTCTGGCAATTTATTTAAGTGTGTATCAAAACTGGTAGCCCTTCGCATTAATCACTACCCAAGAAGTAGCTCTTGGTTTCAAAAAGGTTGGTGACCCCTGCTCTAGAGTTAAAGTGGATCATTTTAGTACATTGATTCCTTTGCTTAATCCATTCCATAATTTAGCCATTAGCAAAGAAAAATCCACAGACTAACCGCAGAGTTCAAAGCTTGGGAAAAAAGTAGCGGCTTATAGTCCTTAAAACAGGGTAAGTCATGGACGGATCCGAGGTTAGACCCCTTAGTTCTAAATCCTGATCATCATATCGTAAGGGGAAGTTGTTTCATGTCCCAGCCTGACTACATGAAAACACGGTCCATAAACAACTTGCAAAGAACGCTGACCTCAACCCTACTACAGCGATTTGGGAACTAGAACAGATTGTGTCCTCTGAATGCAGAGACAAAAATCCACAAGACAGCGACATCAACATGCATGCCAAACAGAAAAGTAGCAAAACAAAACGAGACGCAGGCCATTAGACTGGAGGCGCTGCGCTAATGAATCCCAGTTAATGGACAGAGTGCTTGCATGGAGAGCTACTTAACTCCACAATGTCGGCCGTAACTGGGACTCGAAGCCTGGTTTCAGCCCTGGAAGTCTGCCATGGACTGCACGTGCAAGTGGATAAACATCATTTATGTGTACATGCTTTCATCCATCAGGATCACTTAGAGCAGGGGTCGGCAACCTTTACCGCTCAAAGAGCCATTTTGACCCATTTCGCAAATGAAAGCGAACAACGGGAGCCACGAAACTCTTTTGAAATTTAAAATGAAATAACACTGCATACAAAGTTTTTTTTTTGCTTTGTGCCATGTATAAACCAGGGGTCTCAGACACGCGGCCCGCACCTTATTATGAAAATGTAATGCCCGCGAGTTGTATATGAATGGCGCTTGACAGCGTCATACTTGCCAGCTCTCCCGATTCTTCTGCTTATTTCCATACAATCAACAATAATAAGGACGTGCCGTGATGGCACTGCCTTTAGCGCCCTCTACAGCCTGTACATACAGCGTGCCAGCCCAATTACATGCTGTATGCGGCTTCTGCAGACACACATGAGTGCATGGCGTACTTGGTCAACCGCCATACAGGTCACACTGACGGTGGCCGTATAAAACAACTTTAACACTCTTACTAATATGCGCCACACTGTGAACCCACACCAAACAAGAATGACAAACACATTTCGGGAGAACATCCGCACCGTAACGCAACATAAACACAACAGGACAAATACCCAGAATCCCATGCAGCCCTAACTCTTCCGGGCAACATTATACACCCCCGCTTCCAACAAACTCCGTCCCCCTCCGTGCGTCGGTTGAGGTGGGCGGGGTTTAAATACAATTTAAAAAATAGAGGCAGCTCACTGGTAAGTGCTGCTATTTGAGCTATTTTTAAGAACAGGCCAGCGGGCTACTCATCTGGTCCTTACGGGCTACCTGGTGCCCGCGGGCACCGCGTTGGTGACCCCTGCTCTAAAGGCTTAGTGGCCACATGCGTGGACAGCACCTTTTAGCTCTTATTTCCAAATTTGTGTACACTACTGAATTGGGGTCTTATGGCCACTTATGTGGACACTTATACTGCCATCTGGTGGTATTAAAAGAGTATAACATACAATGGAATTTGGAGGGAAAAAAAGTGTACAAATAAGAATTAGCATGTCACTAAACATGAAGTACACGTTTGTGTACTTACGGACTAAGTACACCATATCAAAAGATGATTCTTAGTTTTTATTCTAATTAGGGTCCAATAAGCCCAAATAGCAAAGAAAAATAAATAAAAAAGCATGTAAACAAACAGCTTGGGCCTTAAGAGGTTTAAATTAAGAAACTGTTCAAACTCAAATGTGTTTACAAAGTACAGGGAAGAAGAATCCTGATAAACTTCTTGAACCTTCTTAAAAATGGGGAAAATCTTATTCATCTCATAAGGGATGGATAAAAACATCAGTGAAACCTCTGTTTTGTTTAATCAACCGTTTTACTGCCTTGTCCCACAATTACCGTAAATTCCGGACTATAAACGGGTACTTCTTTCCCAAGCTTTGAACTCTGCGGCTAATCTGTGGATTTTCCTTTGCTAACGGCTAAATTATGGAATGGATTAAGCAAAGAAATCAATGTACTTAAAATGATCCACTTCAAGAAACTGTTCGAACTCAAAAGTGTTTACAAAGTACAGGGAAGAAGAATCCTGATAAACTTCCTGAACCTTCTTAAAAATGGGGAAAATCTTATTCATTTCATAACGGATGAATAAAAACATCAGTGAAACCTCTGTTTTGTTTAATCAACCCTTTTACTGCCTTGTCCCACAATTACTGTAAATTCCGGACTATAAGCCGCTACTTTATTCTTACGCTTTGGACCCTGCGGCTTAAAAAAAGGTGCGGCTAATTTATAGATTTTTCTTCTAAAATTGAGTGGGTGTGCCTTATAGTCCGGTGTGGCTAATGTATGGGGGGAAACATTTTCTTTAAGAATTTAGTGGGTGCGGCTTATGTACTGGTGTGCTCATTAGTCCGGAAAATACGGTAAAGTATGTAAATAAACATTTACAAAACATTTATATGTAAATACCTAATTTCCCGATGTACCAGTATCTATGTGCGACTTACAGTCGGGTGCGACTAATATATGGGAAAAAACATTTCTTTAAGAATTTAGTGGCATGGGATTCTGGGTATTTGTTGTGTTGTGTTTATGTTGCGTTACGGTGCGGGGGCGGCATGGCGTAGTGGGTAGAGTGCCTGTGTCAGAAACCTGAGGGTTGCAGGTTCGCTCCCCGCCTCTTACCATGCCGTTGTGACCTTGGGCAGGACACTTCACCCTTGCCCCCGGTGCCGCTCACACCGGTGAATGAATGTTGAATGAATGATAGGTGGTGGTCGGAGGGGCCGTAGGCGCAAATTGGCAGCCACGCTTCCGTCAGTCTACCCCAGGGCTACGAAAGTAGCTTACCACCACCAGGTGTGAATTAATGATGGGTTTTTAACATGTAAAGCGACTTTGGGTACTTAGAAAAGCGCTATATAAATCCCAGGTATTATTATTATTATTATGTTCTCCCGAAATGTGTTTGTCATTCTTGTTTGGTGTGGTTTCACAGTGTGGCGCATATTAGTAAGAGTGTTCAAGTTGTTTACACGGGCACCGTCAGTGTGACCTGTATGGCTGTTGACCAATTATGCCTTGCAGTCAGTTAAGTGTGTAAGCAGAGGCCGCATGCAACATGTGACTGGGCAGGCATGCAGATAGTATGGTGAAGAAGCGGACGCTAATAAAGGCAGTGCCATCAATATTGTTGTCCTGGTGAAAATCGGAGAATATTTGCCCCGGGAGATTTCCAGGAGAGGCGCTGAAATCCGGAAGTCTCCCGGAAAAATCGGGAGGGTCGGCAAGTATGCAGCTGAGCCGCATCAAAGTGGTCAAAGAGCCGCGGGTTGCCGACCCCTGACTTAGAGGAATGCACTTAACATCCTAATTAACTTGTGCAACATTTGGACTTGGCTTATTTAGTCCTGCAATATGCAAATAAATGCTTTTTGACATGGGATGATTTATTCGAATAAAGACTGTAAATATGTTTGCAGGCTACTGAAACAAGAAAAATGATGTACGATGACACAACTGTAAGAATAATTGTTTGTACAAACCCCGTTTCCATATGAGTTGGGAAATGGTGTTAGATGTAAATATAAACGGAATACAATGATTTGCAAATCATTTTCAACCCATATTCAGTTGAATATGCTACAAAGACAACATATTTGATGTTCAAACTGATAAACATTTGTTTTTTTTTGCCAAATAAGCATTAACTTTAGAATTTGATGCCAGCAACACGTGACAAAGAAGTTGGGAAAGGTGGCAATAAATACTGATAAAGTTGAGGAATGCTCATCAAACACTTATTTGGAACATCCCACAGGTGTGCGGGCAAATTGGGAACAGGTGGGTGCCATGATTGGGTATAAAAGTAGATTCCATGAAATGCTCAGTCATTCACAAACAAGGATGGGGCGAGGGTCACCACTTTGTCAACAAATGCGTGAGCAAATTGTTGAACAGTTTAAGAAAAACCTTTCTCAACCAGCTATTGCAAGGAATTTAGGGATTTCGCCATCTACGCTCCGTAATATCATCAAAGGGTTCAGAGAATCTGGAGAAATCACTGCACGTAAGCAGCTAAGCCCGTGACCTTCCATCCCTCAGGCTGTACTGCATCAACAAGCCACATCAGTGTGTAAAGGATATCACCACATGGGCTCAGGAACACTTCAGAAACCCACTGTCAGTAACTACAGTTGGTCGCTACATCTGTAAGTGCAAGTTAAAACTCTCCTATGCAAGGCGAAAACCGTTTATCAACAACACCCAGAAACGCCGTCGGCTTCGCTGGGCCCGAGCTCATCTAAGATGGACTGATACAAAGTGGAAAAGTGTTCTGCGGTCTGACGAGTCCACATTTCAAATTGTTTTTGGAAACTGTGGACGTCGTGTCCTCCGGACCAAAGAGGAAAAGAACCATCCGGATTGTTATAGGCGCAAAGTGTAAAAGCCAGCATGTGTGATGGTATGGGGGTGTATTAGTGCCCAAGACATGGGTAACTTACACATCTGTGAAGGCACCATTAATGCTGAAAGGTACATACAGCTTTTGGAGCAACATATGTTGCCATCCAAGCAACATTACCATGGACGCCCCTGCTTATTTCAGCAAGACAATGCCAAGCCACGTGTTACATCAACGTGGCTTCATAGTAAAAGAGTGCGGGTACTAGACTGGCCTGCCTGTAGTCCAGACCTGTCTCCCATTGAAAATGTGTGGCGCATTATGAAGCCTAAAATAGCACAAGGGAGACCCCCGGACTGTTGAACAACTTAAGCTGTACATCAAGCAAGAATGGGAAAGAATTCCACCTGAGAAGCTTCAAAAATGTGTCTCCTCAGTTCCCAAACCTTTACTGAGTGTTGTTCAAAGGAAAGGCCATGTAACACAGTGGTGAACATGCCCTTTCCCAACTACTTTGGCACGTGTTGCAGCCATGAAATTCTAAGTTAATTATTATTTGCAAAAAAAAAATAAAGTTTATGAGTTTGAACATCAAATATGTTGTCTTTGTAGTGCATTCAACTGAATATGGGTTGAAAATGATTTGCAAATCATTTTATTCCGTTTATATTTACATCTAACACAATTTCCCAACTCATATGGAAACGGGGTTTGTATTTTACGAACTCTTTTTGAACTATTTTGTGGAACTCTTTTTGAACCATTTTACGACCTCTTCTTTTGAACTGTTCGGTAACCAAAGGCAACGCTGTTTACAACCCACTTCCCTCTGGAAGCAGCTGTGGTCAGGTGGGGGGAGAAAGTCAAATAAAGAAGGAGTGCAATCTTTGGGCAGAGCGTGCTGGAGATTGTAGAAGGATACAATGTTCGGGCGACTCTCCTCAATATATTGAGTCCAAATTGAATTCTGTCTCTAATTAATTCTTTGCCTCCTGTCTTGTTTAATAGAAGTCATCAGTGTTTGAACCTGACAACAACTGCCTCGTTTTAGGGTTCGGGTGTAAGGGGGTTCCTGGTGCTCACATGGCAAACATGGAAGTGAAAATAAAAATGCAGAGTATTTGTGTTTGTTGGGTCAGTTATGACTGCATTTGTTTGGGTAAGCTAAACCAGAACTACTGCACACTATCAATCAATCAATCAATCAATCAATCAATCAATCAATCAATCAATCAATCAAAGTTTACTTATATAGCCCTAAATCACGAGTGTCTCAAAGGACTGCACAAGCCACAACGACATCCTTGGCTCAGATCCCACATCAGGGCAAGAAAAAACTCAACCCAATGGGCGACTGGTGCAATGGACGTCGAGTGGATCTAGCATAATATTGTGAGAGTCCAGTCCATAGTGGATCTAACATAATATTGTGAGAGTCCAGTCCATAGTGGATCTAACATAATAGTGTGAGAGTCCAGTCCATAGTGGATCTAGCATAATATTGTGAGAGTCCAGTCCATAGTGGATCTAACATAATAGTGAGAGTCCAGTCCATAGTGGATCTAACATAATAGTGAGAGTCCAGTCCATAGTGGATCTAACATAATAGTGTGAGAGTCCAGTCCATAGTGGATCTAACATAATAGTGAGAGTCCAGTCCATAGTGGATCTAACATAATAGTGTGAGAGTCCAGTCCATAGTGGATCTAGCATAATATTGTGAGAGTCCAGTCCATAGTGGATCTAACATAATAGTGTGAGAGTCCAGTCCATAGTGGATCTAACATAATAGTGAGAGTCCAGTCCATAGTGGATCTAACATAATAGTGAGAGTCCAGTCCATAGTGGATCTAACATAATAGTGTGAGAGTCCAGTCCATAATGGATCTAACATAATAGTGAGAGTCCAGTCCATAGTGGATCTAACATAATAGTGAGAGTCCAGTCCATAGTGGATCTAACATAATAGTGTGAGAGGCCAGTCCATAGTGGATCTAACATAATAGTGTGAGAGTCCAGTCCATAGTGGATCTAACATAATAGTGAGAGTCCAGTCCATAGTGGATCTAACATAATAGTGTGAGAGTCCAGTCCATAGTGGATCTAACATAATAGTGAGAGTCCAGTCCATAGTGGATCTAACATAATAGTGTGAGAGTCCAGTCCAGAGTGGATCTAACATAATAGTGAGAGTCCAGTCCATAGTGGATCTAACATAATAGTGAGAGTCCAGTCCATAGTGGATCAAACATAATAGTGAGAGTCCAGTCCATAATGGATCTAACATAATAGTGAGAGTCCAGTCCATAGTGGATCAAACATAATAGTGAGAGTCCAGTCCATAGTGGATCTAACATAATAGTGAGAGTCCAGTCCATAGTGGATCTAACATAATAGTGAGAGTCCAGTCCATAGTGGATCTAACATAATAGTGAGAGTCCAGTCCATAGTGGATCTAACATAATAGTGAGAGTCCAGTCCATAGTGGATCTAACATAATAGTGAGAGTCCAGTCCATAGTGGATCTAACATAATAGTGTGAGAGTCCAGTCCATAGTGGATCTAACATAATAGTGTGAGAGTCCAGTCCATAGTGGATCTAACATAATAGTGTGAGAGTCCAGTCCATAGTGGATCTAACATAATAGTGAGAGTCCAGTCCATAGTGGATCTATCATAGCATCGCAGCCCTACTACCAGGTCTTGCGAAGCAATTTTTGCACAAACCACAGGGGGCGCCACCAATGTCATTGCAGTCATCACTCCGAAGAGGCAAATCGGAGAATGACACAAAATGTCAGGAATAGAAGGACAAGACTAGCATTTTTGACAAGAGGGATGGCTTCAGTGGAGAGGCCACGGGAGAGTGGCCGTGCCAGCAACCTGAGGGTTCCTGGTTCAATCCCCACCTTCTACCATCCTAGTCACGTCCGTTGTGTCCTTGAGCAAGACTCTTCACCCTTGCTCCTGATGGATCCTGGTTAGGGCCTTGCAAGGCAGCTCCCGCCATCAGTGTGTGAATGTGTGAATGTGGAAATAGCTTTGAGTACCTTAAAGGTATTAAACAAATTGCAAAAGATTCACCAACACAGATGTCCAGAATACTGTGGAATTTTGCGATGAAAACAGAGCTTTTTTGTATTGGGATACAACGTGTCCCAATACTTTCGTTTCAACCATCGACGTCACGCGCATACGTCATCATACATAGACGTTTTCAACCGGAAGTTTCCCGGGAAATTTAAAATTGCACTTTATAAGTCAACCCGGCCGTATTGGCATGTGTTGCAATGTTAAGATTTCATCATTGATATATAAACTATCAGACTGCGTGGTCGCTAGTAGTGGCTTTCAGTAGGCCTTTAAAAGGGCAGCAGCCGGGAAGGAGAGGGGTTGTTGATGGTGGAGAGAAAACCCGAGCCCGAACGAGAGTGAGGGCGAGACGGACAGAAATGACTGAAAACGAACACAAAAAACATTTATTGCAAAATAAATCATTGTTCAGAAAGATGAACGAGGCAGTCATGTCCGTAATTGGTGGTCTGAAGAACCCGGAGGAGCAAGTCTTCCACAATTACATATAACATTTTAATCTAGATTTGCATCTAAATTTAACATATTTTGCAAGCAGTCCCTGCTAAAAGTGTCCCTTGAATAGCTCTAGTTATGACCCTAAGTCAGTGGTTCTTAACCTTGTTGGAGGTACCGAAGCCCGCCAGTTTCAAATGCGCATTCACCGAACCCTTCTTTAGTGAAAAATATTATGATACATCAATCCATCCATCCATCCATCTTCTTCCGCTTATCCGAGGTCGGGTCGCGGGGGCAGCAGCCTAAGCAGGGAAGCCCAGACTTCCCTCTCCCCAGCCACTTCGTCCAGCTCTTCCCGGGGGATCCCGAGGCGTTCCCAGGCCAGCCGGGAGACATAGTATTCCCAACGTGTCCTGGGTCTTCCCCGTGGCCTCCTACCGGTCGGACGTGCCCTAAACACCTCCCTAGGGAGGCGTTCGGGTGGCATCCTGACCAGATGCCCGAACCACCTCATCTGGCTCCTCTCCGTGTGGGGGAGCAGCGGCTTTACTTTGAGCTCCCCCCGGATGGCAGAGCTTCTCACCCTATCTCTAAGGGAGAGCCCCGCCACCCGGCGGAGGAAACTCATTTGGGCCGCTTGTACTTGTGATCTTGTCCTTTCGGTCATAACCCAAAGATCATGACCCTAGGTGAGGATGGGAACGTAGATCGACCGGTAAATTGAGAGCTTTGCCTTCCGGCTCAGCTCCTTCTTCACCACAACGGATCGATACAGCGTCCGCATTACTGAAGACGCCGCACCGATTCGCCTGTCGATCTCACCATCCACTCTTCCCTCACTCGTGAACAAGACTCCGAGGTACTTGAACTCCTCCACTTGGGGCAGGGTCTCCTCCGCAACCCGGAGATGGCACTCCACCCTTTTCCGGGCGAGAACCATGGACTCGGACTTGGAGGTGCTGATTCTCATCCCAGTCGCTTCACACTCTGCTGCGAACAGATCCAGTGAGAGCTGAAGATCCTGGCCAGATGAAGCCATCAGGACCACATCATCTGCAAAAAGCAGAGACCTAATCCCAACGTGTCCTGGGTCTTCCCCGTGGCCTCCTACCGGTCGGACGTGCCCTAAACACCTCCCTAGGGAGGCGTTCGGGTGGCATCCTGACCAGATGCCCGAACCACCTCATCTGGCTCCTCTCCATGTGGGGGAGTAGCGGCTTTACTTTGAGCTCCCCCCGGATGGCAGAGCTTCTCACCCTATCTCTAAGGGACAGACCCGCCACCCGGCGGAGGAAACTCATTTGGGCCGCTTGTACCCGTGATCTTGTCCTTTCGGTCATAACCCAAAGCTCATGACCATAGGTGAGGATGGGAACGTAGATCGACCGGTAAATTGAGAGCTTTGCCTTCCGGCTCAGCTCTTTCTTCACCACAACGGATCGATACAGTGTCCGCATTACTGAAGACGCCGCACCGATCCGCCTGTCGATCTCACCATCCACTCTTCCCTCACTCGTGAACAAGACTCCGAGGTACTTGAACTCCTCCACTTGGGGTAGGGTCTCCTCCGCAACCCGGAGATGGCACTCCACCCTTTTCCGGGCGAGAACCATGGACTCGGACTTGGAGGTGCTGATTCTCATCCCAGTCGCTTCACACTCAGCTGCGAACAGATCCAGTGAGAGCTGAAGATCCTGGCCAGATGAGGCCATCAGGACCACATCATCTGCAAAAAGCAGAGACCTAATCCTGCAGCCACCAAACCAGATACCCTCAACGCCCTGACTGCGCCTAGAAATTCTGTCCATAAAAGTTATGAACAGAATCGGTGACAAAGGGCAGCCTTGGCGGAGTCCAACCCTCACTGGAAATGTGTCCGACTTACTGCCAGCAATGCGGACCAAACTCTGGCACCGATCATACAGGGAGTGGACCGCCACAATCAGACAGTCCGATACCCCATACTCTCTGAGCACTCCCCACAGGACTTCCCGAGGGACACGGTCGAATGCCTTCTCCAAGTCCACAAAACACATGTAGACTGGTTGGGCAAACTCCCATGCACCCTCAAGGACCCTGCCGAGAGTATAGAGCTGGTCCACAGTTCCACGACCAGGACGAAAACCACACTGTTCCTCCTGAATCCGAGGTTCGACTATCCGGCGTAGCCTCCTCTCCAGCACACCTGAATAGACCTTACCGGGAAGGCTGAGGAGTGTGATCCCACGATTATGATATATATATTTTTTAAATTCAAGACAAAAGTTTGTGTTTTTTTACTGGTGCACAAAATGAACCATGCATGAACATCACTTTGTTCAAAGAACAAAACCAACACAATGCATGAACTCACAACAAATTACTGTCAGGTTCAAACACCGCACTATCTATTACACAAGACAAGAAGAAGGAATCAAGCAGAGACAGAGTTGAATTTCACTCATGAGGAGAGACGTATTGGGCTGCACACTCAGTTACAGTTTCACCCTACGCTCTAAGGTACAGTCCCACGTGCTCTTCTATTTATTCGGGAGGTCCCTAGTTAACATCACTGAGGCTGCTTCTGAAGGGAGGGGTAATGCAAGCAGCCCCCAGTAGACACAATACGTGATTATTCAGAATGGAAACGTGCTGACACTCGTGATTTCGCCCTGTCTCTGCTTTGTCTGCGTTGAGGTACTCGATGTCCGTCCTTGGCTGTCAGCAGGCAGGGTCTGGAAACAAACTGCTGACGCGAGACAACTCGCAAAGCAAGATTACAAGTTGTGCCTTTGCACGGATAGAAAAATACAACTTCAGCGCAATTGATAATAACTATAGCAACGGCCTTTAAGCATAAGAGTTGTGTGATAACTTCTACATAATTATTCAAACATTTACACACCTGCAAATCAGATGGAACATTAAAGGGAACAAGACCTTCGCCGAACCCCTGAGACCGATTCACCGAACCCCTAGGGTTCGATTGAACCCAGGTTAAGAACCACTGCCCTAAGTAGTGTTTGCATGCATACTTACAGTGGGACCTAAAAATAGGCTAGGCACTGCTCTTTTTTGTTATTCTTGGTCTTGAAATACACTCTTTGATAACAGGTTGACATACAATTGCTGACAAAAACCAGACTTCCTCTGCAGAAGTGAAAAGAGTTGATTGAAGGAACAGAGAAGATACCGTGAGGGGCTAGTGGGCACTCTGCTCAGGGTCCCGCAGTAGGCTGAGAAGCTTCTCCATCTTGGCGACTTCCACCTCAGGACCTTCAGGCAACTCTTGACCTTTCTTGCACTACGAATACAACACAAAGGGATTTAATGTGCCTTTGCGGAGTAAACACACAGGGAGATGTTGTTATGAGATCACGAGGACAACAGAAGATGCAGAGTTGACCTCCTTGGATCAATGCAAAACTTCATATTAATGTTACAGAAGTATACAGTACTGACCATGAGAAAAGAGGCCTCTAAACAGCACAACACCATTAGACTGCAGGCTTCCGGTTAGGGTTGTACGGTATACCGGTACTAGTATAGTATCGCGGTACTAATGAATCAAAAATGGTACTATACTCTGTTTGAAAAGAACCGGTTGCCCATTTTTTATTTTTTTTTATTTTTTACGGGCATGACGACGTGCCGTCAAGTTTTGGTGTTGTTTACTTGAGTCATATTGCAGTCTCCACAAATCTCTTATGTGTTACTGCCATCATATTGCAGTATACACGTATCTCTTATGTGTGACTGCCTGTCATGTCTGTTGATCAAGTTTTGTTTAAGTTATGTTCCGTTTGGGTTTTGTACCCCTAGTTCCTGCTTTTCACTCCCTTGTTTTGTCACCATAGCAACCATTAGTACCTGTTTTCACTGATCATGTCACTGCTATTTAAACCTGTCTGTTTCTCTTGATCGTCCTGGTGACATTACCCTGTCATACCATGCTACTTCTGATATCCTTTCTCCCTCTGCTACCTTTCATTCCAAGCCATAGTTCCATGCCATAGTTTTCATGCTGTTTCACGCCACTGTAAGTGTTGTTTTCCTTTTCATGTTCATAGTTTCTGCCTTTGTGCAAGTTTTGGTTTCATTAGTCAAGTTTGTTCTCCGCCATTGTGCGCGCCTTTTGTTTGCTTCCTTTTTTGTAGTCTGTTAGTGTTTAAGATAAAATATGTACTTACATTCACGCCTTGCCCGTGCCAACTTTCCTTTGCCTTCCGGGAAAACAAAACAACCCATAGTCCACGTATTGACACTGCCATCATATTGCAGTCTACACATATCTCTTATGTGTGACTCCCATCATATTGCAGTCTAAACGTATCTGTTTTGTGTGACTGCCATCATATTGCAGTCTACACATATCTCGTATTTGTGACTGCCATCATATTGCAGTCTACACATATCTCTTATGTGTGACTGCCATCATATTGCAGTCTACACATATCTCTTATGTGTGACTGCCATCATATTGCAGTCTACACGTATCTCTTATGTGTGACTGCCATTATATGGCAGTCTACACGTATCTCTTATGTGTGACTGCCATCATATTGCAGTCTACACGTATCTCTTATGTGCGACTGCCATCATATTGCAGTCTACACATATCTCTTATTTGTGACTGCCATCATATTGCAGTCTATACGTATCTCTTATGTGTGACTGCCATTATATGGCAGTCTACACAAATCTCTTATGTGTGACTGCCATCATATTGCAGTCTACACGTATCTCTTATATGCGACTGCCATCATATTGCAGTCTACACATATCTCTCATTTGTGACTGCCATCATATTGCAGTCTACACGTATCTCTTATGTGTGACTGCCATCATATTGCAGTCTACACATATCTCTTATGTGTGACTGCCATCATATTGCAGTCTACACGTATCTCTTATGTGTGACTGCCATCATATTGCAGTCTACACATATCTCTTATTTGTGACTGCCATCATATTGCAGTCTACACATATCTCTTATGTGTGACTGCCATCATATTGCAGTCTACACGTATGTCTTATGTGTGACTGCCATCATATTGCAGTCTCCACATATCTCTTATGTGTGACTGCCATCATATTGCAGTCTACACGTGTCTCTTATGTGTGACTGCCATCATATTGCAGTCTACACATATCTCTTATGTATGACTGCCATCATATTGCAGTCTACACGTGTCTCTTATGTGTGACTGCCATCATATTGCAGTCTACACATAGCTCTTATGTCCGACTGCCATCATATTGCAGTCTACACGTATCTCTTATGTGTGACTGCCATCATATTGCAGTCTACACATATCTCTTATGTGTGACTGCCATCATATTGCAGTCTACACATATCTCTTATGTGTGACTGCCATACAAATCTCTTATGTGTGACTGCCATCATATTGCAGTCTACACGTGTCTCTTATGTGTGACTGCCATCATATTGCAGTCTACACGTATCTCTTATGTCTGACTGCCATCATATTGCAGTCTACACGTATCTCTTATGTGTGACTCCCATCATATTGCAGTCTACACGTATCTCTTATGTGTGACTCCCATCATATTGCAGTCTACACGTATCTCTTATGTGTGACTGCCATCATATTGCAGTCTACACATATCTCTTATGTGTGACTCCCATCATATTGCAGTCTACACGTGTCTCTTATGTGTGACTGCCATCATATTGCAGTCTACACATATCTCTTATGTGTGACTCCCATCATATTGCAGTCTACACGTATCTCTTATGTGTGACTGCCATCATATTGCAATCTACACATATCTCTTATGTGTGACTGCCATCTACTGGTCACACTTATAATTACACCATGTAACAAATAAAAAAGCTTCAAGGTCGGTAAGCACAACCAAAATCATTCCGTACATTAGGCGCACCGGGGTCTAAGGCGCACTGTCGAGTTTTGAGATTTTAAGTGCGCCTTAAAGTCAGAAAAATACGGTAATATCTTGTCTAAAACTAAGAAAATACATTTTAATGACCCTGTACGCATTCTTGGAGCTAGCGGGGGATGTCTCCAAACCCTTCTTTCTCCGAGATAATTGATGTTGTATTTGTGGTCAAACGGTTAGTCTACAAATGTGTTTCTTTTAAGAGTGATGCTGTTTACTTCCCGTCCAATGTTCAAGCAGTCATCTGTAACTGCTTTACTTGGATGGACACCAAGTAAAACAGTTACAGATGTTTTGCCCGTCTCTGTCCCACCCCCAGGAGACAGGACATTTCTCCCAAACCCCTCCTCCATCTTCTCTCATTCCCAAAAGCTTTACAGTTCTGAAGAGTCATTGGTCTCTTCCACTCTCTCTCTTTCTCTCTCTCTCTCTCTCTCTCTCTCTCGCTTTCCTTCTTTCTTTCCGTAGCAGCGTAAATCTTTCTTCTTTGTAATCTGACGTTATTTGCGTACTCAAGTAAATACCTAAAAAGATCTTGGTTTTCTCTGGACATGAATTCACTATATAGGAAACAACTTCACAGTGTTGAATAAACCTAGCACCGAAAACCTTGGGTAATGAACATGAGTCTCGATGTATTATTACCGGTATTGTACAAATCAGGGGTCACCAACCTTTTTGAAACCAAGAGCTACTTCTTGGGTACTGATTAATGCAAAGGGCTACCAGTTTTGATACACACTTAAATAAATTGCCAGAAATAGCCAATTTGCTCAATTCACCTTTAACTCTATGTTATTATTAATAAGTAATGATATTTACACTTAATTGAACGGTTTAAAAGAGGAGAAAACACGAAAAAAATGACAATTCAATTTTGAAACAGTTTATTTTCAATTTCGACTCTTTAAAATTCAAAATTCAACCGAAAAAAAGGAGAAAAACTAGCTCATTTGAATCTTTTTATGGAACATCATTAGTAATTTTTCCTGATTAAGATTAATTTTAGAATTTTGATGACATGTTTTAAATAGGTTAAAATCCAATCTACACTTTGTTAGAATATATAACAAATTGGACCAAGCTATATTTCTAACAAAGACAAATCATTATTTCTTCTAGATTTTCCAGAACAAAAATTTTAAAAGAAATTCAAAAGACTTTGAAATAAGATTTAAATTTGATTCTACAGATTTTCTAGATTTGCCAGAATAATTTTTTTGAATTATTAACATAATAAGTTTGAAGAAATATTTCACAAATATTCTTCGTCGAAAAAACAGGAGCTAAAATGAATAATTAAATTAAAATGTATTTATTATTCTTTACAATAAAATAAATAAATTTACTTGAACATTGATTTAAATTGTGAGGAAAGAAGAGGAAGGAATTTAAAAGGTAAAAAGGTATATGTGTTTAAAAATCCTAAAATAATTCTTAAGGTTGTATTTTTTCTCTCAAATTGTCTTTCTGAAAGTTATAAGAAGCAAAGGGAAAAAAAATAATGAATTTATTTAAACAAGTGAAGACCAAGTCTTTCAAATATTTTCTTGGATTTTCAAATTCTATTTGAGTTTTGTCTCTCTTAGAATTAAAAACGTCGAGCAAAGCGAGACCAGCTTGCTAGTAAATAAATAAAATTTAAAAAATAGAGGCAGCTCACTGGTAAGTGCTGCTATTTGAGCTATTTTTAAGAACAGGCCAGCGGGCTACTCATCTGGTCCTTACGGGCTACCTGGTGCCCGCGGGCACCGCGTTGGTGACCCCTGGTACAAATGTTGACATACTTTGTGTTCATCTCGACCATTGCAAGTTATCCCTTCAAAATATGAAAACATCAAAATGTCAATGCACAACATACAACAATTGATCCATGTTCCTGCTGCTTAATCTGTGTTATCAAAGTTGTTTCATGTAAACAACTGCAACAATATCTATAAATCTTGTTTTGAAGGCTCATTGGGCAGCCTGGAGACACAACACAACACTGTTCTTTTCTGTCTTAAAACAAGACATGGGGTGAGATCGTCGCTCTTGCCTCTGGCTCTGCGGAGATTTCCTGACAAACCGATCTAATCCGAGCACTCAAGGCTCCGTGGCGCTAATTGTTCACTGAGAAAAAGGACGGAGTAACGTTATTGAAGAGAAGATGAGCAAAGAGAGAAGGTGGCGTCCATTAAGGACAGTTTGGGCCTGATTTACTAAAGGTTCGTGTGTACTGAAACACGTGCAAACCTGAAAAATCGAGCGCAGAGGATTGAGTCTCTCACATAAGCGAAATAGAGAATACAATCCAGTTAGTGCCAGCGCCACCTTCAGAGTGCTTTCTGTCACAGATCGCACTGTAGGACTGTTTCTAAAATGCCCAGGAAAAAGTGATAGTTGTCTGCTGCGTGTTTTAAAACATAACAAGATGACACAAGACAGGGAATGGTCATAGCTGCGACTTGTTTATCATTTGCACACTTAGTAGATCACATAGTACATGCAATTTTCTAGACTGCACATGCTATTTAGTGCTTGTTGTTTAGGATCTTAGTAAATCAGGCCCTTTGTAATATGAGTTGTAGGTCTGATGTCATGTTTCCTGTGTTCATTGATGTGGGATATCAAGCCAATGCACATTTATTGACTCCAGATACTTCCAACCCAGCAGGCACCAGACATTGATACAACGTTGATTGTACATACACTACCGTTCAAAAGTTTGGGGTCACATTGAAATGTCCTTATTTTTGAAGGAAAAGCACTGTACTTTTCAATGAAGATAACTTTAAACTAGTCTTAACTTGAAAGAAATACACTCTATACATTGCTAATGTGGTAAATGACTATTCTAGCTGCAAATGTCTGGTTTTTGGTGCAATATCTACATAGGTGTATAGAGGCCCATTTCCAGCAACTATCACTCCAGTGTTCTAATGGTACAATGTGTTTGCTCATTGGCTCAGAAGGCTAATTGATGATTAGAAAACCCTTGTGCAATCATGTTCACACATCTGAAAACAGTTTAGCTCGTTACAGAAGCTACAAAACTGACCTTCCTTTGAGCAGATTGAGTTTCTGGAGCATCACGTTTGTGGGGTCAATTAAACGCTCAAAATGGCCAGAAAAAGAGAACTTTCATCTGAAACTCGACAGTCTATTCTTGTTCTTAGAAATGAAGGCTATTCCACAAAATTGAACGGTAGTGTACGTGTTTTTTAAAACTGACTTCTAAACAACGTTGCAAAATAGTTGTATTTGTAAATTGAGACAACGTTGATGTCCAACGTTGGATCCACGTTGTTGGTTGGGAAATGACTACATTTCAATGGTCGAATCAACGTCAGAACCCGACATTGAATAAAGGTTGTCAAAAAGCATGTTGTTTCAATGCTGCATTTGTGTTGTAGAAGTTTGGTTGGAAAATGACCAAAATTCAATGGTCCAGTCAAGGTCAAAACCCAACATTGATTGAACGTCGTCAAAAAGCATGTTGTTTCAACGTTGTATTTGTGTTGTAGAAGTTTGGTTGGAAAATGACCTAAATTCAATGGTCCAGTCAAGGTCAAAACTCAACATTGATTGAACGTCGTCAAAAAGCATGTTGTTTTAAATGTTGTATTTGTCTTGTAGAATATTGGTTGGGAAATGACCAAAATTTAATGTCAGATCCCAACATTGATTAAACGTTGTCAAGAAGCATGTTGTTTCAACCTTGTATTTGTGTTGTACAACATAGGTTGGAAAATGACCAAAATTCAATGGTGCAGTCAAGGTCAAAACCCAACATTGATTGAACATCGTCAAAAAGCATGTTGTGTTGTAGAATATTGGTTGGGAAATGACCAAAATTCAATGGTCAAATCAACGTCACAACGTGACATTGAATAAAAGTTGTCAAAAAGCATGTTGTTTCAACGTTATATTTGTGTTGTAGAATATTGGTTAGGAAATAACCAAATTTCAATGTCAAATCAACGTCAGAACCTGCCATTGAATAAACATTGTCATAAAGCATGTTGTTTCAACGTTATATTTGTGTTGTAGAATATTTGGTTGGAAAATGACCAAAATTCAATGGTCCAGTCAAGGTCAAAACCCAACATTGATTGAACGTCGTCAAAAAGCATGTTGTTTCAATGTTGTATTTGTGTTGTAGAAGTTTGATTGGAAAATGACCTAAATTCAATGTCAGATCCCAACATTGATTCAACGTTGTCAAAAAGCATGTTGTTTCAACCTTGTATTTGTGTTGTACAACATAGGTTGGAAAATGACCAAAATTCAATGGTGCAGTCAAGGTCAAAACCCAACATTGATTGAACGTCGTCAAAAAGCATGTTGTGTTGTAGAATATTGGTTGGGAAATGATCAAAATTCAATGGTCAAATCAACGTCACAACGTGACATTGAATAAAAGTTGTCAAAAAGCATGTTGTTTCAACGTTGTATTTGTGTTGTAGAATATTGGTTAGGAAATAACCAAATTTCAATGTCAAATCAAAGTCAGAACCTGACATTGAATAAACATTGTCATAAAGCATGTTGTTTCAACGTTGTATTTGTGTTGTAGAACATTTGGTTGGAAAATGACCAAAATTCAATGGTCCAATCAAGGTCAAAACCCAACATTGATTGAAATTTGTCAAAAAGCATGTTGTTTCAACGCATTTGTGTTGTAGAATATTGGTTGGGAAATGACCAAAATTCAACGGTCAAATCAACTTCACAACCTGACATTGAATAAACGTCAAAAAGCATGTTGTTTCAACGTTGTATTTGTGTTGTAGAACATCGGTTGGAAAATGACCAAAACTCAATGGTCCAATCAGGGTCACAACCCAACATTGATTAAACGTCGTCAAAAAGCATGTTGTTTCAACGTATTTGTGTTGTAGAATATTGGTTGGGAACATGACCAAATTTCAATGTCAAATCAACGTCAGAACCCAACATTGATTAGACGTCATCAAAAAGTATGTTGTTTCAACGTTGTATTTGTGTTGTAAAATATTGGTTAGGAAATGACCAAATTTCAATGTCAAATCAACGTCAGAACCTGACATTGAATAAACGTTGTCAAAAAGCATGTTGTTTCAACGTGGTATTTGTCTTGTAGAACATCGGTTGGAAAATGACCAAAATTTCAATGGTCCAATCAAGGTCAAAACCCAACATTGATTGAATGTTGTCAAAAAGCATGTTGTTTCAACGTTGTATTTGTGTTGTAGAATATTGGTTGGGAACATGACCAAATTTCAATGTCAAATCAACGTCAGAACCGAACATTGATTAGACGTCATCAAAAAGCATGTTGTTTCAACGTTATGTTTGTCTTGTAGAATATTGGTTGGGAAATGACCAAATTTCAATGTCAAATCAACGTCAGAACCTGACATTGAATAAACATTGTCAAAAGGCATGTTGTTTCAACGTTGTATTTGTGTTGTGGAATATCGGTTGGAAAATGACCAAAATTCAATGGTCCAATCAAGGTCACAACCCAACATTGATTGAAATTTGTCAAAAAGCATGTTGTTTCAACGTTGTATTTGTGTTGTGGAATATCGGTGGTGAAATGATCAAAATTCAACGGTCAAATCAACGTCACAACCTGACATTGAATAAACGTCAAAAAGCATGTTGTTTCAACGTTGTATTTGTCTTGTAGAATATTGGTTAGGAAATGACCAAAATTCAATGTCAAATCAACGTCACAACTTGACATTGAATAAACGTTGTCAAAAAGCATGTTGTTTCAACGTTGTATTTGTGTTTTGGAATATCGGTTGGAAAATGACCAAAATTCAACGGTCAAATCAACGTCACAACCTGACATTGAATAAACGTCAAAAAGCATGTTGTTTCAACGTTGTATTTGTGTTGTAGAATTTTGGTTAGGAAATGACCAAAATTCAATGGTCAAATCAACGTCACAACTTGACATTGAATAAACATTGTCAAAAAACATGTTGTTTCAACGTTGTATTTGTGTTGTGGAATATCGGTTGGAAAATGACCAAATTTCAATGGTCCAATCAAGGTCAGAACCCAACATTGATTGAAATTTGTCAAAAAGCATGTTGTTTCAACGTTGTATTTGTGTTGTAGAATATTGGTTAGGAACATGACCAAATTTCAACGGTCAAATCAACGTCACAACTTGACATTGAATAAACGTTGTCAAAAAGCATGTTGTTTCAACGTTGTATTTGAGTTGTAGAATATTGGTTGGGAAATGACCAAAATTCAACGGTCAAATCAACGTCACAACCTGACATTGAATAAACGTTGTCAAAAAGCATGTTGTTTCAACATTGTATTTGTGTTGTAGAATATCGGTTGGAAAATGACCAAAATTTAATGGTTCAATCAAGGTCACAACCCAACATTGATTAAACGTCGTCAAAAAGCATGTTGTTTCAACGTATGTGTTGTAGAATATTGGTTGGGAAATGACCAAATTTCAATGTCAAATCAACGTCAGAACCTGACATTGAATAAACATTGTCATAAAGCATGTTGTTTCAACGTTGTATTTGTGTTGTAGAATATTGGTTAGGAAATGACCAAATTTCAATGTCAAATCAAGATCAGAACCCAACATTGATTAGACGTCATCAAAAAGCATGTTGTTTCAACGTTGTATTTGTCTTGTAGAATATTGGTTGGGAAATGACCAAATTTCAATGTCAAATCAACGTCAGAACCCAACATTGATTAGACGTCATCAAAAAGCATGTTGTTTCAACGTTGTATTTGTGTTGTAGAATATTGGTTGGAAAATGACCAAAATTCAATGGTCCAATCAAGGTCACAACCCAACATTGATTAAACGTTGTCAAAAAGCATGTTGTTTCAACGCATTTGTTTTGTAGAATATTGGTTGGGAAATTACCCAAATTCAATGGTCAAATCGACGCCACAACTTGACATTGAATAAACGTTGTCAAAAAGCATGTTGTTTCAACGTTGTATTTGTCTTGTAGAATATTGGTTGGGAAATGACCACAATTCAACGTCAGAACCTGACATTGAATAAACGTTGTCAAAAAGCATGTTGTTTCAACGTTGTATTTGTCTTGTAGAATATTTAGTTGGAAAATGACCACAATTCAATGGTCCAATCAAGGTCAAAACCCAACATTGATTCAACATTGTCAAGAAGCATGTTGTTTCAACGTTATGTTTGAGTTGCGTAGCGTCAGGACCTAATTCAACAAGTTCTCAACCTTGCTTCAATGTCTTGCGCCTGCTGGGAAGCCGGTTTCTTGATCAAAAAATGGATTACCTTTGGTTTCTTGCGGAGGTTGGGGGAGAGTTTCAGACTGATAACGCAGCCTCGGTTGTCCCCGACTATGATGATGGGATGGACGGGGTTAAACTCCAGGTGAGTCAGCTTGCTCTTGTTTCTGGCCACCACCGGCTGCTGGCAGATCGCCTGGTACTTGTTGATGCTCAGGTCAAAAACATGCACCTGAAAAACATTAAATTGGACCACTCAATAGTACAGTACATACAGTACACTACAGTCTGTACGGCTGTATCAATTATGTCTGTACAGAGATAATGCACACTTTCTAGGTTTATTATTGTGGTATTTTCCCCCCAGTCATGCAGCTTGGTAGGCTTTTATTATGCCTTGTTGTGGCCAATGACAGCATAATACGGAAGAGACCATGTACTGTACGTCTTCAGAAGGTTCTGCACTCGTTGTCTGAAGGACAAGAAGTACAGCCTTGGTAACGATGACAGAACGTTGCTTCTGTGATCACAGGTGTGGTTCAGCTAAAAAAAGATGATGTGATTGCTCGGACTGGCTGGGTCAGTTGTGAAAGCTATCATTCACACCTTGGGGCTAAAAAACAACAACAAATCTTGGACCTAAACCACAATGGACTCTACTGGCTCTCCAGTGTCAATGTAGAAGGAACCACAGAGCAAATTACAAGTCAGAATAAAGTCCAAGAGGGCATTTGTGGTTCCGTCTACATCAGGGGTGTCCAAAGTGTGGCCCGGAGCCGTTTGCGGCCCGCAGGTAATTTTTTGACGGCCCCACGGCACATTCTAAAAATACGATTAAAAAAAATAAAAAACATAAAAAGTGGTATAAAAGAGCAAACAGGTGAAATGTAACAAGAGAATGATGCAATGTTGACTCTAGTAACACAAAGCTGTTTCTTTCTCTAAAAAATAATAATGAATAAAAAACAATGTTATTATGAATTATTGACCTATTCAAGGCTCCAATTACGTCAAATTAAATATTCCACTTTGAAATATTTTTTGGGGAAAGTGTTGCATATTTTGTGTTTGACATATTAAAAACGACGTTTTTTTTTTTTTTTTTTAAAGAAGGGCCTAAAACGAACAAAAAAAGAAACATAAACAACAATAAAAGTTATAATTGACGGATAGATCTGAAGTTGATCTCGAGACTATTGTATTAAAAGTTTTTTTTTTTAAATTACAATTTATTTTTAATACTTTACTGAGCAGGACCCTTTTGGATCCCCAATACTTTTAGTGGTATTTAAAAAAAAAATTTTTTTTTTAAGTGTCATTGCTCAAAAAATAATAATACATTAAAATCAATGTTGTTATGAGTTATGTTATGAGCGCCAATTATTATATAATTTGAAATATTCCACTTTAAAATTGTATTGGGGGAAAATGTTTTGTTTTTTTCATTAAAAAAACAAGGTTTTCTTTGACAAAAAGGGCATACAACTTAAATCGTAAAAAAAAAAAAAAATGATATTGACGGATAGACCTAATGTTGATCTAGACTCTAGATCAACATTAGGTCTATTTGGAGCAGGGGTCACCAACCTTTTTGAAACCAAGAGCTACTTCTTGGGTACTGATTAATGCGAAAGGCTACCAGTTTGATGCACACTTAAATAAATTGCCAGAAATAGCCAATTTGCTCAATTTACCTTTAACTCTAAGTTATTATTAATAATTCATGATATTTACACTTAATTGAACGGTTTAAAAGAGGAGAAAACAAGAAAAAGATGACATTTAAATTTTGAAACATAGTTTATCTTCAATTTCGACTCTTTACAATTCAAAATTCAACCGAAAAAAAGAATAGAAAAACTAGCTAATTCGAATCTTTTTGAAAAAATTAAAAAAAATTTTAGGGAACATCATTAGTATTTTTTCCTGATTAAGATTAATTTTAGAATTTTGATGACATATTTTAAATAGGTTAAAATCCAATCTACACTTTGTTAGAATATATAACAAATTGGACCAAGCTATATTTCTAACAAAGACAAATCATTATTTCTTCTAGATTTTCCAGAACAAAAATTTTAAAAGAAATTCAAAAGACTTTGAAATAAGATTTAAATTTGATTCTACAGATTTTCTAGTTTTGCCAGGATAATTTGTTTGAATTTTAATCATAATAAGTTTGAAGAAATATTTCACAAATATTCTTCGTCGAAAAAACAGAAGCTAAAATGAAGAATTAAATTAAAATGTATTTATTATTCTTTACAATAAAAAAAAAATTTTTTACTTGAACATTGATTTAAATTGTCAGGAAAGAAGAGGAAGTAATTTAAAAGGTAAAAAGGTATATGTGTTTAAAAATCCTAAAATCTTTTTTAAGGTTGTATTTTTTCTCTAAAATTGTCTTTCTGAAAGTTATAAGAAGCAAAGTAAAACAAATTAATGAATTTATTTAAACAAGTGAAGACCAAGTCTTTAAAATATTTTCTTGGATTTCCAAATTCTATTTGAGTTTTGTCTCTCTTAGAATTAAAAATGTCGGGCAAAGCGAGACCAGCTTGCTAGTAAATAAATACAATTTAAAAAATAGAGGCAGCTCACTGGTAAGTGCTGCTATTTGAGCTATTTTTAGAACAGGCCAGCGGGCTACTCATCACCGCGTTGGTGACCCATGATCTAGAGATTGAAACTTTGAATAATAATAATACTAAATAATGACACATTTTTAATATATTTTTTGACCTAAACCCTTTGGGGTCCCCGGGATCAAGCCTGAGTGGAGGCCTAAATGTATATTTTTTATACATACATACATTTACGGCCTGCGGCTGAGTTTTAAAGGCCAATGGCACATTCCAAAAGTAGTATTACAAATATTCCTTCAACATTTTCGTGGGATTTTTGTTTTTAAATGGTCATTGCTTCAAAAAACAAAAACAAAACAAAATCAATGTTATGAATTATTGACTTATTCAAGGCTCCAATTACTTCACATCAAATAATCCACTTTAAAAAAATAAAAAAGATAACATGTTTATTGTGTTTGAAATAAAAAAAACCAGGGTTTTCTTTAACAAAAAGGGCACAAAACATGAAAAAATAAATAAATAAAATCCAACCTTTACAGTGACAGAGAGATCTGAAGTTAATCTAGACCAGGGGTGTCCAAAGTGCGGCCCCGGGGGGCCATTTGCGGCCCGTAGCTAATTGTTTACCGGCCCGCCACACATTCTGGAAATACTATTGTAAAAATAAAAAAGAACAGATAAAAAAAGTGGAATGAGGTGAAATCTAACGAGAAAAAGCTGCAATGTTGACACAAAAGCTTTTTTTCTTTTGTCTTTCTTCATTTTTCTTTATGTGCCATAGTTTAAAAAAAAAAAAAAAAAAAAGACAAAAAATCCATGTTATAATGAATTATTTTCAGGGCTCCAATTACTTCAACTATTTCACTTTAAAATGTTTTATGTGGTAAATATTGCATATATTGTGTAGTAGCCATGTAAAAACATCAAAGTTTTCTTTGACAAAAGCGCATAAAACAAACAAAATAATAGTTCCAGCATAAAATGGACAGATATATCTGAAGTGGATCTCGTAACTTAAGTGTGGAAAGTAAAAGAAAAACCGAATAAAAATGTATCACTTTATGAGCGGGGCACCTTTTGGATCCCAAATATATTTAGTGATTTTTTTATTTATCTTTTCACTGTGATTACTCAAAAATATGAAAGAATTAAAATCAATGGTGTCCTGATTATTGATCTTTTAGGGCTCTAACTACTAAATACTGCATATTTCAGTTTTACTATAAAAAAAAGTAAGTTGTTTTTGACAGAGAAGCCATAAAACATTTTTTTTTTATTTGTATGACTTTATATCAACTTGAAGTTGATATAGAGATTTACTGTAAGCGTTAAATAATTTAAAAAAAAATAATAATCTGACTTATTTTTAACATTTTAATGACTGAGACCCTTTATGGTCCCCGGGACCCCTAAAGGTAAAATAAATAAAAAAATCCAAATATTTTGTTATGGTTTGAAAATGAAAAATATCAAAATGGCCCCCACATGCTTTAATTTTTCCGTGTGCGGCCCTCAGTGGAAAAAGTTTGGACACCCCTGATCGAGACGTTCAATTAAGCGTTGAGAAAAAAAAACTTATTTTTCAATATTTTTATGACTGAGACCCTTTGGGGTCTTTTTGGACCAAACTTGAGGGGAGCCCTAAAGGTTAAAAAAAATCTGTATATTTAATTGGTTTTAAAAATCAATAAAATAATTTTTAGTGTGCTGCCCTCAGTGGAAAAACACCCCTGATTCAGAGACTCCAATTAATCAAAAATATGTCTTGTCCAGGGGTGTACCCCGAATGCAGCTGGGATAGGCTCCACCCCCCCACGACCCCGAAAGGGACAAGTGGTAGAAAAAGGATGGATGGGTGGAGTAATATAAAGCTTCAACCCTAACCCTAACCCTAACCTTAAACCTAACCCCAACCCTAACCCTAACCCTAAACCTAACCCCAAACCTAACCAACTCTTTTTCTTTATGCCTAACCCTAACGCTAATCCTAACCCTAACCCTAACCACAACTCTAACCCCAACCCTAACCCTAACCAACTCTTTTTCTTAATGCCTAACCCTAACCCTAATCCTAATCCTAACCCTAACCCCAACCCCAACCCCAACCCTAACCCCAAACCTAACCAACTCTTTTTCTTTATGCCTAACCCTAACCCTAACCCTAACCCTAACCCTAATCGCCCCCCACGACCCCAAAAGGGACAAGTGGTACAAAAAGGATGGATGGAGTAATATAAAGCTTCAACCCTAACCCTAACCTTAAACCTAACCCCAACCCTAACCCCAACCCTAACCCTAACCCTAAACCTAACCCCAAACCTAACCAACTCTTATTCTTTATGCCTAACCCTAACGCTAATCCTAACCCTAACCCTAACTCTAACCCCAACCCTAACCCTAACCAACTCTTTTTCTTAATGCCTAACCCTAACCCTAATCCCAACCCCAACCCCAACCCTAACCCTAACCCTAACCCTAACCCTAACCCCAAACCTAACCAACTCTTTTTCTTTATGCCTAACCCTAACCCTAACCCTAACCCTAACCCTAACCCTGTACCCGGAATGCAGCTGGGATAGGCTCCACCCCCTCCTAACCCTAACCCTAACCCCAACTCTAACCCCAACCCTAACCCTAACCATAACCCAAACCTAACCCTAACCAACTCTTTTTCTTAATGCCTAACCCTAAGCCTATTCCTAATCCTAACCCTAACCCTAACCCTAACCCCAACCCCAACCCTAACCCAAACCCAAACCTAACCCTCACCCTAACCAACTCTTTTTCTTAATGCCTAACCCTAACCCTAAAACCTACCCATAAACCTAACCCCAACCCCAACCCCAACCCTAACCCTAACCCTAACCCCAAACCTAACCAACTCTTTTTCTTTATGCCTAACCCTAACCCAAACCTAACCCTAACCCTAACCCCAACCCTAACCCTAACCCTAACCAACTCTTTTTCTTTATGCTTAACCCTGATCCTAACCCTAACCCTAACCCTAACCAACTCTTTTTCTTTATGCCTAACCCTAACCCTAATCCTAACCCTAATCCTAACCCTAACCAACTCTTTTTCTTTATGCCTAACCCTAACCCTAACCCTAACCCTAACCCTGTACCCGGAATGCAGCTGGGATAGGCTCCACCCCCTCCTAACCCTAACCTTAACCCCAACTCTAACCCCAACTCTAACCCTGACCATAACCCAAACCTAACCCTAACCAACTATTTTTCTCAATGCCTAACCCTAACCCTATTCCTAATCCTAACCCTAACCCTAACCCTAACCCCAACCCCAACCCTAACCCAAACCTAACCCTCACCCTAACCAACTCTTTTTCTTAATGCTTAACCCTAACCCTAAAACCTACCCATAAACCTAACCCCAACCCCAACACCAACCCTAACCCTAACCCTAACCCAAACCTAACCCTAACCCTAACCCCAACCC
>NC_084731.1:13274971-13279971 GCF_033978785.1 Entelurus aequoreus | reverse complement strand
GCAGAATTAAAGTCACTAGAAAATGGCTGGCAGGAAGAATTGACATGATGTCTAAAAAAGTCTTTGTCTATGACGTCATCCAAAGTGGGCGGGATGACGTCATCCGTGTGGGTCTCTAGCTGACTGACAGCCCAATCGGTGAAATGTTTGGCAAAGTGGTCAATTGGGTTGCCAAACATTTGAGGAGGGGAATCTTGGGCTGAATATTGCTTACTGTGTACCGGTGGAGGAGTCTGTGGGAGTGGCGCGTCTTTGCAGCGAAGTGAAGACCTCGTTGGCGGCTTCCGTCTTCGCTGACGCGTCCGGTGGTGCGGAGGTGTGGCGATGTCCTCGGGCCAAACGGAGTGGATTGGGACCAACCTTCCGTTAGGACCCCAGATCAGGTCCTGGCGCTCCGAAGGGGAATAGCGGAGAGTCTCCGCCTCCATCGCTCGCAACACCATCCACGCACCTTCGTCCATTTCCTCCGACGTGCTCGTTGCGGGAGAACTTCTTCTTGCTGGCTTCCTACTGTAACGACCGGGTCGCATCGTGGTGCGAGGTGTTCTCCCAAGGATGCAGACGGCTCGGACACAGCTTGCAGGTAGGAAAATGATTTATTTCCACAAATAAATCAGACAGAAAAAAACAAAAAAACGACTAGCGTGGGAGCTAGTAAGCAAAATAATATAGCATGAGAGCTAGCAGGAAACAAGGTGGTCGTTAGCTGTTGCGTGAAAGCAAATTAGGAAGCCAGGCAGAGTGCTGCCCGGGCAAAGACTAAATAGCCCTCTGATTAGTGCCCGGACAACAGGTGAGCGTCTCGAACACTAACCAGAGGCAGCTGAGCATAATCTGCCGTCATGGCAACAGAAACAAACAAACACGTGACACTAAACTGTAAACAAACTGATCCGAGCAGCGGATCCTAACAATACATATATATATATATATATATATATATGTATATATATATATATATATATATATATATATATATATATATATATATATATATATATATATATATATATATATATATATATATATATATATATATAAGAAGAAATATTAAAAAATCTGAATACAATGAGAAGAAGCAGAAATTGTAAAACTTATAATAATAATAATATCATACTCAAATATGTCAAAAAGTTGTCTTTGAATATTTATAATATCTGCTTTTAGCATTTTAAAAAAATATATCAAAATGCTGTTGTTGGTGGACAAAGTTTAGACACCCCTGATTTAAATTATTAGGAGCTCTCAGAATAACAAATTAAGGAACACTTAAAATATAATCAATAAATTAAAAAAAATCAACACTGTACTTACCAATCCTTCTATGGTGACAGCGGCAAAGACGGTGGAGGAGTACGGAGCCCACGACACATCACCGACTGACGCGTTGAGCTCAAAGGTGAATATGGGGGTGCTGGAATAATGATCATTAAAATAATGAACATACATGAGGTCTTTAAGCGTTCTTATGCAATGACATAACATGTCAAAGTAACACCGTTAGATTTATTCAAGGCACTTTGGCAGGCGAGGATAGTTGTGGAGGTAATGTGGGGGTGTGGCCGGCAGTTGAATGCAAACGTGGTGTCTGCATGCACAGGAGGAGAGATTGCAGAATAAAACAGCGCGACACATCATCATTCTTGCAATGTGAAGTTTGGCAAGGGGGGATCATGAAGCCCCTGCATATCTCCCATGATGCCATGCATCATTGTTGCCATCATGAGAGAATGATCACCCTCCTTAGTCAGTCACACTGCTGACGAGGCGTGGGAGGCAGCAAATATGCCAGGGAAAATGACAACACAATGGGCCTGATCTACTAAGACCCAAATACCAAACTATACAATTGTGTGTACTATTACCGTATTTTCCGTGCTATGGAGTGCACCCACATATAAGCCGCACCCACTACATTTGAGAAGAAACAAACATTTTTCCATATATAAGCCGCACCGGACTATAAACCGCAGATATATACGTTGTGAAATGTGAATTATATTTATATAGCGCTTTTCTCTAGTGTCTCAAAGCGCTTTTACATAGCGAAAGCCAATATCTAAGTTACATTTAAAGCAGTGTGGGTGGCACTGGGAGCAGGTGGGTAAAGTGTCTTGCCCAAGGACACAACGGCAGTGACTAGGTCGGCAGAAGTGGGGATCGAACCTGGAACGCTCAAGTTGCTGGCACGGCCACTCTACCGACCGCGCTATACCGCCCCTGAGTTATTTACACAAGAAGTATTCTGTAAATGTTTATTTACATACCAAATGGTGGCTGTAACCCGGCAGTAAAACGGCCGATCAAACAAAACAGAAGTCATGGTCATGGACCCGCTAGCTGCGCACGCTAGCTCTCCAATCAGCTAAACCGACTCAGTAACTCACGTTTTGGTGAGTTTACTGAAGAATTTGTCGACTGAAACAATACAAGAATAATGCCGGCAGTCAAACGGCCGATCGAACAAAACAGAAGTCATCGTCATGGACCCGCTAGCAAATACAGCACGTAAGCCATGATATTACGGACCTTCGATCCCTCGGGTGGTACTGCATCAAAAAGCGACATCAGTGTGTAAAGGATATCACCCCATGGGCTCCGGAACACTTCAGCAAACCAATGTCAGTAACATCTGTAAGTGCAAGTTAAAACTCTACTATGCAAAGCCAAAGCCATTTATCAACAACACCCAGCAAAGCCGGCGGCTTTTCTGGGTGTTGTTGATTAATGTGTAACTGAACATTAATATTTTCTTACAGGCAGGAGTTTTGACACACTAGCTTATGCAGTTACACAATCTTATTATTATTTGTAGTCTATTCTTACATGGAAAAAAACAACAGTAAACAAGTAAGAAAAAAGAGCAAAAAAATCGTTAGTTAATTAAAAACAATTTGAATTGTTCTAACTAAAAATTTATAATAATATACTTAGTCAACAATAATACAAAGCTGACAAAATAGTTTTTAGCTTTTTTTTTTAAATAAAAAAAATATGAATATTGACTTTTCAGTACGCGGCCCTAGGTGGAAAAAGTTTGAACACCCCTAATTTATCAACTGTATCGATATTTGGTGAGGAGGGAAAGTGTAGTCAGCGCTGCTTGCATGAGGAAAAGTCACCGCCGCTGTCCATGGTATTGAAGACGAGCACCAGCGGGCAGGGGCGGGGCATGTGCTGACGGCGAGACACAGCTGGCCGGTGATTATATTTCACAGGTGGTACGTGTTAATCTAATCATCTGTTGTCTTTAACAGCAGGCATTAGTCTCACCTGACGGTGTGGTCCCACACCTTGACGGTCCAGTCCGAACTGCACGAGATGAAAACCTTCGGGTGGAAAGGATTCCACTTCACCGTGTCCACTGCCATGTTGTGGGCATGGAAGGTGTGGAGGTACTGGCTGGAGTAACTCCTGGAGCACTAGGGAGGGAGAGTCTTCATCATGCATATTCTCAATAGCAATCAATCAATGTTTATTTATATAGCCCTAAATCACAAGTGTCTCAAAGGGCTGCACAAGCCACAACGACATCCTCGGTACAGAACCCACATCAGGGCAAGGGAAAATTCACAACCCAGTGGGACGTCGATGTGAATGACTATGAGAAACCTTGGAGAGGACCGCATATGTGGGTGACACCCACAGTCCATAGTGGATCTAACATAATAGTGTGAGAGTCCAGTCCATAGTGGATCTAACATAATAGTGAGAGTCCAGTCCATAGTGGATCTAACATAATAGTGAGAGTCCAGTCCATAGTGGATCTAACATAATAGTGTGAGAGTCCAGTCCATAGTGGATCTAACATAATAGTGTGAGAGTCCAGTCCATAGTGGATTTAACATAATAGTGTGAGAGTCCAGTCCATAGTGGATCTAACATAATAGTGAGAGTCCAGTCCATAGTGGATCTAACATAATAGTGTGAGAGTCCAGTCCATAGTGGATCTAACATAATATTGTGAGAGTCCAGTCCATAGTGGATCTAACATAATAGTGAGAGTCCAGTCCATAGTGGATCTAACATAATAGTGAGAGTCCAGTCCATAGTGGATCTAGCATAATAGTGTGAGAGTCCAGTCCATAGTGGATCTAACATAATAGTGAGAGCCCAGTCCATAGTGTATCTAACATTATAGTGTGAGAGTCCAGTCCATAGTGGATCTAACATAATAGTGAGAGTCCAGTCCATAGTGGATCTAACATAATAGTGTGAGAGTCCAGTCCATAGTGGATTTAACATAATAGTGTGAGAGTCCAGTCCATAGTGGATCTAACATAATAGTGAGAGTCCAGTCCATAGTGGATCTAACATAATAGTGTGAGAGTCCAGTCCATAGTGGATCTAACATAATATTGTGAGAGTCCAGTCCATAGTGGATCTAACATAATAGTGAGAGTCCAGTCCATAGTGGATCTAACATAATAGTGAGAGTCCAGTCCATAGTGGATCTAGCATAATAGTGTGAGAGTCCAGTCCATAGTGGATCTAACATAATAGTGAGAGCCCAGTCCATAGTGGATCTAACATAATAGTGTGAGAGTCCAGTCCATAGTGGATCTAACATAATAGTGAGAGTCCAGTCCATAGTGTATCTAACATTATAGTGTGAGAGTCCAGTCCATAGTGGATCTAACATAATAGTGAGAGTCCAGTCCATGGTGGATCTAACATAATAGTGAGAGTCCAGTCCATGTTGGATCTAACATAATAGTGAAAGTCCAGTCCATAGTGGATCTAACATAATAGTGAGAGTCTAGTCCATAGTGGATCTAACATAATAGTGTGAGAATCCAGTCTATAGTGGATCTAACATAATAGTGTGAGAGTCCAGTCCATAGTGGATCTAACATAATAGTGAGAGTCCAGTCCATAGTGGATCTAACATAATAGTGTGAGAGTCCAGTCCATAGTGGATCTAACATAATAGTGAGAGTCCAGTCCATAGTGTATCTAACATAATAGTGTGAGAGTCCAGTCCATAGTGGATCTAACAT
>NC_084731.1:13199971-13272471 GCF_033978785.1 Entelurus aequoreus | reverse complement strand
ATATATATATATATATATATGCAGATCGAAATTTGAATATTCAAAAAGTTAAAGTACCAATGATTGTCACACACACACTAGGTGTGGTGAAATCTGTCCTCTGCATTTGACCCATCACCCTTGATCACCCCCTGGGAGGTGAGGGGAGCAGTGAGCAGGAGCGGTGGCTGCGCCCGGGAATCATTTTTGGTGATTTAACCCCCAATTCCAACTCTTGATGCTGAGTGCCAAGCAGGGAGGTAATGGCTCCCATTTTTTATAGTCTTTGGTATGACTCGGCCGGGGGTTTGAACTCACGACCTACCCATCTCAGGGCGGACACTCTAACCCAGGGGTGGGCAATTAATTTTTACCGGGGGCCTCATGAGCAACCCGAGCACTGCTGGAGGGCCACATCGACAATATTTCAATTACATTTTGCTCAATATTATTTTTGGATATATACCGTAAGATAAATAACAATAATGATAATAATAATAATAATAATAATTAATAATAATAATAATACTTTCATTTAACCTAGCTTAACTTTATACCAAAAGCACTGCTTTGGAAATTATTTGTACCCCTTTCAGAGATCACATTTAGTTCCCCTTAAACATCCTCATGTTGCACAATGAAATGTAAGCATTCCTGTAACTTTCTCTAGTAACAGCATTCCATGATTACTATAAATACATTAACATTAATAATAAATGACAGTAAAATAAGCACACGTATGACTGAGGAGTCATAGTGTAACTTTGTGTGGTATTTGAGTTGTCCGACTTTTTGTGTGGCCATGAACGCACCAGTGGTTTAGTGGTATGCGTGTTGGTGACAGATGACAAGTTGGTTTTGGCCTGGTTTGTACGGCAGAAAATGACTAGTTTTTCGAGATAGGAGTGTTTTACTCATGTTTTTGGTGTGGTTATGGCCCAATATAAACAGTTTTGCTCAATAAAGTGATCAACATGTGTACATATATGTATATACACACAAGCTTGGACTAGACTATGAGAAGTTTGCAGCATGAAAACTAACCTGGATGAGAGTCCAAGACACAACACGAGCATCTGAGGACACTGAGTAGAAACTGTGGTTGTTGTCCAAGTCATCCTTCTGCCAGCACACCTGATAGGAACCTACAACTAGTTAGTGTGGTTAGTTGTCCAAGTCATCCTTCTGCCAGCACACCTGATAGGAACTACAACTAGTTAGTGTGGTTAGTTGTCCAAGTCATCCTTCTGCCAGCACACCTGATAGGAACTACAACTAGTTAGTGTGGTTGTTGTCCAAGTCATCCTTCTGCCAGCACACCTGATAGGAACTACAACTAGTTAGTGTGGTTAGTTGTCCAAGTCATCCTTCTGCCAGCACACCTGATAGGAACCTACAACTAGTTAGTGTGGTTAGTTGTCCAAGTCATCCTTCTGCCAGCACACCTGATAGGAACTACAACTAGTTAGTGTGGTTAGTTGTCCAAGTCATCCTTCTGCCAGCACACCTGATAGGAACCTACAACTAGTTAGTGTGGTTAGTTGTCCAAGTCATCCTTCTGCCAGCACACCTGATAGGAACTACAACTAGTTAGTGTGGTTAGTTGTCCAAGTCATCCTTCTGCCAGCACACCTGATAGGAACCTACAACTAGTTAGTGTGGTTAGTTGTCCAAGTCATCCTTCTGCCAGCACACCTGATAGGAACTACAACTAGTTAGTGTGGTTAGTTGTCCAAGTCATCCTTCTGCCAGCACACCTGATCGGAACTACAACTAGTTAGCGTGGTTAGTTGTCCAAGTCATCCTTCTGCCAGCACACCTGATAGGAACTACAACTAGTTAGTGTGGTTAGTTGTCCAAGTCATCCTTCTGCCAGCAAACCTGATAGGAACTACAACTAGTTAGTGTGGTTAGTTGTCCAAGTCATCCTTCTGCCAGCACACCTGATTGCAACTACAACAAGTTAGTGTGGTTAGTTGTCCAAGTCATCCTTCTGCCAGCACACCTGATAGGAACTACAACTAGTTAGTGTGGTTGTTGTCCAAGTCATCCTTCTGCCAGCACACCTGATAGGAACTACAACTAGTTAGTGTGGTTAGTTGTCCAAGTCATCCTTTTGCCAGCACACCTGATAGGAACTACAACTAGTTAGTGTGGTTAGTTGTCCAAGTCATCCTTCTGCCAGCACACCTGATAGGAACTACAACTAGTTAGCGTGGTTAGTTGTCCAAGTCATCCTTCTGCCAGCACACCTGATAGGAACCTACAACTAGTTAGTGTGGTTAGTTGCCCAAGTAATCCTTCTGCCAGCACACCTGATAGGAACCTACAACTAGTTAGTGTGGTTGGTGTCCAAGTAGTCCTTCTGCCAGCACACCTGATAGGAACTACAACTAGTTAGTGTGGTTAGTTGTCCAAGTCATCCTTCTGCCAGCACACCTGATAGGAACTACAACTAGTTAGTGTGGTTGTTGTCCAAGTCATCCTTCTGCCAGCAAACCTGATAGGAACTACAACTAGTTAGTGTGGTTAGTTGTCCAAGTCATCCTTCTGCCAGCACACCTGATTGCAACTACAACAAGTTAGTGTGGTTAGTTGTCCAAGTCATCCTTCTGCCAGCACACCTGATAGGAACTACAACTAGTTAGTGTGGTTAGTTGTCCAAGTCATCCTTCTTCCAGCACACCTGATAGGAACTACAACTAGTTAGTGTGGTTAGTTGTCCAAGTCATCCTTCTGCCAGCACACCTGATAGGAACTGCAACTAGTTAGTGTGGTTGTTGTCCAAGTCATCCTTCTGCCAGCACACCTGATAGGAACTACAACTAGTTAGTGTGGTTAGTTGGGCACATCATCCTTCTGCCAGCACACCTGATAGGAACCTACAACTAGTTAGTGTGGTTAGTTGTCCAAGTAATCCTTCTGCCAGCACACCTAATTGCAACTACAACTAGTTAGTGTGGTTAGTTGTCCAAGTCATCCTTCTGCCAGCACACCTGATTGCAACTACAACTAGTTAGTGTGGTTAGTTGTCCAAGTCATCCTTCTGCCAGCACACCTGATAGGAACTACAACTAGTTAGTGTGGTTAGTTGTCCAAGACATCTTTCTGCCAGCACACCTGATTGAAACTACAACTAGTTAGTGTGGTTAGTTGTCCAAGTCATCCTTCTGCCAGCACACCTGGTTGCAACTACAACTAGTTAGTGTGGTTAGTTGTCCAAGTCATCCTTCTGCCAGCACACCTGATTGCAACTACAACTGTTAGAATTCATCAGTACATCGTAGTAGACCAGGGGTTCTATCTAATTACTTGTGTTCTATTTTCCTACATTCAAACACAGTGTTACTGTTCAAACTATGTGTAAAGTTATACTTAGGTCTACTACACTACTATATTTAATGATGTCATTATGCTGGTTAGAATCACCGGAGTAGACAGAAGAACCCTGACCTGCCAGACGGGGTCGGTGTGCTTGCCAGTATTAGAAGTACTCTTGTACTCGGGGTCCAGTCCCTTGTTCTTCAGGTTGTACACGCCCACACAGCCGTCATAGAATCCTACGGCCACCAAGTGGGAATGTTGCTGGTGGATGTCCAGGCACAGGACGCCAGAAGGTGTGGGGAAGACGTACTCGGGGAAGGTGGAGTTCTTCAGGGTGTAGAAGAGAAGCATCCCTCGGCCCTGTTTGCTGAATTCATCTGTCAGGGGAAAAATAGGATTGTTTTTATTCAATCATTCCAGCTATTTTTTAACTTATCTATTCTATTTACATATTTATTTCACATCAAATATTCCACTTTGAATATTTTCATGGGGAAAATATTTCAAGAAATATACAAAAAAAGAAGTAAACTTAGTCAAAAAATAGATCTGAAGTTGCTCTATAGATATAAAAGTGTTGAAAGTTTAAAAAAGGCAGCGCCTGTTTACGACCCCCCGTCCCTTTAGAAACAGCTGTTGCCATGTAATCAGGGAAAATAAAAGAGGAGGCGTACAATTTCGTCAGAGCATTTGTTTTTTTTTTTTACCTTAAAACGGTCATTGCCCAAAATCGTATAATTGACGGATGTATCTGAAGTTGGTCTAAAGATTTGAAAGTAAAAACAATAAATAGTGATATCTGCCTTATTTTTAAATACTTTTTTAAACATTCATCGTTAAAAAACAACAACTATGAACCAAAGCAATGTTGTTAGGATCTATTTACATATTTATTTCACGTCAAATATTCCACTTTGAATATTTTTATGGGGGAAATATTTCAAGAAATATACAAAAAAAGAAGTAAACTTTGTCAACAAATAGATCTGAAGTTGCTCTATAGATATAAAAGTGTTGAAAGTTTAAAAAAGGCAGCGACTGTTTACGACCCCCCGTCCCTTTAGAAACAGCTGTTGCCATGTAATCAGGGAAAATAAAAGAGGAGGCGTACAATTTCGTCAGAGCGTTTTTTTTTTTTTTACCTTAAAACGGTCATTGCCCAAAATCGTATAATTGACGGATGTATCTGAAGTTGGTCTAAAGATTTGAAAGTAAAAACAATAAATAGTGATATCTGCCTTATTCTTTAATACTTTTTTAAACATTCATCGTTAAAAAACAACAACTATGAACCAAAGCAATGTTGTTAGGATCTATTCACATATTTATTTCATGTCAAATATTCCACTTTGAATATTTTTATGGGGAAAATATTTCAAGAAATATACAAAAAAAGAAGTAAACTTTGTCAACAAATAGATCTGAAGTTGCTCTATAGATATAAAAGTGTTAAAAGTTTAAAAAAGGCAGCGCCTATTTACGACCCCCCGTCCCTTTAGAAACAGCTGTTGCCATGTAATCAGGGAAAATAAAAGAGGAGGCGTACAATTTCGTCAGAGCGTTTGTTTTTTTTACCTTAAAACGGTCATTGCTCAAAATCGTATAATTGACGGATGTATCTGAAGTTGGTCTAAAGATTTGAAAGTAAAAACAATAAATAGTGATATCTGCCTTATTTTTTAATACTTTTTTAAACATTCATCGTTCAAACAAATAACTATGAACCAAAAGCAATTTGTTAGGATATATTTACATATTTATTTCACGTCAAATGTTCCACTTTAAATATTTTTATGGGGGAAATATTTCAAGAAATATACAAAAAAAGAAGTAAACTTTGTCAACAAATAGATCTGAAGTTGCTCTATAGATATAAAAGTGTTGAAAGTTTAAAAAAGGCAGCGCCTGTTTACGACCCCCCGTCCCTTTAGAAACAGCTGTTGCCATGTAATCAGGGAAAATAAAAGAGGAGGCGTACAATTTCGTCAGAGCGTTTGTTTTTTTTACCTTAAAACGGTCATTGCTCAAAATCGTATAATTGACGGATGTATCTGAAGTTGGTCTAAAGATTTGAAAGTAAAAACAATAAATAGTGATATCTGCCTTATTTTGTAATACTTTTTTAAACATTCATCGTTCAAAAAAACAACTATGAACCAAAAGCAATGTTGTTAGGATCTATTTACATATTTATTTCACGTCAAAATATTCCACTTTGAATATTTTTATGGGGGAAATATTTCAAGAAATATGCAAAAAAAGAAGTAAACTTTGTCAACAAATAGATCTGAAGTTGATCTATAGATAAAAAAGTGTTGAACGTTTTAAAAATAATAATAATATATGTGTCAGAATAATTGTATCTAAGTTATCTCAAAACTTTGAGTTTCAATGAGTTCCCGGTGAGCAGACAAAAGCTGTCTTTGATCTTACCAATCAAAAGGCTTGTAAAACTCCACTGTGTAGGATGGGAAGCGACATGAAGGTGTCGGTTTCTTTGATGCATTGTAATCCACAGGAAGATTTTGTCTCGACCCGAGATCTACAAAGCGGAGAGGAAGCAGGACCTGACCTTATCATGGACGCCCCTGCTTATTTCAGCAAGACAATGCCAAGCCACGTGTTACAACAGCGTGGCTTCATAGTAAAAGAGTGCAGGTACTAGACTGGCCTGCCTGTAGTCCAGACCTGTCTCCCATTGAAAATATGAAGGTTAAAATATGAGAAGGGAGACTGTTGAACAACTTAAGCTGTACATCAAGCAAGAATGGGGAATAATTCCACTTCAAAAAGGTGTCAAACCTTTACTGAGTGTTGTTAAAAGGAAAAGCCATGTAACACAGTGGTAAAAATGCCTTTTTTGCAATGTGTTGCTGCCATTAAATTCTAAGTTAATGATTATTTGCAAAAAAAAAAGAAGTTTCTCAGTGTGAACATGAAATATTTTGTTTTTGCAGTCTATGAAAAGGATTTGTTGTATTCTCTTTTTATTTACCATTTACACAACGTGACAACTTCACTGCTTTTGGCTTTTTGTGCATATGTTCTGTAGGAAGTTTGACTGCTTACATGATCCCAGTCCCACAGCAAACAGATCTGGATAGTTTTCATTCCTGTAAGACACGATGCGGTCATTATTATGGTCACACCCTGAAGTTCTCCACACATCCACAACCTACCAGCAGAGGGCAGTGACACACATCACTTTGGCCTTTTCATAGGTGAACTTCCACAGGGGAAGAAGAGTGCCCTCCTGCTCCCGAAATTCATCCGCTGCATCCTCAAAGTATTTAAAATCTGAGACAACATCCGAGAAACCGCGAGATTAATTAAGGTGTGACAGATTTGACAACCATTTTAGTTGTTTGTTTTTTTTCAAAAAGAAATACTGTTACCTGATACAAATAATAAAAGTACCTTGTGCTATTTCATGACACGTATTCTGGTTGACCATTCGCTCCAAAAGCTTGATGGCAGTGGTCATTTTGTGCTGGTCATCACTCTGCAGATATAACAACTATCACTGGTTGGAAAACTACTTTATATTCCGGACTATAAGCCGCTACTTTTTCCTCCGCGGCTAATTTATGGATTTTTCTTTACTAACGTCCATGATGTTTTGCATTCTTCAAATAGTTTTCAGAGACACTGAAAAGGTGTGTTAATGTTTCTACTATGGCGCCATCTTTTGGACGGGTTTGCTCACTGCAGGTTGACAATGACAATGTACAAACCCTGTTTCCATATGAGTTGGGAAATGGTGTAAGATGTAAATATAAACGGAATACAATGATTTGCAAATCGTTGTATTCCGTTTATATTTACATTTAACACAATTTCCCAACTCATATGGAAACGGGGTTTGTACTTCCTGTATCGTGCCTTGAACCGGAAGTACATCCTGTTTTGTCTGCTATTCGTCCATAGCGTTCCTACTCGCAACGTTTTTAAGTTTTACAATACAACTAAAACAATTCATACTTACGAAGCCGTCCCGTGTGTGATGTCTGTAGGAGTGTTTTCATGCATATTTGTACGTGCTACGGTAATAATCAAGCTTGAGTCGTTAGCATTAGCAAATAAGTTAACACATTTTCAAATAAAATCTGATGCTGTAAATTCCGTACTATAAAATGCTCCTTTTTTCTTACACTTTGAACCTGGCGGCTTAAAAGACGGCATAGCTAAGATAGAAATACTACAGCGATTTAACTTAAGTTCGTATAGAAAGATAGAAATATTACAGAGATATAACTTAAGTTCATATAGAAAGATATAAATATTACAGAGATATAACTTAAGTTCATATAGAAAGATATCAATATTACAGAGATATAACCTAAATTCATAAGAAAGATATAAATATTACAGAGATATAACCTAAGTTCATATAGAAAGATAGACATTTTAGAGAGATATAACCTAAGGTCATATAGAAAGATAGAAATATTACAGAGATATAACCTAAGTTCATATAGAAAGATAGAAATATTACAGCGATATAACCTAAGTTCATATAGAAAGATAGAAATATTACAAAGATATAACCTAAGTTAATATAGAAAGATAGAAATATTATAGAGATGTAACCTAAGTTCATATAGAAAGATAGAAATATTACAGAGATATAACCTAAGTTCATATAGAAAGATATAAATATTACAGAGATAAAACCTAAGTTCATATATAAAAATAGAAATGTTAGAGAGACATAACTTAAGGTCATATAGAAAGATAGAAATATTACAGAGATATAACCTAAGTTCATATATAAAAATAGAAATATTACAGAGATGTAACCTAAGTTCATATAGAAAGATAGTAATATTACAGAGATATAACCTAAGTTCATATAGAAAGATAGAAACATTACAGAGATATAACCTAAGTTCATATAGAAAGATATAATCATTACAGAGATATAACCTAAGTTCATATAGAAAGATAGAAACATTACAGAGATATAATCTAAGTTCATATAGAAAGATAGAAATATTATAGCGATATAACCTAATTTCATATAGAAAGATAGAAATATTACAGAGATATAACCTAAGTTCATATAGAAAGATAGAAATATTACAGCGATATAACCTAAGTTCATATAGAAAGATAGAAATATTACAGAGATATAACCTAAGTTCATATAGAAAGATAGAAATATTATAGAGATGTAACCTAAGTTCATATAGAAAGATAGAAATATTACAGAGATATAACCTAAGTTCATATAGAAAGATAGAAATATTATAGCGATATAACCTAAATTCATAAGAAAGATATAAATATTACAGAGATATAACCTAAGTTCACATAGAAAGATATAAATATTACAGAGATATAACCTAAGTTCATATAGAAAGATAGAAATATTATAGAGATGTAACCTAAGTTCATATAGAAAGATAGAAATATTACAGAGATATAACCTAAGTTCATGTAGAAAGATAGAAATATTATAGCGATATAACCTAATTTCATATAGAAAGATAGAAATATTATGGAGATATAACCTAAGTTCACATAGAAAGACAGAAATATTACAGAGATATAACCTAAGTTCATATAGAAAGATAGAAATATTAGAGATATATAACCTAAGGTCATATAGAAAGATATAAATATTACAGAGATATGACCTAAGTTCATGTAGAAAGATAGAAATATTACAGCGATATAACCTAAGTTCATATAGAAAGATAGAAATATTCCAGAGATATAACCTAAGTTCATATAGAAAGATAGAAATATTACAGCGATATAACCTAAGTTCATATAGAAAGATAGAAATATTATAGAGATGTAACCTAAGTTTATATAGAAAGATATAAATATTATAGCGACATAACCTAATTTCATATAGAAAGATAGAAATATTATGGAGATATAACCTAAGTTCACATAGAAAGATAGACATATTACAGAGATATAACCTAAGTTCATATAGAAAGATAGAAATGTTAGAGATATATAACCTAAGGTCATATAGAAAGATATAAATATTACAGAGATATAACCTAAGTTCATGTAGAAAGATATACATATTACAGAGATATGACCTAAGTTCATATAGAAAGATAGAAACATTACAGAGATATAACTTAAGTTCATATAGAAAGACAGAAATGTTAGAGATATATAACCTAAGGTCATATAGAAAGATATAAATATTACAGAGATATAACCTAAGTTCATATAGAAAGATATAAATATTACAGAGATATAACCGAAGTTCATATAGAAAGATAGAAATGTTAGAGATATATAACCTAAGGTCATATAGAAAGATATAAATATTACAGAGATAAAACCTAAGTTCATATAGAAAAATATAAATGTTAGAGAGACATAACTTAAGGTCATATAGAAAGATAGAAATATTACAGAGATATAACCTAAGTTCATATAGAAAAATAGAAATATTACAGAGATGTAACCTAAGTTCATATAGAAAGATAGTAATATTACAGAGATATAACCTAAGTTCATATAGAAAGATAGAAACATTACAGAGACATAACCTAAGTTCATATAGAAAGATAGAAACATTACAGAGATATAACCTAAGTTCATATAGAAAGATAGAAACATTACAGAGATATAATCTAAGTTCATATAGAAAGATAGAAATATTATAGCGATATAACCTAATTTCATATATAAAGATATACATATTACGGAGATATAACCTAAGTTCACATAGAAAGATATAAATATTACAGAGATATAACCTAGGTTCATATAGAAAGATAGAAATGTTAGAGATATATAACCTAAGGTCATATAGAAAGATATAAATATTACAGAGATATAACCTAAGTTCATATAGAAAGATAGAAATATTACAGAGATATGACCTAAGTTCATATAGAAAGATAGAAATGTTAGAGATATATAACCTAAGGTCATATAGAAAGATATAAATATTACAGAGATATAACCTAAGTTCATATAGAAAGATCGAAAAATTACAGAGATATAACCTAAGTTCATATAGAAAGATAGAAATATTACAGAGATATAACCTAAGTTCATACAGAAAGATCGAAAAATTACAGAGATATAACCTAAGTTCATATAGAAAGATAGAAATATTACAGAGATATAACCTAAATTGACTTACCGCTGTGTCATTGCGCATCACCTTTTTTTGGTTTTTGTCGCCATCTTTCCTCGGTTTCTGTTTCTCTTTTTTCATTTCTTGCTTGTGCATCTCCTCCACGTACGCGTCATAAATGTCCCACTGCAGAGACGCCAGTGTTCCATCAGCAGGACGTGGAATAAAGACATGGAATAAAGACGTGGAATAAAGACGTGGAATAAAGATGTGGAAAAAAGATGTGGAATAAAGACGTGGAATAAAGACGTGGAATAAAGACGTGGAATAAAGATGTGGAATAAAGATGTGGAATAGAGACGCGGAATAAAGATGTGGAATAAAGACGTGGAATAGAGATGTGGAATAAAGATGTGGAATAAAGACGTGGAATGGAGACGTGGAATAAAGATGTGGAATAAAGACGTGGAATAAAGACGTGGAATAAAGACGTGGAATAAAGATGTAAAATAAAGTTTGTGGAATAAAGACGTGGAATAAAGATGTGGAATAAAGATGTGGAAAAAAGTTGTGGAATATAGACGTGGAATAAAGATGTGGAATAAAGATGTGGAATAAAGATGTGGAATAAAGACGTGGAATAAAGATGTGGAATAAAGACGTGGAATAGAGACGTGGAATAAAGATGTGGAATAAAGACGTGGAATAAAGACGTGGAATAAAGACGTGGAATAAAGATGTGGAATAAAGATGTGGGAAAAAGTTGTGGAATATAGACGTGGAATAAAGATGTGGAATAAAGATGTGGAATAAAGACGTGGGAAAAAAGTTGTGGAATAAAGATGTGGAATAAAGATGTGGAATACAGATGTGGAATAAAGATGTGGAATAAAGATGTGGAAAAAAAGTTGTGGAATAAAGACGTGGAATAAAGATGTGGAATAAAGGTGTGGAATAAAGACGTGGAATAAAGACGTGGAATAAAGATGTGGAATAAAGATGTGGAATAAAGACGTGGAATAAAGATGTGGAATAAAGATGTGGAATAAAGATGTGGAATAAAGATGGTCTCTTCCAATAAGTCACCTGGCTAGCGGCGGCCGAGTAGTTACGGCGTGGCGGAGGTGCAGTCTGGCAGCTTCTATCCTGCAGGACGGCAAGAATTAACATGACTTCTAACATGATTACATTCACATGTCTTAGACCGCAGGCGTCAAATTCAAGTCACATTCATTGTGTGCAATGTTTGATGTGTGAATGTTGTTTAAATCCTCTGTGGGTAAACATCTGTCATTCCTTTTCTGAACGTATTAGTAGGCCACACTGAAAAAAGTCAGTGTTCAAAAACAAGAAAGAAAAAAAAAAAAAAAGAGGGATATTTTACTTGAACTGAGCAAAATTATCTGCCATAGAACAAGAACATTTGGTTTGTCAAGACTTTCCAAAACAAGTAAAATTAGCTAACCTCAATGAACCCAAAAATAGCTTAAAATAAGTATATTCTCACTAATAACAGGTGCACTTTTCTTGGTAGAAAAAAAAGAGACCTTTTTTCTCAATATGTTGAAAAATATTCTTAAATGAAGTAAATGCTAGTGCCATTATCTTGACATAATGATATGCGCTCGGCATTACATTTCTTGAAACCAGCAAACTTATACTAAAAACTAATTTATTGTTCTTAATGGAAAGGCAACAAGGCAACCGCTTGTTACTCTCGGGCAGGGGCGCCGAAAAGGGGGGGTAAAGGAGACGGATCCTAGGGGCCCATGATGGAGGGGGGCCCAGAGAGGCCCCTAATGATGATGAAATTATAATACAGAAAAAATAATGGGGGCCCTGTAAAGATTCTTTTCATGGGGCCCAAAATCCGTAGCGGCGCCCCTGCTCTCGGGGTCTCATATTGTCTAAAAATGCATTTTTCCATTGATAACATGACATCATCACGTCAAGTGCGTGCTCTTTCAGTCAATTAGTGCACGAGGAATATAAACATATATGTGTATATACAGTGTTTCCCATAAACTGCCAAGATACCTGTGGCGGTGGGGGCGTGGCTATGGGCGTGGTCACCATGACATCATCGAGTAATTTGCATAATTTACTACAATGATTTGATTTTCTCTAAAAAGGCTCAAAAAATGTATACTTACTAATTAATAATAACCGTTTTGTTTTAAACGTCCTTCCATCCATTTTACAATATAATTACAACACTTTATGTACATATTTATATACAGATTTGAACAATAAGTTATTCACTGAAATATATTTATTAATTGTGGTTCTTACAAAAAATATATCTTATAAGATATAAAAGCTAAAATGTCTCAAAGCTCTGCCCCTTTAATTAGTGCATACTAAATAATTTAACTTTAGCCTACTACTACAACCATATTATTTACCAGCAACATAAAGTGAAACAGAGGCAGAGGTGTCCTGCCACAGTCAGTAACAAATAAACAGAAAACAGTAGTGGTCAAATACAAATAAGGCAACAAGAGAAGTATCCTGCACTTCTCTTTTGTAAAGTAAATCTGAACAGCCGATATGGGCATCTACATCAACTATATGATTTGCCTGAGAAGCTGGAGAGGACAAAAAAAAATAAAAAATAAAAAAAAAATTTTTTTTTTTTTTTTTTTTTACATTTTTAATTGTATTTATTTATTTATTTGTGGCGGACGTAATTCTTTCGTGGCGGGCCGCCACAAATAAATGAATGTGTGGGAAACCCTGGTATATATATATATATATATATATATATATATATATATATATATATATATATATATATATATATATATATATATATATATATATATATATATATATATATATATATATATATATATATATATATATATATATATATGCCAAAAACATTTTTATTGTAATTTTGAAGAATTTACCTGAATGTGCATGAACTATTTCTGTTCAAAATAGTTAGAAATGTCACATGTTAAATGTTTAAATATTAAGTTAAGTATATTAGTTTGCTGTACTGTGCCAACTGTACTACTATATGAGTACCTATTTTCTATTGTTTCATTGAAAATAAAACAGCAAAGTCCATTTGGCTGTCATCTGTTTTAATTATGAGACACAATTGTGTCAAAGTCATGATTTTTTTTGTTCATGCTTGAAATAAGAAAGGATTACTTTAAAAAAGTAGTTTTATACTTGTGAGTGTTGATGACACAGCTTTGCAACAGTTGATATTCTAGTTTCAAGCATGTTTTACTCATTATAGGTCATCAAATCTCAGCAACAAGCTGTAATATCTTACTGAGATCATTTAGGACCAAAACACTTAAAACAAGTAAAACACTCTAACATCAAATCTTATGTATGGCCGCACAAGTCCCGGGATGCCCAACATGTCCATAACACACCCAGCCAAGTCCGAGGGAGGATAAAAGTTGGAAAAGTCGACAAAAGTCCCAAAAATGTTAAAAATACCTACCCAGGTTGGAGTCCCACAAGTCCCGCCGCCGGCCCGGATGTCCAACATGTCCAAAACGCGCCCAGCAAAGTCCCACGGGAAGGCAGAGGAAAAGTGAGAAAAGTCGGTAAAATGTTCAAAAATCCCACCCGGGTTCGAGTGCCACAAGTCTTAAGACTTGTAGCATTCCATGTGGGACTCCAACCTGGGTAGGTATTTTGAACATTTTTGGGACTTTTGCCGACTTTTCCAACTTTTATCCCCCCTCCCCGTGGGACTCGGCTGGGTGTGTTATGGACATTTTGGGCGGGACTTGTGGGACTCGAACATGGTATTTTGAACAACTTTTCTCACTTTTCTCCCCCACTTCCCGTGGGACTTTGCTGGGAGAGGTTTTGGATATTTTTTGCATCCCGGGACTTGTGCGGCCGGCGGCGGTACTCGTGGGACTGGAACCCGGGGAGGTATTTTGGACACAATTGGGACTTTTGACCATTTTGGCCGCCTTTTCCCCCGCCTTCCTGTGCACCATTGCTGGGTGTGCTTTGGACATTTGGACAAAAATAGTTTCAAGCATGTTTTACTCAATATAGGTCATCAAATCTCAGCAACAAGCTGTAATATCTTACTGAGATCATTTAGGACCAAAACCCTTAAAACAAGTAAAACACTCTAACATAACATCTGCTTAGTGAGAAGAATTATCTTATCAGACAGAAAAAAAGCAAATATCACCCTTATTTGAGATATTTAACCTTACTTAGATTTCAGTTTTTGCAGTGTTGAAACTGCGGCCCTCTTGAATAGCCCCCATTTACAGTAATTTGTTGTAAAAAAACAACCATACATTCTACAGTAAAAGTCTGGTGACTAAGCTGTTAGAAGAATCATGTATATATTATCACACAACTTTAGTATGCTTAAAGTCTGTTGCTATAATTACTAGCTATTGTGCTCAAGCTGTACTTTTTCTATCTGTGCAAGGACAACAACTTATTGTCTGAGGGGTGGCCTCAGCCGAAGATGATATCTTTGTTTTAGCCCGCTAACAGCCAAAGACTTCAAGGACCTCAACTGAAGATAAGACGACAGCACGCAGACTACGCAGAGACGAGGCGAAATCGCAAGGCCCCAGCACATTCTGTCACATATTGTGCGTACTGGAGCTGCTTTGCATCATATATATGACCACTCCTTTTAGAGGCGGCCTCAGTGATGTTGACTGGGGAACTCCTGAATAAATAGAGGGACGCGGGAGCTGTACCTTAGAGCCTAGGGCGAGGCTGTGACTAAGTGTGCAGCTCCATGCGTTCTCCTCATGAGCTAAATTGAACTGTCTCTGCATGATTCCTTGCTTCTGGTCTGTTTAATAGATGTCATCGGTGTTTGAACCTGACAATGGATGGATGGATAACAAAAATAAACAGTGTGTATTTTAACAGGGCAATTGTGGTTGCCAGATTAGTTTTAACAGTACGTTCACAACAATGTGGCCCTTGAATAAAATGAGATTGACACCCTGTACCGGACATTTTTGTCATATTGTGCAAAAAAAAACAACCCGACATTAGATGTTCTCCTTCCTACCCGCAGTGCATTGTTGAGAGTCTGAGAGGCTCTCTGGATGTAGTTGAACTGGTTGGTACATTTGGGCTCCTGATTGTTGGTTTTGGAGGCAACACTGTCTGCTCGGTCGTCTTCTCCGGCCTCCTCTTCCTCGCCTCCATCCCTCGGTGCATCCTACGTGAACACAACCACAGTGTTGAAGTTCAAATCAAACTGTTAGGATAATTGTTTGTAAGTTATCACAAAAAACTTTGTGTTAAAATGAGTTCCAGGCAAAAAGACAAAAGGCTGTCTTTGAAACCAACCAAGAAGAAGGCTCGTAAAACTCCACTGGGACTTCAAAGCGGAGAGACGACAGGATCTGCCCAATTTCCAGACGAACTCTTTTTGAAGTATTTTACGAACTCTTTCTGAACTATTTTATGGAACTCTTTTTGAACTATTTTACGGCCTCTCCTTTTGAACTGTCCGGTAACCAAAGGCGACGCTGTTTATGACCCACTTCCCTCTGGAAGCAGCTGTGGTCAGGTGGGGGGAGAAAGTCAAATAAAGAAGGAGGAGTGCAATCTTTGGGCAGAGCGTGCTGGAGATTGTAGAAGGATACAATGTCCGGGCGACTCTCCTCAATATATTGAGTCCAAATTGAATTCTGTCTCTGTTTAATTGTTTGCCTCTTGTCTTGTTTAATAGATGACATCAATGTTTGAACCTGACACAAACATTAAATTAGGGATGTCCGATAATGGCTTTTTGCCGATATCCGATATTCCGATATTGTCCAACTCTTTAATTACCGATACCGATATCAACCGATACCGATATCAACCGATATATGCAGTCGTGGAATTAACACATTATTATGCCTAATTTGGACAACCAGGTATGGTGAAGATAAGGTACTTTTTTAAAAAAAATTGTAAAATAAGATAAATGAATTAAAAACATTTTCTTGAATAAAAAAGAAAGTACAACAATATAAAAACATTTACATAGAAACTAGTAATGAATGAAAATGAGTAAAATTAACTGTTAAAGGTTAGTACTATTAGTGGAGCAGCAGCACGCACAATCAAGTGTGCTTACGGACTGTATCCCTTGCACACTGTCTTGATATATATTGATATATAATGTAGGAACCAGAATATTAATAACAGAAAGAAACAACCCTTTTGTGTGAATGAGTGTAAATGAGGGAGGGAGGTTTTTTGGGTTGGTGCACTAATTGTAAGTGTATCTTGTCTTTTTTATGTTGATTTAATAAAAAATAAAAAAATAAAATAAATAAATTAAAAAAAAACCGATACCGATAATAAAAAGAACGATACCGATAATTTCCGATATTACATTTTAACGCATATATCGGCCGATAATATCGGCAGGCCGATATTATCGGACATCTCTACATTAAATGAATAAATGATATAATTTACCAAAATGTCAGTTTTTTCTTCCTCTGGTCCAGAATCCACTGTGCGTGACTCTGGAAACAACAGAAACATCAACTTTTAGGAGTACAGTACACTTTAGTGCCATTCTGTACGTCACATGTTAATAGTGGCATCTGGTGGCACAAAGTAGGAACTACACCAAAAACCATGAGAACAACTCTGCCCGTCTTAATAACAAGGAGTCACATACACTATATTGCCAAAAGTATTTGGTCACCTGCCTTGACTCACATATGAACTTGAAGTGCCATCCCATTCCTAACCCATAGGGTTCAATATGACCTTTTGCAGCTATTACAGTTTCAACTCTTCTGGGAAGGCTGTCCACAAGGTTGCGGAGTGTGTTTATAGGAATTTTCCACCATTCTTTTAAAAGTGCATTAGTGAGGTCACACACCGATGTTGGGGCTCTCAGTCTCCGTTCTAATTCATCCCAAAGGTGTTCTATTGGGTTCAGGTCAGGACTCTGTGCAGGCCAGTCAAGTTCATCCACACCAGACTCTGTCATCCATGTCTTTATGGACCTTGCTTCGTCAGTCATGTTGGAAGAGGAAGGGGCCCCGCTGCAAACTGTTCCCACAAGGTCGGGAGCATGGAATTGTCCAAAATGTTTTGGTATCCTGGAGCATTCACCTGTGATTAGGACACCTGATTCTGATCATTTGGATGGGTGGCCTAATACTTTTGGCAATACAGTGTATTTAGGGACTGGAATGAAAAATGTGACATGGTTGAGTGGGCACCTTCAGCCAGGTCTTTGTGGGCTGCCAGGCGACGAGCCTCGTCCGAGTCCTGATGGATGAGACACCCGTCCAGGACAAAGTGGACCGCCATCTGATCCACAGCGCTGGTCAGCTTGAAGGCCCCTTCCTGGGAAAGCAACATGGAGGGGTCATGACCTGGGGGTCCTTGGACCGTGTGATTTATGGCGGTCGGATGAAAAAGATAAGCACTGTTTTTTTAATTATACAAAATCTACTTTTTCTGGTGTAATACCAGTAGGGTTGCAAAATTCCGGGAATATTCAAAGTTGGACACTTTCCATGGGAATTAACGGGAATTTAATGGGATGAAACATTGAATGCAACATGCTAGATCTTGCAGCATGATTATTAGCTAAAGCAACCTGATTTAATGCAAATTTAGTAATTCCTCCATCACACGTGCAGTGCATTCTTCCATCACATGCACAGATAATTCCCAGCATGCAACACACTGCGAGAATTGTAAGTTTCTCTACTCTTTTTTTATTCAGGAAATAGGAGTAACCTGCATCCTGTTCAAATATAACTGCTACTTAAGCACCACAGCTCACATTGCTAATGCTAACGTTAACGTTAGCATATGCTAATGTGTTTGCTGACGTTTGTGTTCTTCCCATACCTTTACTTATATTTTTAATCTATTTTTGCCCTAAATTAAGCATCTTAAAGCATAAAAATGGTAAAACAACTTAAAATATTAATTCCACAGTATATGTTTTATGTATTCTTGCTCTAAATTAAGCATTTTAAAGCATACAAATGGTAAATCAAACTAAAATATTAAGTCTACAGTATATTTTTAACATATTTTTGCCCTAAATTAAACATCTTAAAGCATAAAACTGGTAAAACAACTTAAAATATTAATTCTACACTATATTTGTTTATGTATTTTGCCATAAATTAAGCATTTTAAAGCATAAAAATGGTAAAACAAATTAAAATATTAATTCTACAGTATATTTTTAACATATTTTTGCCCTAAATTAAGCATTTTAAAGCATAACATCGTAAAACAACTTAGAATATTAATTTTACAGTATATTTTTTTAAAACATATTTTTGCCCTAAATTAAGCATTTTAAAGCATAAAATGGTAAAACAACTTAAAATATTCATTCTACAGTATATATATATATTTTTTACGCATTTTTACCCTAAATTAAGCATTTTAAAGCATAAAATGGTAAAACAATTTAAAATATGAATTATACAGTATATATTTTTTAAATCTATTTTTGCCCTAAATTAAGCATTTTAAAGCATAAAAATGGTGAAACAACTTAAAATATTAATTCTACAGTATATTTTTTTAAACATATTTTTGCCCTAAATTAAGCATTTTAATGCATAAAAATGGTGAAACAACTTAAAATATTAATTCTACAATATATTTTTTTTAACGTATTTGTGCCCTAAATTAAGCATTTTATAGCATTTAATTGGTAAAACAACTTAAAATATGAATTCTAAAGTATATTTTTTTAAACATATTTTTGCTCTAAATTAAGCATTTTAATGCATAAAAATTGTGAAACAACTTAAAATATTAATTCTACAATATATATATTTTTTACGTATTTGTGCCCTAAATTAAGCATTGTATAGCATTTAATTGGTAAAACAACTTAAAATATTAATTCTACAGTATTTTTTAAAACGTATTTCTGCCCTAAATTAAGCATTTTAAAGCATTTAATTGGTAAAACAACTTAAAATATTAATTATACAGTATTTTTATTTTTATTTTTTACATATTTTTGCCCTAAATTAAGCATTTTAAAGCATAAAAATGGTAAAACAACTTAAAACATTAATTCTACAGTATATTTTTTTTTTACATATTTGTGCCCTAAATTAAGCATTTTAAAGCATAAGAATGGTAAAACAACTTAAAATATTAATTCTACAGTATATATATATTTTTTAACGTATTTTTGCCCTAAATTAAGCATTTTAAAGCATAAAAATGGTAAAACAACTTAAAATATTAATTCTACAGTAGTGTCGGCCCCTAGATAAGACCAAACCAATCAGAGCGCACCGTTCAGTATCGTGGCCACTGATTGGCTCTAATTATGTGGGTGTTATTTTGGGTCTTTCGTAATGTAAGAAAGTAATAAACAGTTTTTTATGTGTGCTGGCAATGAAAATATTCTATTTATAAAATAGAAAATAATACGCCAACCAATTAACAGCGCTAAACAAGGGTTGACTGTACCTAAAATGGTTTAAAAAGAGTATAAATCAAACAAAAATAACAAATCTTTACCTTGAAGCTGTAGCGGACAATATTTTGAGGGGCATGTGGATTTTTTGCGGTCAGGATCCTTGTGATTTCCTCTTTCAGTTCCTGTGGAAACACCCACACGGAGGATCATCATGTGTCAGGGTCAGAGGTCACAATGATCGGTCTTACAGCATCAGTGAGCTCCAGTTGATCCGCAGGTTTAATAAGTTTCCCCTGGACTCTTTCTTCCCAACTGTAGTCACCATTGTCATCTTCCTCCTCCTGCAATGTTGCACCTTTTAAACCATTTCAAGGCAAATATTACATTTTATTTTTGTCTTGCATGTGACTCACCTTTCTTTTATTAGTAGCTTTTTGCAACTTTGCACCAAGTACCTTCTAGTCACACAACAAACAGCAGGTTGCAGAAAGTCTTGAATGAAATTAGAAATAGAGCAGTTAATTCATTAATTCTTAACCTTACCTTTTTCACCGGCGCTGTAGCGTTACTGGTCGGCATGTCTGACAGGTTTACAGGACTTTGACTTGTTAAAAGTGTTGAATTGGAGTCAAACTACAGAGGAATGCTGCTGTAGTGGAAGACAGGCTGCTGTTGTGTATTGGTTGCCATGACAACCAACAGGAGGGCAGGGATCCCTACCACTAGAGGCGCTAGAGAGACCCAATGGAGTGTGAAGGAGCTTTTAGTGTTTTCTTTCTTTTCTGGACATTTTGGCGACTCTCTAAGCTGGATATATGTTGGAAATTATATTATGTTTGCCTCTAATGCGTACCAAAGTATAATTAGTGTGATTATTATCGGTATTTATGACATTTTCAACACGCTGAGTAATATGAACCAATCAGCGTCCCTTATTCCAACACTGTCCAACTTTTTTTGATTGATTGATTGAAACTTTTATTAGTAGATTGCACAGTACAGTACATATTCCGTACAATTGACCCGAATAAGTTTTTAACTTGTTTAAGTTGGGGTCCACTTTAATCAATTCATGGTATTTTAACCCAATCAGATCCAACTTTCTTCAACATATTCCACATTTGGCCAATGACAGAGAGCCATTCTCTTCCGGCTTCATTATCATATTTTAACCTATCAGAGAGGATGGCGGCATTATGCTACCTCCCAACAAAGCTACTTCTTTTCGGCTCTGAAAAAAAATGTTGAAAAGGAATTTTACCTTTGCAACCTTATGATACTATTGGCTAAGTTTTATATTCATAAATGTAAGTTTCTCAATACCCGACCTGTTTTTTGTGCCTTTAAAAAAAGAATTAGAACTCTACATTAAAACACTCTCTACCTCTAACAACCAAAAAGCTGTGAAAGCTATGATGCTGTGTTCCAATATTTACTGAACTTGAGTGAGCCTATGGCTTTGCACTTTGTTTTATATATATATATATATATATATATATATATATATATATATATATATATATATATATATATATATATATATATATATATATATATATATATATACATATACATATATATATACATATATATATATATATATATATATTGCATTCTATTTATAGTTACTTTATTGAGTTTACAACCCACTGGCGCTATTTTGTACTGTTTGTGTATTGTTTTTGTACTGTTTTTGTACTTATGTTGACTATTATTATTTCTCGATTGTTTGTAAATGTTGCAGTTTATAAATAAAGGTTAATACAATTTAAAAAAAAAAATTTTTCGGCTCGTCACCATCAAATAAAAACAATATTTTACACTTTTTTTGACACTGCGATATACGTACATGTAAATATTATTCTGCAATATTTTTTTTATTTTTTTTTTTACATATTTTTGCCCTAAATTAAGCATTTTAAAGCATAAAAATGGTAAAACAACTTAAAATATTAATTCTACAGTATATATTTTTTACATATTTTTGCCCTAAATTAAGCATTTTATAAAGCGTAAAAATGGTAAAACTCTTAAAATATTAATTCTACAGTATATATTTTTTTTTACATAATTCTGCCCTAATTTAAGCATTTTAAAGCATAAAAATGGTAAAAAAAAACTTAAAATATTAATTCTGAAGTATATATTTTATGTTATTCTGCCCTAAATTAAGCATTTTAAAGCATAAAAATGGTAAACAACTGAAAATATTAATTCTACAGTATATATTTTTTTTACATATTTGCCCTAAATTAAGCATTTTAAAGCATAAAAATGGTAAAACAACTTAAAATATTATTTCTACAGTATATATTTTTTTTTACATATTTCTGCCCTAAATTAAGCATTTTAAAGCGTAAAAATGGTAAAACAACTTAAAATATTAATTCTACAGTATATATTTTTTTAACATATTTTTGCCCTAAATTAAGCATTTTATAAAGCGTAAAAATGGTAAAACTCTTAAAATATTAATTCTACAGTATATATTTTTTTTTACATATTTCTGCCCTAATTTAAGCATTCTAAAGCATTAAAATGGTAAAAAAAAACTTAAAATATTAATTCTGAAGTATATATTTTATGTTATTCTGCCCTAAATTAAGCATTTTAAAGCATAAAAATGGTAAACAACTGAAAATATTAATTCTACAGTATATATATATTTTTTTACATATTTTGCCCTAAATTAAGCATTTTAAAGCATAAAAATGGTAAAACAACTTAAAATATTATTTCTACAGTATTTATTTTTTAAACATATTTCTGCCCTAAATTAAGCATTTTAAAGCGTAAAAATGGTAAAACAACTTAAAATATTAATCCTACAGTATATTTTTTTAATCAATCAATCAATCAATCAATGTTTATTTATATAGCCCTAAATCACAAGTGTCTCAAAGGGCTGTACAAGCCACAACGACATCCTCGGTACAGAGCCCACATACGGGCAAGGAAAAACTCACCCCAGTGGGACGTCGGTGAATGACTATGAGAAACCTTGGAGAGGACCGCATATGTGGGTAACCCCCCCCCCCCCCTCTAGGGGAGACCGAAAGCAACGGATGTCGAGTGGGTCTGACATAACATTGTGAAAGTCCAGTCCACAGTGGATCCAACACATCAGCGGGAGTCCAGTCCACAGCGGGGCCAACAGGAAACCATCCCGAGCGGAGACGGGTCAGCAGCGCAGAGATGTCCCCAACCGATGCACAGGCTAGTGGTCCACCCGGGGTCCCGGCTCTGGACAGCCAGCACTTCATCCATGGCCACCGGACCTATGCAACTCCCCCTCGCAAGGGACAGGGGAGAAGAGGAGAGAAGAAAAGAAACGGCAGATCAACTGGTCTAAAAAAGGGGGGGTCTATTTAAAGGCTAGATTATACAAATGAGTTTTAAGATGGGACTTAAATGCTTCTACTGAGGTAGCATCTCTAACTGTTAACGTATTCCTGCCCTAAATTAAGCATTTTATTAAGCATAAAAATGGTAAAACAACTTAAAATATTAATTCTACAGTATATATATTTTTTACATATTTTTGCCCTAAATTAAGCATTTTATAAAGTGTAAAAATGGTAAAACAACTTAAAATACTAATTCTACAGTATATTTTTTTTTACATATTTCTGCCCTAAATTAAGCATTTTAAAGCGTAAAAATGGTAAAACAACTTAAAATATTAATTTTACAGTATATTTTTTTAACGTATTTCTGCCCTAAATTAAGCATTTTAAAGCATAAAAATGGTAAAACAACTTAAAATATTAATTCTACAGTATATATATATATATATATTTTAACTTATTTTTGCCCTAAATTAAGCATTTTAAAGCATAAAAATGGTAAAAAAAAACTTAAAATATTAATTCTACAATATATTTTTTTAACGTATTTCCGCCCTAAATTAAGCATTTTAAAGCATAAAAATTGTAAAAAAAAATTAATATATTAATTCTACAGTATATATTTTTTTACGTATTTCTGCCCTAAATCAATTATTTTAAAGCATAAAAATGGTAAAACAACTTAAAATATTAATTCTACAGTATATTTTTTTAAATGTATTTCTGCCCTAAATTAAGCATTTTAAAGCATAAAAATGGTAAAAAAAAACTTAAAATATTAATTCTACATTATATATATTTCATGTAATTCTGCCCTAAATTAAGCATTTTAAAGCATAAAATGGTAAAACAACTTAAAATATTAATTCTACAGTATATATATATATATTTTTTAACACATTTTTGCCCTAAATTAAGCATTTTAAAGCATAAAAATGGTAAAACAACTTAAAATATTAATTCTACAGCATATATACATATTTTGTTTAAAAAACATATTTCTGCCCTAAATTAAGCATTTTAAAGCATAAAAATGGTCAAACAACTTAAAATATTAATTCTACAGTATTTTGTTTTTTACATATTTTTGCCCTAAATTAAGCATTTTAAAGCATAAAAATGGTAAAACAACTTAAAATATTAATTCTACAGTATATATTTTTTAACGTATTTCTGCCCTAAATTAAGCATTTTAAAGCATAACATGGTAAAACAAACGTCCCTTTTTTGTATAAACAGATAAAATATACTATAAATTACATTTACATGTTAGCTGAAACAAACTTAGACGAGTAATTGAATTCATCCATCCATCCATCCATCCATTTCCTACCGCTTGTCCCTTAATTCATTAGACACGAGAATAACAGTCGGGGGACGTCATTGTCATCTCGTCTCTGATTGGACGGCGCCCTCATGAATATTTAAAGACCCGGAAGTGAGGCGGCGCTGCTGTTTAGCTGTCGAGTCACCTCTGTGGGGAAGAAGCCGCTAGAATGCTGCAGAAGCCAGGAACACTTAACACACATTTTTTCATCCTTTTTCATCGATACTGACCGCTTCCAAATAGTTTTTTTTGGTCCACAATGATGGAAGAAATGGACAGGTTCCAGGTTCCTCACGTCAACGGAGAGACGCAACCTTTGGTGAGGAAGCAAACACAACATCTTCATCAATTTGGACATGTTGTCGTTTAATATTCTACTTTATGTGTGCATCTTAGCACAGTTGCACAGTAAATGTGAGAAATGACTAACGCTGCCACGTCTCGCCCCTCACGTAGTAAACAAGCCATCATCCTCGCTACTATAGTCACTATTAGGCCAACGCCTAGTATGTACGTGTTTATATTTAATGCAGATATAGCCCACATGTTGTCACCTGGTGACGTGCCACCCGAGTCGGAACCAAAAGGCTAAAACCCAAAAGGTTTGAACAGGAGCTCTGTTCTGTTATAAACTGTTCATATTTCCATTTCCGGATTGTCACGTGACCGGAAGTCCCATCCATCATGATATGTTTTTTATCCATCCATACATTTTCTACCGCTTGTACCCTTTTTGGGGTCGCAGGGGGTCGCTGGAGCCTATCTCAGCTGCATTCGGGCGGAAGGCGGGGTACAACACCTCCAGGCAACTAACACCCTCCCCCCACCACATCCCACCTCCCCGGATTGTAAATAACAAAATGTAAATAATCAAATGTAAATAATCAAATGTATATACCTTATTTTTCGGACTATAAGTCGCAGTTTATACTATACTTATATAAGTCGACTTATACTCCGGAAAATACGATACTGTACTGTGCAATCTATTAATAAAAGTTTCAATCAATCAATCAATCAATCAATCAACCCACGCAGTCACGGGGAGAACATGCAAACTCCGCACAGAAAGATCCCGAGCCCGGGATTGAACTCAGGACCTTCGTATTGTGAGGCACATGCACTAACCCCTGTGACCACCGTGCTGCCATGGGGAACACTTAATCCGAATTCCAAAATCACAATAAACACTTAACAATAACCTCTTTAAAATAAGGTGAAAACAGGAATGCCTGATAAAGTGTAACTAAATAGTGCAAAGTGTGATAATGTCAACATTAAGAGAAACCTGAGAAAAATACAGTTTTGCAGGTTTACTAGCAGGAAGTTACATAGTCTGTGTAACATTTATTTTGGTCTATTATTCATGTTTAAGTATGGAAATTATTTTTATGTTATGCAGTAATTATTTAACTATTATTTGACCAAATTATTATTTTGAAGTAGCACATTTCTTATATTTTGTTAAAAAAAAAAAAATCCCCAAAACTGCCTTACAAGGTGACTCTGTTTTATCGCCAATTTCTTCGCTCTCGACAGCACTAATTTTTAGTTTCTCTTCTCACTCCTTGCAGAGAATCCACAGCGAGACAGCAAGATGGCGCAACCAAACTTGATCGTTGATACCGTTACACGATTAGCTGTTTAGCATGTCCTTTCATTGGTCACTGATCATTTCCTGTTTTGCTAGGGTGTGTGTGTGCATGTGTGTGTATGTATGCGTGTGCGTGTATGTGTGTATGTATGTATATGAATATATATATACGAATATGTATACAGTATATATATATATATATACATTTATACGTGTATATACATATATACACATATATATGTATACATACATACATATATATACACACACATATATATGTGTGTATGTATATATATGTATACATATATATATACACACATATACATATGTGTGTGTATATTAGGGCTGCAACAACTAATCGATTAAATCGATTAAAATCAATTATAAAAATAGTTGCCGATTAATTTAGTCATCGATTCGTTGGATCTATGCTATGCGCATGCGCAGAGGCTTTTTAAAAAAAAAAAGTTTTATTTTTAAATAAACCTTTATTTATAAACTGCAACATGTACAAACAGCTGAGAAACAATAATCAAAATAAGTATGGTGACAGTATGCTGTTTTTTTTCAATAAAATACTGGAAAGGATAGAAATGTAGTTTGTATCTTTTATCCGATTATTAATCGATTAATCGAAGTAATAATCGACGGATTAATCGATTATCAAATTAATTGTTAATATCTACTCAGTGGCCTAGTGGTTAGAGTGTCCGCCCTGAGATCGGTAGGTTGTGGGTTCAAACCCCGGCCGAGTCATACCAAAGACTATAAAAATGGGACCCATTACCTCCCTGTGACTCAACCACACCTAGTGTATGTGTGACAATCATTGGTACTTAAAAAAATATATATATATATGTATATATATATATATATATATATATATATATATATATATATATATATATATATATATATATATATATATATATATATATATATATATATATATATATATATATATATGTGTATAAATACATATATATATATATATATATGTATATGTGTATAAATACATATATATGTATGTATATATATATATGTATATACATATATATGTATGTATATATATATATGTGTATATATGTATATGTGTGTATCAAATAAATAAATAAATATATATATATATATATATATATAATTGTCAAACACAATTTTTATTGATATTGATTACGTATCTATTGCGATGAATATTGACATATTGATATTGTTTTATCAGCCCACTTCGAATCACGATAGTCATGTTTTTAAAAAATATATATTTTAGTGTACCACAATACTGTTAAAGAGAGACACAAACAAAACAATACAAGACTTATATCACCCCTGACTGCATTTTTGTAATTTTAGTATCTTAATAAATGATGACTCCGGTAGTTTATATTTACACAGGCTATGGATTTTACACTTTAAACTCCCTGGAACAGCTGCCCCCTTCTTATTGCCTCGGGCTCAGGCCAGGGCTGCCCCTATTTAAATGAAATGCATGCTGAATGAGCTCAAATCACAGACCAACTTAAATATACAACAATAATCTCACTAACTCATAAGATCAGTATGCTTCTGTGGGGGACTGCATGTACAGTAACATAGACTTTAAGGGCGGTTCTCTTGTTTTCTACCTTGTCCGATTGTGTTTGTGGCACATATGGGCTGTCCTTTGTAATGCTAACTACTTCATTGTCATTCAGAATGAAACAGCTTGGCACCTGCTACACACACACACACACACACACACACACACACACACACACACACACACACACACACACACACACACACACACACACACACACACACACACACACACACACACACACACACACACACACACACACACACACACACACACACACACACCCACCCACCCACAGACACACACACACACACAAAATCCACATCTGAATATTGAATGCATTTTAATGGTTTAGTCTCACTAATGCATCAAAAGATTAAGATTTATACCATCTAATATTATTGCTATATCTTACTCCATGGGTGAGAGGACTCGCATTATTGAAGTCCAACTCCAGTGTTTCCCACACATTCATTTATTTGTGGCGGCCCGCCACGAAAGAATTACGTCCGCCACAAATAAAAAATAAAAATAAAAAATAAAAATATATATATTTTTTTGTCCTGTTCAGCTTCTCAGGCAAATCATATAGTTGATGTAGATGCTCATATAGGCTGTTCAGATTTACTTTACAAAAGAGAAGTGTAGGATACTTCTCTTGTTGCCTTATTTGTATTTGACCACTACTGTTTTCTGTTTATTTGTTACTGACTGTGGCAGGACACCTCTGCCTCTGTTTCACTTTATGTTGCTGGTAAATAATATGGTTGTAGTAGTAGGCTAAAGTTAAATTATTTAGTATGCACTAATTAAAGGGGCAGAGCTTTAAGAGACATTTTAGCTTTTATATTTTATAAGATATATTTTTTGTAAGAACCACAATTAATAAATATGTATCAGTGAATAACTTATTGTTCAAATCTGTATATAAATATGTACATAAAGTGTTGTAATTATATTGTAAAATGGATGGATGGATGGATGGACGTTTAAAACAAAACTGTTATTAATTAGTAAGTATACATTTTTTGAGCCTTTTTAGAGAAAATCATATCGTTGTAGTAAATTATGCAAATTACTTGATGATGTCATGGTGACCATAGCCACGCCCATAACCACGCCCCCACCGCCACAGGTATCTTGGCAGTTTATGGGAAACACTGAACTCTAATCATTAATATAATGTGTAATATAAAGATGTTTACATCGTCATTCATGGTCACCTGATGGATGTGTCACTCCTCCCTGCTATTAGTCAGTGGGAGGCCATGATGCGTAATCTCTTCAATCTCTGGCGTGGTCACTGACAGCGAAGGAGGATCATTGTGATGAAACTGATACACTGAGAGATCATCACATTTCTCCTTTTTTCTATACATGATCTATATTTGTGTGTACGTGTAATGTGTATGTGCACTTAAATATATGATATATGTGAACGGTCAGGGGAGCAGGCCATGTTTTATTTTTGATTGCGTCTGAAAAGCCTCGCCTGCTTCCAAATGGCATGGATCATTTTTTTTTATTGAAGTCCTGCGTAGAATTATGGGTGCTTATGTTTTGAATGCTGTACAAGTTCATCCAATTCAAACTACTTTTGAGCAAGCTTGCAGGATTTTTTGTCGTTTATATGTGGAACTTATGTTTCCCTTATGTGCTATGATTTAGAAAGCCTTTAAAGGGGAAATGCACTTTTTTTTTGGAATTATGCCTATCGTTCACATCCATCCATCCATCCATTTTCTACCGCTTGTCCCTTATGGGCCCGCGGGGGGTGCTGGAGCCTATCTCAGCTGCACACGGGTGGAAGGCGGGGTACACCCTGGATAAGTCGCCACCTCATCGCAGGGCCAACACAGATAGACAGACAACACTCACATTCACACAGTAGGGACCATTTTAGTGTTGCCAATCAACCTATCCCCAGGTGCATGTCTTTGGAGGTGGGTGGGGCCTATCCCCAGGTGCATGTCTTTGGAGGTGGGTGGGGCCTATCCCCAGGTGCATATCTTTGGAGGAGGAAGGAAGCCGGAGTACCCGGAGGGAACCCACGCAGTCAAGGGGAGAACATGCAAACTCCACACAGAAAGATCCCCAGCCCAGGATTGAACCCAAGACATTCGTAATGTGAGGCACACGTACTAACCCCTGTTCCACCGTGCTGCCCTCTATCGTTAACAATCATTATGAAAGACATGACAACGGATGTGTTTTTTTTAATGCATTCTAACGCGTAAATAAACACCTATTCCGCCCATAAAACCCAATAAATAACCATCCAAAAAGCACCAACAATACTCCCTTTACATTTCGGGACTTGAATATTAGCCAAGTATAAGTGATATTGTTATTATAAGTGCTAACGCAGACAAAGTATTTATAGCGGTGATCACAAGCTTGCGTGCCTATGTTGACATGATCGACTGGCGAGCTGCTTCCTTGCTCATGGAAGTTTATTCTAGATCATAAATCCTGCCTCTCATTTTGGTAGCAGAAGGATGAGAATACTGTGTATTACGACAAATTAGCACACTTTGACAGCTAATTTAGTCCCCGAAATGGCGAAAACGACACCAAAAGACTCTTGGTTCCACCCCCCCTTGAGTCATTCTTCATCTAAATTGGAATATATGAACATCCTAGCAATCGGCATCCCAGTGACAGCAGAAATTGTACAGTAAGTGATGTTATATTATGTTTGTTGGCTCTAGTGAAGTCTGCAGTGTGCAGTAATCAGTGATGTAAAAAAAAAAACACACAAAAAAATCCGTAAATATTAAATGTTATAAATGTACCTGTTACTACATGACCTATATACTTACATCATGTATAAAAATCCGTAATGGAGGTGTTTGTATGTTTTTTTAAGGGCTTTATAGGCAGAAAAGAGCGACTTCCATAGGCCTGCATTGTGAGCAGACTTTTGATTGCATTTATTTAATATTTAGAATGCATGAAAAATAAAGGGATGTATTGTTAAACATTATAATGATAAACCGCAGTAAAATTCCAGTCGGTTAGTAATACCGTTTACATTTTTAATGATCAAAAAAACATCTTTTTTTTATAGCATTTTAGGCAACACTGTTTATTTCCTGGAAACAAAGTCGCTGCATGCTCAACAGTGCCGTTTTGCCCGGCAAAATATGATGGAAAGCAACTACACAGACTTTGCTCCAGGAGATTTTCCCTTTGATTAAACGTAGCCGAATGCTTCGTTTCACTTTTTTCCCTCACTTTACTTCCGTAGCGTAGAATCTCGGCATGCGCTGGCACTGCGATAGCGAGACGATAAACGCATTTGTCCCACACTAAAAGTAAACAGCGGAAGAGAAAAATACTTGAAGTTGCTTTCGTTTTCTTAACATAATGTCCTGCTGTGACTGAGAGTTAATGTTGTGAGGAAACATGCAGCAGGCGATGTGTTGCTTTATAAAGTCTTTAGTTTATTTACTGGGATGCTCACTTGTCCTTTATTTAACTGCTAACTTTGTTAGTGTTCCAATAACATCAATAGTAGCTAAAATGTTTTGTTGTTTGATCGAATTGAACGCAGGCTGTGAAGTATCAACACGCTGAGGTACGAAGATTGTGTATTAGAAGCGGGAGGTATCACTCCTGTTTATTTTTGTTGGCCAAACTGAACTACACGGTGTTGTTGGAGAAGAACAAAGCATGTTTGTTAGACTTTATCTTCATTAGCTAAAACGTTTTATGACTAATAAAACATTCAAATTGTGATTGAAGTCTAGCCTGAATTTGAAAGGTTTTACAAGAATATGACTGACTATTTACTAGGGGTGTAACGGTACACAAAAATTTCAGTTCAGTACGTAACTCGGTTTAGAGGTCACGGTTCGGTTCATTTTCGGTACAGTAAGAAAACAACAAAATATAAATTTTTGGGTTATTTATTTACCAAATTTGCAAAATCTTCCACCAAAAATATCTTTCTTAGTGGAATATTTGATGTGAAGTAATCGGATCCTTGGAAAGGTCAATAATTCATAATAACATTGATTTTGATTCAATATTATGTTTTGAGCAATGACAGTTTGAAAGAAAAAAAAACTGCTTTGTTTTATTAGTCAACATTGCAACTTTTTCTAAATTACATTTAACCTTTAAGCTTTTTTATTTCACTTTTGTTATGTTTTTGTTTATTTTAATAGTATTTTTAGAATGTGCCGTGGGCCTTTAAAACATTAGCTGTTGGCCGCAAATGGCCTCCGGGGCACACTTTTGACACCCCTGCTATAGATAATAAAAAATTAAATGTGATAAATCTATGGATAAAAAGCAGAGCCTGGCGACGCATGCGCGTTTATCATAACTCTCTCTCTCTCTCTGTCTCTGCCCCTCCCTCACCAATGCTGCTGCGTGCACAATTTGTTTTGTTTTTAACCCCTTCTTAACCCTGAACGTACATTAAAAATACACGCAACCCTAACTCAAAATGCCGGACATTTGAGGCATTTAAGAAACTCCGCCCGGACAGCTCCGCAAAAGAGGACATGTCCGGTGAAAAGAGGACGTATGGTCAGTCCATCCTAGCCCGTTAGCTGCTAGCATTCCGTGTGTTGTGCCTCGGTGTGCATTGATTACACAACGTGTGTTACGCAACTTAATATGTCCGTGTGGAAACTCGTTCGGTACACCTCCGAACCGAACCGGAACCTCCGTACCGAAACGGTTCAATACAAATACCCCTACTATTTACACACTACATACATGCTGATGTAGAGTGAGAGTGGTCATATTTTCAGGGGATCAATACTCTTTGGACCAAGTGACTGAGCGTAACCATAGTTTTTGTCACTCTAAAGTGCAGATTCTGACCATTGTAATAGTTTCTATAGTTTGGAAATATCCAGCGGGCTGCATTGAAATGTTTATTATGTTGTACAATGCCCAGGTAGCCCAAGTAACTGCCTTTTGTTTGCGGTTTTGCATGACATGTGTCGCGTGACTTCAATCTCGACACCTCATTGACCGGTTCTGAGACGGGATCGATCGCTTCAGTCCTAATTTACATTAAATAGCACATGCGCGCGTCGCCAAGGTGAGCGTGGGGTATTTGCTCGCCAACTGCCTCGCCGCCTCGACACATGTGCTCTGTTAGAGTCACTTCTGTTGCACAGTAGAGGGCTTTAGCATGAGCATAATGTGCAGCTCTGTGAGCACTGCAGGCCCCTTGCTCCCCTCTCAATCTGTTGACGCTCTGGCTTGGAACAGGAATCCCCTCTGTTCTCCCACGGCCTTCTCTTCATGCCATCAGCGCTCACACAGAAAGAGCCAGAACTGTATAGGCAGAACACTCGGGCCTATTGATGCTCCAAACTAATGGAACTATAGTTGTCCTCAAGCAATGCAAATACTGCCGGGGTGTTGGACACCAGCCCCCCGAATAAAGAGAGCTGATTTTGCGGGCATTATGTCATCCTGGTAATGTTTGTGTTAGCTCGCGGGTAAAGCAGAATGCGCTAAATCGTGTGTGCTTGTAGAATAAACATCAGAATGCTTTACCCTCTATTGTTGTTCTAGGATCCAGCAGCTTCCTCAAACTCGGAAACCGACCCTGATGCCAAAGCAGAAACGGTGGCCATAAACTACAAGCCATCACCACTGCAAGTCCAGATAGGTATCAACATTTACACAGTGCAAATCACCACCAAGTTAGTCAAATGTTGTACTGTACATTAAATATAGTAAACATTCATCAGGACTAAGTGTAAGTGTAACATTTGTATGTGATCTATTATTCATTGCAATATTAGTTGCTGCCTATTGAAGTGTTCACTCATGATCTCGCATCCTGTGGTTGCCCAGAGAAACAGAGAGATCTTGCCAGGAAGGGCTCAGTGAAGAATGGCAATGTGGGTAGTCCTGTCAATCAACAACCTAAGAAGAACGCTAGGACAAGGTAACAAGTTGAATTTGTAACGTTTCTTTCCTGTGTTTTTGGTGGGTTTTTTTGTCTCCATTGATTTCACAATATAGGGCCTAGACTAAAACTTTAAACCAAAAGGACACAACTGATTTGTTTCCAGCCTTCTGTGGAATCAATCAGACTTGCTGAAGCTACAGAGAGTACAAAAACAAAGGCGTGGGCTTGGTTGTGTTCTTTCAATGGCGATGCCGAGCATAAACCCAGTGTAACCCACAATATTGACAACTGGCTCATCTGTCTAATCCCGCTCTCTTGTGGATTAGCAAACACACACTATATGAAAGGCTTGAAGCCTCATACTGATAATCTTAGATTCATGCAGTGCCTGTTTTTGCTCCGTTTGTGTTGGTATAAAATTATGGACATGGAATTAACATAAAATGTTCGACATTTTATGTTTTTTAAAATTTTGTTTCAAGAGACATTCTCTGTAGTCTTTCATGGTTGGCTACTCCTGTATGGGGTGAAAACTGATTTGAGATTAATCACACACAGTGTCCATTGAACAACTCTATGGCAATACGAAGTATCAGTTGTAAAAATGAAGGATGTAACAGGACGGTAGAGTAAATGTGTTGCGTTACCTTACCCCCTATACCAGGGGTCGGCAACCCAAAATGTTGAAAGAGCCATAATGAACCAAAAATACAAAAACAAATCTGTCTGGAGCCGCAAAAAATTAAAAGCCATATTACATGTGTCATGAGATATAAATTGAATTAAGAGGACTTAAAGGAAACTAAATGACCTCAAATATAGCTACAAATGAGGCATAATGATGCAATATGTACATATCGCTAGCCTAAATAGCATGTTAGCATCGATTAGCTTGCAGTCATGCAGTGACCAAATATGTCTGATTAGCACTCCACACAAGTCAATAACATCAACAAAACTCACCTTTGTGCACTCATGTACAACGTTAAAAGTGTGGTGGACGAAATGAGACAGAAAAAGAAGTGGCATAAAACACGTCCTAGAAAGTCGGAGAAAGTTATACATGTAAACAAACTATACGGTGAGTTCAAGGACCGCCAAAATTAGTAGGACAAAACGGCGCTCGCCAAATACTCGAATCAGTGAAGCATGTTTAATATAAACAGTGTGATTTATAACAATTAGGGAGGTTTGTGTCATGTTTGTCCTCCTACAGAAACCATATTAAAACAAAAAAATAGATTTTTTTTCCCCTCATCTTTTTCCATTCTTCATACATTTTTGAAAAATCTCCAGAGAGGGCGGCGCTAAAGAGCCGCATGCGGCTCTAGAGCCGCGGGTTGCCGACCCCCGCCCTATACTCATACTTTATAACGAGGTTGAGGCTATCTTTGTTTGCTTTGTGTTGCGATTTACAGACATTTGAATTAATGATACAGATTAAGATCATAAACTCAGCTCTCTCTTCTCCAAACTTAAACTGGGCCAGTTCTTTCTTGCTGTGCAAATCATGATTGTAATTTGTAATGTCTAATGTGCAAGGTAAATGATAAATGATAAATGGGTTATACTTGTATAGCGCTTTTCTACCTTCAAGGTACTCAAAGCGCTTTGACAGTATTTCCACATTCACCCATTCACACACACATTCACACACTGATGGCGGGAGCTGCCATGCAAGGCGCTAGCCAGCAGCCATCAGGAGCAAGGGTGAAGTGTCTTGCCCAAGGACACAACGGGCGTGACTAGGATGGTAGAAGGTGGGGATTGAACCCCAGTAACCAGCAACCGTCCGATTGCTGGCACAGCCACTCTACCAACTTCGCCACGCCGTCCCCAGGTGGCTGTTTACATGAATAGCTGGCAGAAGTATCACTTGCATTGATTGGATGTCATGGTTATGTTGCATGTCTGTGAATGTGATGGTGCAGAAGCAAAGTTGACATGCAAATGTTCATGTTTCAGATATAGTCTGGCCTCCCCGAGTTAAGTGTGAGAGACACAGGCAAATAAATCCAACCTCTACTGTTACATCTCGGATAATATATGTGTAAAAGAGGCTATGGTGGCATAGAGTGCTCACACAAGTTAAGCAATGCTTGATTGTATATTATTAGTAAATTAGGGACAGTGTTTCCCATAAACTGCCAAGATACCTGTGGCGGTGGGGGCGTGGCTATGGGCGTGGTCACCATGACATCATCGAGTAATTTGCATCATTTACTACAATGATATGATTTTCTCTAAAAAGGCTCAAAAAATGTATACTTACTAATTAATAATAGCAGTTTTTTTTAAACGTCCATCCATTTTACAATATAATTACAACACTTTATGTACCGTAATTTCCGGACTATAAGCCGCACCTGACTATAAGCCGCACCAGCTAAATTTAGGGGAAAATACAGATTGCTCCATATATAAGCCGCACCCGACTATAAGCCGCAGGGTTTTGATGTGTAATTACCGTAGTATATAGGGGTTCCTGCTACCACGGAGGGGATTGTCGGGACAGAGATGACTGTTTGGGAACGCAAAGCCTCCCATTTATTAACTATAAATCTTTCAATCATTCAATCAAACTTTCACATCTTTGACATGGCGAACAGCATTCGTGCAGAGTACAAATAATACAACGGTGCAAAGTAATACAAAGTGCTCGCATGTACGTTATCAAAATAACCAGCCTACCGGTATATGAAAAGTCAGTCTTTAATCATTGTGTCATCGTCTTCCTCCTGCGTACTAAAACCACCGAAATCCTCTTCGTCAGTGTCGGAGAAGAACAGACCGCATATAAGCCGCACCGTTGTATAAGCCGCAGGGACCAGAACGAGGGGAAAAAGTAGCTGCTTATAGTCCGGAAATTACGGTACCTATTTATATACAGATTTGAACAATAAGTTATTCACTGAAATATAATTATTAATTGTGGTTCTTATAAAAAATATATCTTATAAAATATAAAAGCTAAAATGTCTCATAAAGCTCCGCCCCTTTAATTAGTGCATACTAAATAATTTAACTTTAGCCTACTACTATAACCATATTATTTACCAGCAACATAAAGTGAAACAGAGGCAGAGGTGTCCTGCCACAGTCAGTAACAAATAAACAGAAAACAGTAGTGGTGGTAGATAGACACAGAGCTTCATCAAACATCTGATCCACTGAACAAAGAGCTCCAAAAATCTTGAACTTTAGACTGCCATCAGTTTTACTCCCTACACTTAACCATGTGTTTCCTACTGCCTGCAGACTTTGCACCCTTTGTTATATACACATGTTGTGTTTCTAATATAAATACATTTAATAAAGTCAAATACAAATAAGGCAACAAGAGAAGTATCCTACACTTCTCTTTTGTAAAGTAAATCTGAACAGCCGATATGGGCATCTACATCAACTATATGATTTGCCTGAGAAGCTGGAGAGGACAAAAAAAAAATAAAAATAAAAATTTTTATTTTTTTAATTTTTTTATTTGTGGCGGACGTAATTCTTTCGTGGCGGGCCGCCACAAATAAATGAATGTGTGGGAAACACTGCTATTGATTTTTCTATTTCGTACCGGTTTAGAGATCAAGATTAAGTTATAAGTTGAGCACCTGAGGGTGTATTTCTTTTGAACCGTAAGAGCACAACACACCATTTTGAAACTCCACGACTCCCCTCATGGTTGGAAGTTGTAAGACAAGAAACTAATCCTTGTAAACAGTGTTCTTAAAATGTCTTTTTGCTCTTGTGCAGGTTGGTTGTGCCAAATAAAGGCTACTCCTCTCTCGACCAGAGCCCAGATGAGAAGCCCCTCGTAGCACTGGACACCGACAGGTATGTGCAGCTTTCTGACTTCACCTTTTAAAACTCAAACAATCTCAAACCGAACACGTCAGCAACAAAATGCCTGACCTAAGAGTGTATTGTGGGGGATTTGCAGTGTTGTGTGTCTCACCCTGTTACATTACATTAATCCACGGAGCCACTTGAGAGAGTTGCAACTCTCATCATCCCAGAAGGGGGCAAAGCCTCTCTCAGGGGAGCAGGATTAGTGGATAGTGGGGTGAGGATTTCCAGAGGGAAAAGCAGCTCAGACGCAGACCTACATCCACTCTGTACTGAACTGCTTTGTTTTGGACCCACCCTTCGTCCACTGGGCATGTTGTGACATGAGGGGAAGTGCTCACGTAAAATAAGTCACATACTGCATCATACTACATAGATCTGAAATACTCTCATCCACACGAATGTGTGTACTATCCACATTTTAGAGTTCAAGATAATAATCTAAAGCAGCATGACATTTAATCAAATAACTGGATAAAACACACTTCATAGCCTCTAAATGTGGTTTAAGGAAAATAGTTTGAATAAACAGTCATTTATCTGCCTGCCATAAACATTGTGTCAAGTTACGGGCACTCCATGTTGTCCGAATTTGATACATTTTTATTTGTTACACCGCAGGTGTCAAACTTAAGGCTTGGGGGCCAAATGTCATTTAATGTTTAAAAGCCTTACAAATTCTATGCGTCAAACGTATTTTGTTTTCTTACCAGATGTATTTGTTCCTTCCATTTTGACAGAAAAAATACATGTATTGAATGCAATTACATATTTTTAAAACTTACATCTTATAGAATAATGCAACAAATATGCTATCAAACATTTCAAACTTTGGTTTAGTTAAAATAAAAATAAGAAGAGTAAATATCTGCTTTACTTGTTATTTCAAAGCAAGTTATGCATCACTGTGCACTGTAAAAAGACAATCGATTTTACGGTATAAATTATTTATTTACATTTATACTACATTTTATTTATATTTATATATATTTATATATAAATATATATATATGTGTTTTTTTTATATATTATATATATATTTATATTTATATATATTTTTAAATATAATTATTAATTATATTATATCTAATATAATTGTATATATAATATAATTATAAAAATATAATATATAATATTAATATTATATATATTAAATTATACATTTAATATATATATATATATATATATATATATATATATATATATATATATATATATATATATATATATATATATATATATATATATATATATATATATATATATATATATATATATATATATATAAATTTATACTATATTTTAGATTTTATACTATATTTTAGATTTATTTAGATTTATAGATTTTCACCCAATATCTGCTTTACTTGTTATTTCAAAGCAAGTTATGTATCAAATTGTACACTGTAAAAAGACAATCGATTTTACGGTATAAATTATTTATTTACATTTATACTACATTTTATTTATATTTATATATATTTATATATAAATATATATATATGTGTTTTTGTATATATTATATATATATTTATATTTATGTATATTTTTAAATATAATTATTAATTATATTATATCTAATATAATTGTATATATAATATCATTATAAAAATATAATATTAATATTATATATATTAAATTATACATTTTATATATATATATATATATATATATATACATATATATATATATATATATATATATATATATATATATACTATATTTTAGATTTATTTAGATTTATAGATTTTCACCCAATATCTGCTTTACTTGTTATTTCAAAGCAAGTTATGCATCAAATTGTACACTGTAAAAAGACAATCGATTTTACGGTATAAAAGATGGCAGGCCAGTTGCCAGGATTTGTCTTGTGATTTATGTATTATTTTGTATCATGACCTGTTGAATGTTTACTGTATTAACCTGCCTTAGGACAACGGATGAAAATTAGCTATTGTGCTAACTCTGGCATATTTACATTGTTGCTCTATGTTGATGAATATGCATTGTCCTAATTCAAATAAATAAATACAATAAATACATTTTACTTTACGCTAATATGCTGTAAAAAAACCCAGCAGATTTTACAGTAAAAGTGTGGCAACTGAGCATACAATTTTATTTTTTTTACAATGTATGCAAAAAATATATTAAGTGTTGTTATATATTAAGTGTTGTTCAGCATGTGTAATAATACTATCATGAGGTAAACCCCTACAAATGTATATTCATAAATTATTGAGCGGCCCTCTGAGGGCAGCCATAACTGCCTCGTGGCCCTCAGTCAAAACGAGTTTGACATCCCTGAGTTACACTCATTAAACGATTAATGGTAGCTACAGAATATGAAGCCCGACATGACATTACTACTACTTTGATTATGTACAGTATGCATGTCTCTAATATACAGTATCTGTCAATGTGTGCAAAACTCTTGAGCCGCCACAAGCTTTGTTGTTTTAATGGCCGTTTTTGAGACAAAATTAGGCAAAGAATGCAAAATCTTTTTTCCCCCCAAAACTTTGTAGAGGGTTGGTGCATTTGCCAAAGAATAGCTCAACAAGATATGGCAAGGGTATGGATGAAGGTGCATATTTCTAACCGCTCACCAACTGTATACCCCCAGAATTGTGAATGCATCGTTCATTACTGTCCATGCCTGCTAACCAAGAAATACAGTCTGATGCTCCACTAATTTGATTTAATTTGGTTAACAGCTCTGTTTTCTGTCAAGTCTGAGCTTTTTTTAGTAACACTTTACATTTATATGCCATTACAGCATTACTAAAACAGCAAATGTAGTGATTTTTCAAGGTCTTTGTAGGCTAAATGTAACAGTACTCACTTGGCCTGTTTGGGTAAACGTTGGCCTCCGCCAAGGCTGTCCTTTGTCACTGGTTCTATTCATAATTCCTATGGACATCATTTCTAGGCGCATCCAAGACATTAAGAGTGTCCTGTTCAGATCTAATTTCTGCTATTTGCAGATGATTTGATCCTAAAGTCTTCATTTACTCTTTTGGTTTGCTGTTGGGTGCAAAGCCTTTGGGATCAGTCTTCACACCTCCAAATCGTAGATCCACGGTTCTCAGTCAGAAAAGGGTGGATTGCAGCCGCCGTGTTGGGAGTGAGTGAGGTCCTTCCCTAGGTGGAGGAGTTCAAGTATCTTGGGATCTTGTTTACAAGTGAGATCGACCGGTGAATTGGCCGCATCTGTAGGCACTCTACCAGATCTTTGTGGTAAACCAAAAGCTGAGCCAAAAGTCAAAGCTCTCAATTACCACCTTACTAGTGGTGGCATGGTTTGGGTAGTGACTGAAAGAGCAAGATCGCGCCTACAAGAGAAGCAGAGGGAAGAGAGTGGCTAGTTGAGGTGGCTCGGTCATCGATGCCTTCTGGACACCTACCTAGTAAGATGGCCAGCCAGAAAGAGGCCCCAGGGAAGACCTAGGACACGCTAAAGGGGTTAAGTCTCGCAGCTGGAATGGGAAAGGCTCGATGTTCCCTGGGTGGAACTGGAAAAGGTGACCAGAGACCAGGGAGTCTGGGCTGCTATATGTCCCCGCAACTGGGAGAGTGGCTAGTTGAGGTGGTTCGGTCATCGATGCCTCCTGGACACATACCTAGTAAGATGGCCAGCCAGAAAGAGGCCCCAGGGAAGACCTAGGACACGCTAAAGGGGTTAAGTCTCGCAGCTGGAATGGGAAAGGCTCGATGTTCCCTGGGTGGAACTGGAAAAGGTGACCAGAAACCAGGGAGTCCGGGCTGCTATATGTCCCCGCAACTGGGAGAGTGGCTAGTTGAGGTGGCTCGGTCATCAATGCCTCCTGGACACCTACCCAGTAAGATGGTCCATACATGGCCAGCCAGGAAGATGCCCAGGGGAAGACCTAGGTCACGCTAAAGGGGTTAGGTCTCGCAACTGGAATGGGAAAGGCTCGATGTCCCCTGGGTGGAACTGGAAAAGGTGACCAGAGACCAGAAAGTCTGGGCTGCTATCTGTCCCCGCAACTGGGAAGGGTCTAACTGCGGTCACAGACACTAAGTTGCGTCCACAGGAGTGACGACTACAGAAGTGAACTGTGTCTTAAAGACATGCTTACAGCGGCGCTGACAACACAAGCGTGGACACTGGATTTGTAATGTGATTCAAGATGGCTGATGCAACGCACCACGGTTGTTATTATTTTGGTTGTTGAATGTATTGCTTTTTTGGGCTGATCGTATTCAACCTTAACCAAAACCCAACCCTAACCACAACTTATTTTCAGCAGTATTTCTTTAATTTATTTCTGATTTCTGTGTATTGTAGTGTATCTTGAGCTTCACTTCCGTTGTCGTCAACACGACGGAAATGGATGGATAGATGGACTTAGAGTGAGCGCAACCTAGACCTAAAGTGGGCATGACTTAGACCTAAACATATAAACATTGTCTTGTTCTAGGTGGCTAGCAATGCAGCTAATGGGAGCAATCAATTATACCACTAACTCACTTTAAAATGCATCCAACAACCGTCAACAACACTTCATTTTCTTTCTGTAACCTGTATAATCAAACTGTAGCAACATTGTTATCGTAAGAGCGGACACTGAGGAACTCTTTTTCTAGCGTCGTAACACATCTGTGTGCTACGTTATTAGCCGTAAAAGATAGCTACGGAAATAGATAAGGTAGCAACTGCGTCAACACGAAACGCTTTTGAGTTTGTAATGCCTAACATGATGGGATAGAACACCAATCTGTACTGACTGAAAAACATGAACAATCATATTACAGTATCTGCAAAGTATTATTTCATGTTTTGTTTATATGCAGCTAGCCAGACAGCATACGCTGTCTGTCATGATACACGCTGCGTGTATCATGATGAATATAAAGTGTGACTCACTCGAAGGACAGTTGCCTTTTTGGTCCAGCTGGACAGGGATGTTTTTTTTCAGTTTATTTGGGTAAGCTCTCAATTTATGTCAAAATAGCATGGCTTCAAATTCCACATTTTGCAGCTTCGAGTCACTTTCACCTCACTCTCTCGGCTTCCGTCTGCTCCAAAATCTCACTCTTCCTCTTTTTTTGCAGGCTTCTATAACTCATACTTGCCAACCCTCCCGTTTTTAGCGGGAGACTCCCGGTATTCAGCGCCTCTCCCGATAACCTCCCGGCAGAAATTTTCTCCCGACAAACTCCCGGTATTCAGCCGGAGCTGGAGGCCACGCCCCCTCCAGTTCAATGCGGACCTGAGTGGGGACAGCCTGTTCTCACGTCCGCTTTCCCACAATATAAACAGCTTGCCTGCCCAATGACGTCATAACTGTAGAATGATCGAGGGCGAGTTCTTGGTTTCTTATGTGGGTTTATTGTTAGGCAGTTTCATTAACGTCCTCCCAGCGCGGTAACAACACACAACAACAGCAGTCACGTTTAGTCTACCGTAAAGCAGTTCTTCTGCCGTAAACAGCAATGTTGTGACATTCTTAAACAGGACAATACTGCCATCTACTGGATAACCTCCAGGACACTGAAATTCAAGTATTTCTTTTATTTATATGTATGATAAAATAAATATATATATATAGCTAGAATTCACTGAAAGTCAAGTATTTCATACATATACATATATATATATATATATATATATATATATATATATATATATATATATATATATATATATATATATATATGAAATACTTGAGTTGGTGAATTCTAGCTTAAATATATTCCCCTCTTAACCACGCCCCCGACAACGCCCCCGCCCCACCCCCGACCACGCCCCCCACCCCCGCCCCCCACCTCCCGGTATCGGAGGTCTCAAGGTTGGCAAGTATGCTATAACTAGTAATTTATTGTTCCTATTTTCAGCTTAAAAATATAAGGTTGTTAAAGTTAAAGTACCAATGATTGTCACACACACACTAGGTGTGGCGAAATTATTCTCTACATTTGACCCATAACCCTTGTTCCACCCCCTGGGAGGTGAGGGGAGCAGTGGGCAGCGGCGGTGGCCACGCCCGGGAATCATTTTTGGTGATTTAACCCCCAATTCCAAACCTTGATGCTGAGTGCCAAGCAGGGAGGTAATGGGTCCCATTTTTATAGTCTTTGGTATGACTCGGCCGGGGTTTGAACTCACGACCTACCCATCTCAGGGCGGACACTCTAGCCCAGGGGTCACCAACGCGGTGCCCGCGGGCACCAGGTAGCCCGTAAGGACCAGATGAGTAGCCCGCCGGCCTGTTCTAAAAATAGCTCAAATAGCAGCACTTACCAGTGAGCTGCCTCTATTTTTTAAATTGTATTTATTTACTAGCAAGCTGGTCTCGCTTTGCCCGACATTTTTAATTCTAAGAGAGACAAAACTCAAATAGAATTTGAAAATTCAAGAAAATATTTTAAAGACATGGACTTGTTTAAATAAATTCATTTTTTTTTTTTACTTTGCTTCTTATAACTTTCAGAAAGACTATTTTAGAGAAAAAATACAACCTTAAAAATGATTTTAGGATTTTTAAACACATGTACCTTTTTACCTTTTAAATTCCTTCCTCTTCTTTCCTGACAATTTAAATCGATGTTCAAGTAAATTTATTTTTTTAATTGTAAAAGAATATTTGTAAAATATTTCTTTAAACTTATTATGATTAAAATTCAAAAAGTTTATTCTGGCAAATCTAGAAAATCTGTAGAATCAAATTTGAATCTTATTTCAAAGTCTTTTGAATTTCTTTTAAAATTTTTGTTCTGGAAAATCTAGAAGAAATAATGATTTGTCTTTGTTTAAAATATAGCTTGGTCCAATTTGTTATATATTCTAACAAAGAGCGGATCAAAGCCCGCTCGGAACCATGGATGAATCCGGACCTATTAGCTGCCATAAAAGACAGAGACAGGAAATACTCTGAATACCAAAAATGTAAAACAGAAGTAGATAAACAACCCAATAATATCAACCTCAAATTACTCCTTTCAACTCTCAAAAAGCAATGCAATAAATTAAGAAATAAGTCAACCAACCTGACTAAATCCTTAAAAAAAAATTACATTAACGACAAAATAGAGGAAAACACGAATAAGCCACGTGAGCTCTGGAAAATTCTCAACAACCAGCTTCCTGGTTGCAGCCAGAAACTTAAAACAAGACTCACCAACATCAGCATCAAGGAGGGTGACTCCCTCATTACAGACAAAATGGAGGTAGCTAGCAGACTTAACGCCTTTTTCACCAGCATAGCTGCAACTCTTGTCAACAAGCTGTCCCACCACTCTGGTCGCTTTGGTGTAGAACACATTAAAGCCTTCTACAGAAAGCTAGGAGTATCCAACAATGATTTCAAATTAGAAATGGTCACAGCTGATGAGGTGTTTAAAAAATTGAGCGCTCTCCACCCTAACAAGGCCACCGGCCTTGATAATATTCCCTCCAGATTCCTCAGGGACTCTGCCTCCATCATTGCCCCGATCATCACGCACATAATAAACCTATCAATTACACAAGGCCAAGTACCAAAAGATTTTAAGATAGCAAGAGTAACTCCCCTCTTTAAAAAAGGAAGCAAATTGGAACCTGGCAACTACCGACCTGTTTCTATTCTCAGCTCCATTTCGAAAGTAATGGAGAAAATAGTTTATGAACAGGTCGATAGTTACCTTGCCACTAATAAACTCATGTACAAATTCCAATCCGGCTTCAGAACTAACCACTCCACTGACACATGCCTTCTCTATCTGACCGACCACATCAAACATGAGGTGGACGCGGGCAAATACTGCGGCATGGTCATGCTGGACCTTCAGAAGGCCTTTGACACCGTTAACCACGCTATACTGTTGGATAAGCTCAGAGCAATCGGATTTAACAAAACCTCTTGGAGCTGGATGCAGTCTTACTTGGAGGGGAGGGAGCAGGTGGTAGAGGTGAACGGCACCGTGTCCCCCCCCCTCTCGGTGAACTGTGGAGTCCCCCAAGGCAGTATATTGGGACCTTTACTGTTCCTAATATACATAAACGACATGTCATCGGCATGTGACTGTGAATTGTTTTTGTTTGCGGATGACTCTGCCCTGCTGGTATCCGGCAAGGACAAGTCACAGGTGGAGAAAATCCTCAGTGCTGAGCTCTGTAGAATTTGCACCTGGCTCGCTGACAACAAGCTATCCATCCACTTGGGTAAAACAGAATCCATCCTGTTTGGGTCCCACATCAAACTTAAGAGAGTCAATCACTTCACCATAAAAGTAGGTGACAGTGTCATCACCAGGAAAGATGAGGTCACCTACCTAGGTTCCATTCTAGAGGCTAACCTTTCCTGTGATAAAATGGCAACCAAGGTAATCAAAAAGGTTAACCAACGAACGAGATTTCTCTACAGAATTTCCTCTCTGGTCAACAAAAGCACCTTGAGGATTCTGGCGGGAACTCTCGTTCAACCCTTTTTCGATTACGCATGCACCTCCTGGTACCCTAGCACCTCCAAAACCCTCAAATCTAAACTCCAAACATCTCAGAACAAGCTAGTCAGGTTACTTCTAGACCTCCACCCCAGATCCCACCTCACTCCTACCCACTTCTCTAAAGTGGGCTGGCTCAAGGTGGAGGACAGAGTTAAACAACTTGCACTGAGCCTAGTCTATAAAATCCGCTACACCTCCCTGATACCGAAGTACATGTCAAACTACTTCCTTAACGTAAATGACCGCCATAACCACAACACCAGGGGGTGCTCCACTAACCACGTTAAACCCAGATTCCGAACTAACAAAGGTCTTAACTCATTCTCTTTCTATGCCACATCAATGTGGAATGCGCTCCCAACAGGTATAAAAGAAAGGGCATCTCTATCCTCCTTCAAAACCGCTATAAAAGTTCACCTCCAGGCAGCTACAACCCTAAACTAACACCCTCCCCGGATTGCTAATAATCAAATGTAAACAATCAAATGCAGATTCTTTTTCTTATGCCTTCTGATCTCTCTCTCTCTCTCTCTCTCTCTCTCTATGTCCACTACTTGATGTCCATACCCCCCCCCCCCCACCCCACCCCCCCTCCACACTCCTGATTGTAAATAATGTAAATAATTCAATGTGATTATCTTGTGTGATGACTGTATTATGATGATAGTATATATGATAGTATATATCTGTATCATGAATCAATTTAAGTGGACCCCGACTTAAACAAGTTGAAAAACTTATTCGGGTGTTACCATTTAGTGGTCAATTGTACGGAATATGTACTTCACTGTGCAACCTACTAATAAAAGTCTCAATCAATCAATCAAGTGTAGATTGAATTTTAACCTATTTAAAACATGTCATCAAAATTCTAAAATTAATCTTAATCAGGAAAAATTACTAATGATGTTTCATAAATTCTTTTTTAAAATTTTTCTCTTCTTTTTTTCGGTTAAATTTTGAATTTTAAAGAGTCGAAATTGAAGATGAACTGTTTCAAAATTTAATTGTAATTTTTTTCGTGTTTTCTCCTCTTTTAAACCGTTCAATTAAGTGTAAATATCATTAATTATTAATAATAACATAGAGTTAAAGGTAAATTGAGCAAATTGGCTATTTCTGGCAATTTATTTAAGTGTGTATCAAACTGGTAGCCCTTCGCATTAATCAGTACCCAAGAAGTAGCTCTTGGTTTCAAAAAGGTTGGTGACCCCTGCTCTAGCCACTAGTGAATCCTCGTTTGTCCAAAAATAGTCGTCTTTGTGGTTTGTTTCCGAATCTGCCATGATTAGACGATAGATTGATCAGTTATTCGTCATTATTATAAAATGTATAGTCTGGGCTCTAATAAACAGGTTTTTTGTAGACTGATAATACTTTTTGCGACTTAATGGATTTACTGTTTGTGTTAAGTACTTCTTAAAAGATGGAATATAGATTTTGTAGTTGAACAAGTTTAGAATACAATACAGAGACATTTCCAGATGTGCTTAAAGGTCTGCATTTTTCACTTAGTCAAACATATTCAAACATCTGAATATTACGATGGATGCACTGTGGAAAGCAGCACCTTCTGAGATGTGTATGTCTGTTTTGCAGTGATGATGACTTCGACATGTCCAGGTACTCGTCATCAGGATACTCCTCAGCCGAGGTGAGATGTCTGAGGGACCAGGTATCTATGCACACATTATATTTCACTTCATGTAGTGTCACCAAACATCAAATCCCATTGTCACGTCAGTCCTCCAGCAGGTACACTGATCCTACTAGTTGTCTCCCATTGGGGGTGGTTAGGCACCTTTGATTCAGACTTGTTTGTCCTTTGCCACCCTTTTGTGTATGCAACATGTGTTCAAGTTGTACTAGGAACTTAGTGTATTGTGTAGGGATTGACACGGAAATCCAGTTTCAAAATGTCAACGGTAGTAATGGTAGGACACATACAGAGTCTGACGCTCATTTAAACTTTATTGCCGACATTAACAAGCCTTTATACTGTATCTGGGGTTGTGTCGATACCAATATTTTGGAATGTATTTCGATACTTTGCGATACTTTTCAGAAATAAAGTGGACCACAAAAAAACTTCATTATTGGCTTTATTTTAACAGAAAATCTTATGGTACATTAAACATAAGTTTTTTTTATTGCAATTAAAGAATAATGTTATCAATAAATAAGATAGTGAACATACTAGACAACTTATCTTTTAGTAGTAAGTAAACAAACAAAGGCTTCTAATTAGTCTGCTGACGTATGCAGCAACATATTGTGTCATTTATCTACCTATTATTTTGTCAGCATTATAAAGGACAAGCTGTAAAAATGGATTATTAATCTACTTGTTCATTTACTGTTAATATCTGCTTATTTTCTGTTTCAACATGTTCTATCTACACTTCTGTTAAAATGTAATAATCACTTATTCTTCTATTGTTTAGATACTTTACATTATTTTTGGCTGATACTACAAATGTTGGTATCGATCCAATACCAAGTAGTTACAGGATCATACATTGGTCATAATTAAAGTTCTCCTGTGTCCATGGATGTACTTCCTGAGTTTATAAACAATTAAAAAAAGACAAAAGATTCCGTGATAATTAAACATAATGTAATCATTGTACTATTGACTATATACGGCTCTTGTACTTGGTATCGTTACAGTCGATGTCTCTGTAGATCCACTCTTGACATTTGTTTACATTGAGGAGCGCTAGCTTGCATGTAATCGATAATCGACATTATTACCGGTGAACTTACAAAGTCCTGCTTCTCTCTACCACAGCAAATCAACCAGGACCTCAACATCCAGCTCCTGAAGGACGGCTACCGACTGGACGAGATTCCCGACGACGAAGACCTGGATCTGATCCCCCCTAAAGCCGTCAACCCCACCTGCATGTGCTGCCAAGCCGCTCCCTCCACAGCGTGTCACATCCAGTAGCGTCCTCTTCCTCTTCACAAACATCATATAGAAAACCTTCTTTCTGGAACCTTTTCAGTTGAGTGACTGCAAAGAGAAGTGGGAAAACTGTTGAGGTGGAAGAACGCTATTGTCAGGTAGGGAACACCTTTGGAAGAACCAGTGGATGTTGTGCACCTTCCTCCTATGGTTGGACCTGTGTACCTGACATCTCAAGTGATGGTACCAACATAAGCCTGAAGTGTTTGTTTTTGTCCCAATCATTATATTCATTTTTTTTTAATGAAGAACAAATAGTAAGTAAGGGTATGGGATAGCAGAGCAGATACGGTGAAAAAGGAATAATATTTCATTGGCTTCTGGTTGATTGATTGGGAAGTGTGCTGGTTCTCTTGGCTTTGTCTTCCGGTGTTTATATATATGTCTGACATGAACATGATGTTTATGTGGGAGTATATCCGCTATACCCAGAGAAGTAGGGCCGAGTCATCAAGCTACCAATAAAACACTAATGCAGGGGTGTCCAAACTACGGGCCAAGTTGGGCTTGCTAGACGTTATGAGTTTCCAAATTAATTTTTAACATCTGGCACTGTCATAAATCAGGTCAAACCCCATGAACTAAGCTTTGAATTGAATACAGCACGGCATATACTTATATGACCCATGCCAAACAACCTTCTATGGTCATGACACAAACCACAAAAAATTAAAAATTAACTAATACACAAAGTCAACACACATGGTCACACATAACACAACCTGCTCACTGACCATGTATCAAGCTTTGAATTAAATACAGCACGACATTTTACTTATATGGCCCTTGCCAATCAACCTTCCCTGGTCATGGCGCAAACAAAAAAAACCAAAAAATTAACACACACGGTCACACATAACACAACCTGCTCACTGACCATGTATTAAGCTTTGAATTAAATACAGCATGGCATTTTACTTATATGACCCATGCCAAACAACCTTCCCTGGTCATGGCGCAAAAAAAAACAACTAACACACAAAGTCAACACACATGGTCACACATAACACAACCTGCTCACTGACCATATATTAAGCTTTAAATTAAATACAGCATGGCATTTACTCATATGACCCATGCCACACAACCTTCTCTGGTCATGGCGCAAAAAAAAAAAAAGAACTATCACACAAAGTCAACACACACGGTCACACATAATACAACCTGATCACTGACCATGAATTAAGCTTTGAATTAAATACAGCACGGCATTTTTTTCTATGACCCATGCCAAACAACCTTCCCTGGTCATGACACAAACCACAAAAAATGTAAAATTAACTAATACACAAAGTCAACACACATGGTCACTCATAACACAACCTGCTCACTGACCATGAATTAAGCTTTAAAATAGATACAGCACAGCATTTTTCTTATATCACCCATGCCAAACAACCTTCCCTGGTCATGGCGCAAAAAAAAACAAAAAACAATTTGAACACACAGTCAACACACACGGTCACACATGACACAATCTGCTCACTGACCATGAATTAAGCTTTGAATTAAATACAGCACAGCATTTGTTTCTATGAGTCATGCCAAACAACCTTCCCTGGTCATGACACAAACCACAAAAAAATTCAAATTAACTAATACACAGTCAACACACATGGTCACTCATAACACAACCTGCTCACTGACCATGTATTAAGCATTAAATTAAATACAGCATGGCATTGACTTATATGACCCATGCCAAACAACCTTCCCTGGTCATGGCGCAAACAAAAAAATATATAAAATTAACACACAAAGTCAACACACACGGTCACACATAACACAACCTGCTCACAGACCATGAATTAAGCTTTGAATTAAATACAGCATGGCATTTTACTTATATGACCCATGCCAAACAACCTTCCCTGGTCATGGCGCCAACAACAACAAAAAAATGATCTACCACAAAAAGTTACACATAACACAACCTGCTCACTCAACCTTGTGGATATTGTAAAATATGTCCAAGCCCCATAAAAAAATTAAATGACACCCATTTAAATCCATTACAATGCATGATGGGGGAAAAAAGCCAAACACTGTCTCCACACTTACCATGTTTGGCACATTTTCTGATTGATTACAAAACTTTAGTCGATCTTTCACATACTCTTAATATCCAACTATATTAATGATGTATATATCCATTATATTAATGTAGTACTCTAAGTACACATAGATTTGTAATGGCTATATACAGTATGTATTGTTACTTTACATGCAGCCCAATTTTTTTTAGCCTAATGCGGACCCCGAGTCTAAAAGTGTGGATACCCCTGCACTATCCCCATGTAATGTCCCTTTCATGATTTCGGGTTAAACAAAAAAAAAAAAACATATTTTGCATGTTGCCTGTTTACACTGTGGAATGGCCGACGTGTGCTCACTTTTTTATGACCCTATAACTCCTACGTGTACCAGACATTGGCAGTCATGTTATTTTCAAGAAGCTATTTTGTAAGAAAATGTAAAAAAAAAAAAAAAAGGAGAAAAAATGGTTTCGAGACTTGTCAGCTTCTCCTTCAGTGCGTGGATGCACATGACGGGAAGAAGTTGCGGTGAGAATGTGGTTGTGCGGAGCATTAACTGGACATTGTTGCAACGACTCGATCATCACTGCATGCGTGTGTGCGCTTTGTGTGTGTACAACAACCTGGGAAGTCTTACTTTTCTATCTACTGTTTGTACAAACATCCTACTCATTTTCTTGTGAGGGGATGCTCATTTAGCATAGCATAAAGTCATACGTGCAATTTACTATCCCTACACATCCCTTCAAAAAGTCACTCCACGGCCTGAGAATATATATACATATACATATATATATATATATATATATATATATATATATATATATATATATATATATATATATATATATATATATATATATATATATATATATATATATATATATATTTATATATATATATATATATATATATATATATATATATATATATATATATATGTATATATATATATATGTATATATATATATATATATATATATATATATATATATACATATATATATATATATATATATATATATATATATACATATATATATATATATATATATATATATATGTATATATATATATATATGTATATATATATATATATATATATATATGTATATATATATATATATATATATATATATATGTATATATATATATATATATATGTATATATATGTATATATATATATATATATATATATGTATACAGGTATGTATGTATATATATACTGTATGTATATGTTTATGTATATGTATATATACATATGTATATGTATATGTATATATACATATGTATATGTATATATACATATGTATATGTATATATACATACAATATGTATATATATGTATGTATATGTATATATACACTACCGTTCAAAAGTTTGGGGTCACATTGAAATGTCCTTATTTTTGAAGGAAAAGCACTGTACTTTTCAATGAAGATAACTTTAAACTAGTCTTAACTTTAAAAAAATACACTCTATACATTGCTAATGTGGTAAATGACTATTCTAGCTGCAAATGTCTGTTTTTTGGTGCAATATCTACATAGGTGTATAGAGGCCCATTTCCAGCAACTATCACTCCAGTGTTCTAATGGTACAATGTGTTTGCTCATTGGCTCAGAAGGCTAATTGATTATTAGAAAACCCTTGTGCAATCATGTTCACACATCTGAAAACAGTTTAGCTCGTTACAGAAGCTACAAAACTGACCTTCCTCTGAGCAGATTGAGTTTCTGGAGCATCACATTTGTGGGGTCAATTAAACGCTCAAAATGGCCAGAAAAAGAGAACTTTCATCTGAAACTCGACAGTCTATTCTTGTTCTTAGAAATGAAGGCTATTCCACAAAATTGTTTGGGTGACCCCAAACTTTTGAACGGTAGTGTATATATGTGTATGTGTATATGTATATATGTATATATATATATATATATATATATATATATATATATATATACATATATATATATATATATATATATATATATATATATATATATATATATATATATATATATATATATATGTATATATATATATATATATATATATATATATATATATATATATATATATATATATATATATATATATATATATATGTATATATTTATGTATATATTTATGTATATATGTATGTATGTTTTTATGTATGTATATTTTTATATATGTATGTATATATATATATATTAAGGATGTCCGATAATATCGGCCTGCCGATATTATCGGCCGATAAATGCGTTAAAATGTAATATCGGAAATTATCGGTATCGGTTTTTTTTATTATCTGTATCGTTTTTTTTTTTTTTTTTTTTTTTTTTTTTTATTAAATCAACATAAAAAACACAAGATACACTTACAATTAGTGCACCAACCCAAAAAACCTCCCTCCCCCCATTTCTTTCTGTTATCAATATTCTGGTTCCTACATTATATATCAATATATATCAATACAGTCTGCAAGGGATACAGTCCGTAAGCACACATGATTGTGCGTGCTGCTGGTCCACTAATAGTACTAACCTTTAACAGTTAATTTTACTCATTTTCATTCATTACTAGTTTCTTTGTAACTGTTTTTATATTGTTTTACTTTCTTTTTTATTCAAGAAAATGTTTTTAATTTAGTTATCTTATTATTATTATTTTTTTTTAAAAGTACCTTATCTTCACCATACCTGGTTGTCCAAATTAGGCATAATAATGTGTTAATTCCACGACTGCATATATCGGTTGATATCGGTATCGGTTGATATCGGTATCGGTAATTAAAGAGTTGGACAATATCGGAATATCGGATATCGGCAAAAAGCCATTATCGGACATCCCTACTATATATATATATATATATATATATATATATATATATATATATATATATATATATATATATATATATATATATATATATATATATACAGTACAGGCCAAAAGTTTGGACACACCTTCTCATTCAATGTGTTTTCTTTATTTTCATGACTATTCACATTGTAGATTGTCACATCAAAACTATGAATGAACACATGTGGAGTTATGTACTTAACAAAAAAACTGGTGAAATAACTGAAAACGTGTTTTATATTCTAGTTTCTTCAAAATAGCCACCCTTTGCTCTAATTACTGCTCTGCACACTCTTGGCATTCTCTCCATGGGCTTCAAGCACACCTGTGAAGTGTGACTACCTCTTGAAGCTCATCCAGAGAATGCCAAGAGTGTGCAAAGCAGTAATCGGAGCAAAGGGTAGCTATTTTGAAGAAACTAGAATTTAAAACATGTTTTCAGTTATTTCACCTTTTTTTTTTTGTTAAGTACATAACTCCACATGTGTTCATTCATAGTTTTGATGTGACAATCTACAATGTAAATAGTCATGGAAATAAAGGAAACACATTGAATGAGGAGAACGTGTGTCCAAACTTTTGGACTGTACTGTATGTATTATTATTTTTTTAATATTTATTTGTAGGGAAGACGTAAAAAAAATGGTATTCCTTAGAATTGTATTTGTTTAGAGTCGCTGTATGTAAGACCACAGACACAGTTTGTATCGTCACATGCTGCGTGTTTACACTCGGGAGACGTCAGCTGCTTTCTGCCATCACGCCTGTTTCAGTCAGTTCTGAGAGAAGAGAACTAAAGACTAACTTCAGAGCCAAGTATGTAGGCAACATTTGGCACAAGCTTGCTTCTGAGCTTCCTAGCTGCTGTGTGTTTGTTCCCATGAGATGTACTATAGCCAACCATGTAGCATAGATCAATGTTTTTCTTCACTTTTGCACAACTAAGTCATGATTTTGTTCAGTTTGTCCTCAAAGGAATGTGTCGGCCCAAACAAATCCAAGCCCATTATGGAGTCTTCCTGGTTCCAGTGTAAGAGAACATTCTAGGTGCCATGCGTACAGTAGATCACTAGGTTTACACAAATATACTCACACTGTGTAAAAGAGTTCATTTAGAATGTAGCCTCACTACTATTGTTTGGTGCAAAATAATGCTTTGTAACAGATATTTATTTACAGTTGTACATTTTAAATTATTTTCCATATATTTCATCCATGTACTGTATTTTGTTTTGTATGTCAGAAGCTTATGATGATGATGATGATGATGATGATGACTCTAAAATGTTTCCATTTAGACTTTTAACAGTGCTCAAGTTCTGTGTATAGTGTCCAATAAAATAATGAATAGCTATCTGAATACCCGATGACTTGATGTTTACATGAACACTCAGTTAGGGTGCTAAAAAAAATAATAATATATTGGATTCTAAATCAATAGTTTAAAAAAAAAAAAAGTGTGTGTGTGTACCTATATGTGCACATATATGTATATATATATATATATATATATATATATATATATATATATATATATATATATATATATATATATATATATATATATATATATATGTATATGTATATATATGTATATGTATATATATATATGTATGTATGTATGAATGAATATATATATGTATGTATGTATGTATGAATAATTGTGTGTAAGTACATATGTATGTGGGTTAACATGTGCGGGGCCAAAGTACGGCCCCAGCCACCCAGACAGCCCAACCCAAAACAACAGGTGTGGTACCCAGGGAACAAGGGACCACCGGCCAACCGGTGCAATGGACGTCGAGTGGATCTAGCATAATATTGTGAGAGTCCAGTCCATAGTGGATCTAACATAATAGTGTGAGAGTCCAGTCCATAGTGGATCTAGCATAATATTGTGAGAGTCCAGTCCATAGTGGATCTAACATAATATTGTGAGAGTCCAGTCCATAGTGGATCTAACATAATAGTGTGAGAGTCCAGTCCATAGTGGATCTAACATAATAGTGTGAGAGTCCAGTCCATACTGGATCTAGCATAATATTGTGAAAGTCCAGTCCATAGTGGATCTAGCATAATATTGTGGGAGTCCAGTCCATAGTGGATCTAACATAATAGTGTGAGAGTCCAGTCCATAGTGGTTCTAACATAATAGTGAGAGAGTCCAGTCCATACTGGATCTAGCATAATATTGTGAGAGTCCAGTCCATAGTGGATCTAGCATAATATTGTGAGAGTCCAGTCCATAGTGGATCTAACATAATAGTGTGAGAGTCCAGTCCATAGTGGATCTAACATAATAGTGAGAGTCCAGTCCATAGTGGATCTAACATAATATTGTGAGAGTCCTGTCCATAGTGGATCTAACATAATAGTGTGAGAGTCGAGTCCATAGTGGATCTAACATAATAGTGTGAGAGTCCAGTCCATAGTGGATCTAACATAATAGTGAGAGTCCAGTCCATAGTGGATCTAACATAATATTGTGAGAGTCCAGTCCATAGTGGATCTAACTTAACAGTGTGAGAGTCCAGTCCATAGTGGATCTAACATAATATTGTTAAGAGTCCAGTCCATAGTGGATCTAGCATAATATTGTTAGAGTCCAATCCATAGTGGATCTAACATAATATTGTGAGAGTCCAATCCATAGTGGATCTAGCATAATATTTTGAGAGTCCAGTCCATAGTGGATCTAGCATAATGTTGTGGGAGTCCAGTCCATAGTGGATCTAACATAATAATGAGAGTCCAGTCCATAGTGGATCTAACATAATAGTGTGACAGTCCAGTCCATAGTGGATCTAACATAATAGTGAGAGTCCAGTCCATAGTGGATCTAACATAATAGTGAGAGTCCAGTCCATAGTGGATCTAACATAATATTGTTAAGAGTCCAGTCCATAGTGGATCTAGCATAATATTGTTAGAGTCCAATCCATAGTGGATCTAACATAATATTGTGAGAGTCCAGTCCATAGTGGATCTAACATAACAGTGTGAGAGTCCAGTCCATAGTGGATCTAACATAATATTGTTAAGAGTCCAGTCCATAGTGGATCCAGCATAATATTGTTAGAGTCCAATCCATAGTGGATCTAACATAATATTGTGAGAGTCCAGTCCATAGTGGATCTAGCATAATATTGTGAGAGTCCAGTCCATAGTGGATCTAGCATAATATTGTGGGAGTCCAGTCCATAGTGGATCTAACATAATTATGAGAGTCCAGTCCATAGTGGATCTAACATAATAGTGTGAGAGTCCAGTCCATAGTGGATCTAACATAATAGTGAGAGTCCAGTCCATAGTGGATCTAACATAATAGTGAGAGTCCAGTCCATAGTGGATCTAACATAATAGTGAGAGTCCAGTCCATAGTGGATCTAACATAATAGTGAGAGTCTGACCACAGAACTTTCCTCCAGAAGGTCTTATCTTTGTCCATGTATTGTCAGATGAAACAAAAATGGAGCTGTTTGGCCACAATACCCAGCAATATGTTTGGAGGAGAAAAGGTGAGGCCTTTAATCCCAGGAACACCATGTCTACCGTCAAGCATGGTGGTGGTAGTATTATGCCCTGGGCTTGTTTTGCTGCCAATGGAACTGGTGCTTTACAGAGAGTAAATGGGACAATGAAAAAGGAGGATTACCTCCAAATTCTTCAGGACAAGCTAAAATCATCAGCCCGGAGGTTGGGTCTTGGGCGCAGTTGGGTGTTCCAACAGGACAATGACCCCAAACGCACGTCAGAAGTGGTAAAGGAATGGCTAAATCAGGCTAGAAAGAAGGTTTTAGAATGGCCTTCCCAAAGATGTGTGGACAATGCTGAAGAAACAAGTCCATGTCAGAAAAGCAACACATTTAGCTGAACTGCACCAATTTTGTCAAGAGGAGTGGTCAAATATTCCAGCAGAAGCTTGTGGATGGCTACCAAAAGCGCCTTATTTCAGGTAAACTTGCCAAGGGACATGTAAGCAAATATTAACATTGCTGTATGTATACTTTTGACCCTCACATTTTCAGTAGACCCATAATAAATTCATAAAAGAATGAATGAATGTTTTTTGTGAGCAACAAGTATGTGCTCCAATCACTACATCACAAAAAAAAATAAGAGTTGTAGAAATGATTGTAAACTCAAGACAGCCATGACATGATGCTCTTTACAAGTGTATGCACACTTTTGTAGCTCGCCTGCTGTAGTGCGTGTCCATGTTGGGGGTGTGATTAGCCAGAAGCTGATCCCTGAGGAGCAGATGGTGAAGGATGGCTTACCTCAGCCACGACACAGTTTGCAGTGAGGAAGACCATGCTGAGGGATGAATGTTTCCAATGTGTTGCCTCATCTAAAGTGAGTACGATAACGTTGTCTGAACCTGCCGAGTTAGGAAACTTTCTTCCGCCTGTCCTCCACAGACCTGGAGTCATGTTCTTGCAAGATGTGAAGGTGGTCTTCCTGGGCTTGCTGCTGGCCGCTCACCTTCTGCTAGGATCCTCGCTCTCGCCCGCGTCCTCCTATGAGTTCACAGGTCACAGGATGCAGCAGTACAACCTGATGAAGCACAGGCATGGTGAGTCAACATGTGTTGTGTTGTCACGGCAACTACAGTCCTGTGTTAGATACATTTAATAATAATAATAATAATAATAGATTATATTTGTAAAAGCACTTTACATTGAGCAAACAACCTCAAAGTGCTACAGTGCATTAAAAAAAAAAAAAAAAAAAAGTATGCCGATACTGTACAGGAGGAGGATGATAACACTGTGGTTCTTTGTGCTACACATCTCAAATGTTGAGTCTCGTATTTGATATCAATGACATCCAAGTTGTATTGCCGAACAGTAGTGATCGATACTTAATTACCGATACCGCAGATACCAGATCTTTGTGCTGTAATATCCATCTTCCGATCAAAATATCAATACTTTTGTTCAGGGGTGTGCAAACTTTTTCCAACAAACTTTTAACCACTGAAAACTTAAAGTATGCAAGGGCCATATTTTGTTTAAAAAAAAATGCTAAAAAGAGATTTTGTATCAACTTTGTATTATTGGCAATTTTAAAATAAAAATATGGATACTTTAGTTCAGTGGTGTCCAAACTTTTTCCTCCAAGGGCCGCGAACTGAAAAGTCACAGTAAGCGGGGACCATATTGATATTTTTTATATTAATTTTTAGTTAGAATATTTCAGCTTTTTTTCCATTACGTACATTCTTCTTTGCTCTTTTTCTTACATTTTTACTATTGTTTCTTCCCATGTAAGAATAGAACAAAAATATTAATAATGCGTGTGTAACTACATAACCTAGTGTGTCTCAAATTCTGCCTGTACAAAAATATGAATGTTCATTTACACATTTGACATTGTTTGTTATGGTTGTTGTCATTTTTCAATTTAATTCAGAAGTTAACATTCTTTTATTTTTTAATTGACTAACTAAAATTTTTAAAAAAGTTTATATTTTAAGAACATTCTATTTTCATTTTGAGAGCTTTTAATAGTTTAGGTCAGGGGTGTCCAAACTTTTTCCACCAAGGGCTACTTATAAAAAAGTCAAGTATGGGTGGGCCATTTTTTTTATTTTTTATTTTTATAAAATGTTAAAAACAGATATTATATGTATGTATATTGTTGCGTTGACCAGCTCTTCCTCCCAGGGATTTTAAGTTGCTGGTCACTCCCAAGTTCTTTTTATGGCACATAAGCTGGAGTTTAAATTGATCACCAGGCAGTAGTTGGTATTTTGTGGTTTATTCTCAAATATTTGACAATAATGAGACCAGCCTTGCATAACCCATCCAGATGAGTGGCTCTATCCGGTCTGCCTCTGCTCCCCCCTCCCCGTTCTCTCCTACCTCGTTGTTTTGTCTACCCTTTGCATTCCAAAGCTTCAAGGCCTACTCACAGTCAAACTTTTGCTTTGCAGACTGAATTGGAAAAACACTAGCTGTTTTGTAATATGACTATGGAAGTAAAGAAGTAACACTTAAATATGGATATATGTAAAAAAATATATATATATATATATATATATATATATATATATATATATATATATATATATATATATATATATATATATATATAAACTTGAAAAGTACCAAGGGTTGAAAGAGCAGCTGGAACGGATGTGGAAGATCAGGGCTAGCGTGGTCCCCGTGGTAGTGGGGGCGCTCGGAGCAGTAACCCCCAAACTGGGAGAGTGGCTCCAAGAGATCCCAGGAACATCATCTGAAGCCTCAGTCCAGAAGGGCACAGTCCTAGGAACAGCCGAGATACTGCGCAGAACCCTCAAACTCCCTGGCCTCTGGTAGATGACCTGAGCTTGAGGATGACACAGATACACTGGTCTATCTGATCTGGGTCCATCACACCCCACCAGGTTTTAATATATATATATTTACTTTATATATATATATATATATCCATCCATCCATTTTCTACCGCTTGTCATACAAATATATAAATATATACAGTATATATATAATATTTACAAACATACAGTATATGTACTGTATATTGCCAATTATCTCAGAGCCAGGGTAGGGGACACATATCACAAGCAAAAAACCAACAACCATAAAATAATCATGTCTGAATGATAACATCAGAATATAGTTTCTCTGAGTTAACGTCATGTTTAGATGAATGTATTGTGAAGGTAATTTTCTGCTGGGTCTCCAGGTTGCCGTGGCGCCTTGGTGGTCGCCGAGGCCCGCTCTGCTGACGAGCCGGTGCTGACCCGGCGCTGTGTGATCATGAGGGTGTCAGACTTCACCACAGAAACATACCAGCAGGCACAGAGACAACATGCTGCTGCCATCCTCATCCTGCTGCCTCGCAACATCTCCAGTCTAGCCCAAGAAGTCATCCAGGTAACATTTGTCTTTCTTGTCTTTGTCACACAAAGTCATTATTGTTTGTGTGCCAGTCCTTCATGGTCAGTGAGAGCGAAGCCCTGATGGAGGAGACCCTCATGCCGGTGTATGTGGCCCCTGAGGACGAGCAGCTCCTCTACATGTATGAGGAGGTCAAGAGGACTGCATCCACACGGACCTCCTCCATATTCATCCGAGGTGACATCACACTCTTTTTGTTTGTATACCGTGGATTCTTTCTAGAAGGAGACAAGTACATATTGGAACATTATTTTGCCCTATTTTCCAGACTATAAACAACTACTTTTTTCCCCAAGCTTTGAACCCTGCGGCTTATACAACGGTGCAGCTAACTGACTTTACTAGTTTGTGAATTTTTCAATATAACTAAAACAATTCATACTTACTAAACCGTCTACAGTACTTCCTTCGGTTTCTTGCCTTGAACCGGCGGTATAAGTGCCGTTCCGTCTACTAGTCGTCCATAGCGTTTCTACCAGTATGGTTTCTTCCACTCCAAGCTATGTTTGTGAATTTTGCAATATAATCAAAACAATTCAAACTTACTAAACCGTCACTTGTTTGATAGGAGTGTCTTCATGCATATTTGTGCGTGCTATCGTAATATAATCAAGCTAGCATTGTTAGCATTAACTATAATGCTAACAAGTGTCTCTGTTAGTATTATCAACTTACAATGGCTTTCCTTTTGTATTGCTTCAGTTTCGTAAATTAACCAAAACGTCACCGTGGAGTTATTGAGTCTGTTTAGCTGATTAGAGAGCTAGCTTCCGCAGCTAGTGGGTCCATGACTATGACTTCTGTTTTGTTTGATCAGCCGTTTTACTGCTTTGTTACAGGCACACTTTGGAAACATTTAAGATATCTAAATAAACATTTACAAAATCTTCCTATGTAAATAACTCATTTTGCAACGTATATATCTGCGGCTTATGCAAGAGTGCGGCTAACTGTGACTTTTCCTTCGCTAACCGCCATGTTTTGTAAACAACAAACTAACAGAGTCGCAACACCCACAAAGAGACTGAAAAGGTATGTTATTGTGTTCGCTATGGCGCCATCTTTTGGACGGGTTTGCTGACTGCTGGGGCTGCGGGTTGAGAGTCTACAGTACTTCCTTGGGTTTCTTGCCTTGAACCGGCGGTATAAGTGCCGTTCCGTCTACTGGTCATCCATAGCGTTTCTACCAGTATGGTTTCTTCCACTCCAAGTTAAGTTTGTGAATTTTGCAATATAATTAAAACAATTCATACTTACTAAACCGTCATATGTTTGATAGGAGTGTCTTTATGCATATTTGTGCATGCTATCGTAATATAATCAAGCTAGCATTGTTAGCATTAGCTAATATGCTAACAAGTGTCTGTGTTAGTATTATCAACTTACAATGGCATTCCTTTTGTATTGCTTCAGTTTCGTAAATTAACCAAAACGTCACCGTGGAGTTATTGAGTCTGTTTAGCTGATTAGAGAGCTAGCTTCCGCAGCTAGTGGGTCCATGACCATGACTTCTGTTTTGTTTGATCAGCCGTTTTACTGCCCTGTTACAGGCACACTTTGGAAACAATTAAGATGTTTAAATAAACATTTACAAAATCTTCCTATGTAAATATCTCATTTTGCAACTTATGTATCTGCGGCTTATACAAGGGTGCGGCTAACTGTGACTTTTCCTTCGCTAACCGCCATGTTTTGTAAACAACAAACTAACAGAGTCGCAACACCCACAAAGAGACTGAAAAGGTATGTTATTGTGTTCGCTATGGCGCCATCTTTTGGACGGGTTTGCTGACTGCAGGGGCTGCGGGTTGAGTGTCGACAGTACTTCCTTCGGTTTCTTGCCTTGAACCGGCGGTATAAGTGCCCTTCCGTCTACTAGTCGTCCATAGCGTTTCTACCAGCATGGTTTCTTCCACTCCAAGCTATGTTTGTGAATTTTGCAATATAATCAAAACAATTCAAACTTACTAAACCGTCACTTGTTTGATAGGAGTGTCCTCATGCATATTTGTGCGTGCTATTGTAATATAATCAAGGTAGCATTGTTAGCATTAGCTATAATGCTAACAAGTGTCTGTGTTAGTATTATCAACTTACAATGGCATTCCTTTTGTATTGCTTCAGTTTCGTAAATGAACCAAAACGTCACCGTGGAGTTATTGAGTCTGTTTAGCTGATTAGAGAGCTAGCTTCCGCAGCTAGTGGGTCCATGACCATGACTTCTGTTTTGTTTGATCAGCCGTTTTACTGCCCTGTTACAGGCACACTTTGGAAACAATTAAGATGTTTAAATAAACATTTACAAAATCTTCCTATGTAAATATCTCATTTTGCAACTTATATATCTGCGGCTTATACAAGGGTGCGGCTAACTGTGACTTTTCCTTCGCTAACCGCCATGTTTTGTAAACAACAAACTAACAGAGTCGCAACACCCACAAAGAGACTGAAAAGGTATGTTATTGTGTTCGCTATGGCGCCATCTTTTGGACGGGTTTGCTGACTGCAGGGGCTGCGGGTTGAGTGTCGACAGTACTTCCTTCGGTTTCTTGCCTTGAACCGGCGGTACAAGTGCCCTTCCGTCTACTAGTCGTCCATAGCGTTTCTACCATTATGGTTTCTTCCAATCCAAGCTAAGTTTGTGAATTTTGCAATATAACTAAAACAATTCAAACTTACTAAACCGTCACATGTTTGATAGGAGTGTCTTTATGCATATTTGTGCGTGCTATCGTAATCTAATCAAGCAGGCGTTGTTAGCATTAGCTAGTATGCTAACAAGTGTCTGTGTTAGTATTATCAACTTAAAATTTAATTCTTTTTGTGTTGTTTCAGTTGACAAATTATTCGGTAAATTCACCAAAACGTCACCGTGGAGTTAAGTCTGTTTAGCTGATTGGAGAGCTAGCTTCCGCAGCTAGTGGGTCCATGACCATGACTTCTGTTTTGTTTGATCAGCCGTTTTACTGCCGTGTTACAAGCACACTTTGGAAACAATTAAGATATGTAAATAAACATTAAAAAAATCTTTCTATGTAAATATCTCATTTTGCAACATATATATATCTGTGGCTTATATATGGAAATGTTATATATTTTTTCTAAAAATTGCGTGGGTGTGGCTTATATACCACTGTAAAATACAGTAGTAAAGGAAACACGCACCACCCTGTCATGTATTTTTACCCAGTATGTTTTTTACTGTGACAGTCTTCCGAAGTATGGTGACAGCCACGGCCTTTCAGATCTTGGTGAGCAACAACGGTCCCATCAAGGCCATCACCGACAGCACTCTGGTCACACTGGAAGTACGTCAGCGAGTCAATCCACTTCCCCATCACAGCTGTATTATAACAACTAAAGGTGTGCGTTCTAGGGAGTGCTTCCTGGAGCAGGCCAGGACATACCCACCATTGTGATCACTGCCCACTACGATTCCTATGGACTAGCACCGGTGAGTGAGACGCATAAGAAGTAAAAAAATATTCAGTCAAAGGCTGGACTACAGGGAGGGGGTCCAGACTGGGTCCAAGGAATAAACCTGATAGTCATAGCACACATAAACAAGTTACATAAAAGAGCGTGAAGGAGCACAGCTGAACCAACAGTAGCTCCGCCGCTCCCAGTCTGTGGAACACTCTCCCTGACCACCTGAGGGTACCACAGACTGTGGATGCTTTTTTTTTTAGATATATGCATACTACTTTTAGCTATTTGGCTGTTCTAGTTTTTATTTGTATTTATTCTTTATTATCTTTTTATTTATTTTTATTATTTTTTTTATTTTTTATTTTTATTTATTTTTATTTTTATTTTTTAATACACTGTAGCACTTTGAGGTTGTTTACTCATTGTAAAGTGCTTTTTTACAAATAAAATCTATTATTATTATTATTATTATTATTATTATTATTATTACATAGAATCAACAAAACTTGCAACAGAGGGGAGGGGAGTGGGAGCTACGGAAGCTGGCTGCAGCTGTATAAGCGCTAGTCAGCCGTCCATCCAATTAATGTTCCCCTTGTTTGCAGGATGCCTTCTTACACTCTTGCTTTATATCTGCGTGTGCTATTTAACTTCCTGTCCTGCGCCCTTATTTTGTAGTGGTCACTTCTTTGTGCCGTGCACAGGCTTCCACACCTGCTGCCTGATTGGCAACCGGGACACACCTGTGCCCGTTTGCCAATCAGTCTCCTATTGCCCAGTCTCGCAGTCAGCGTCGGATCATTGCTTTGCGTACACGTGTTAGTCGAAAATGCATATGCATCTGATTATTTGATTTTTTTTGCGTGTAACTTGCTTTAAAATCATTAATAAAGGTGTCAAGCAGATATTGAACTATTTGTTTTTATCACACAATAACAGTTTTGCAATGCAGTATATCAATCAATCAATCAATGTTTATTTATATATCCCTAAATCACAAGTGTCTCAAAGGGCTGCACAAGCCACAACGACATCCTCGGTTCAGATCCCACATAAGGGCAAGGAAAAACTCACAACCCCAATGGGACGTCGATGTGAATGACTATGAGAAACCTTAGAGAGGACCGCATATGTGGGTGAGTCCAGTCCATAGTGGATCTAACATAATATTGTGAGAGTCCAGTCCATAGTGGATCTAACATAATAGTGTGAGAGTCCAGTCCATAGTGGATCTAACATAATAGTGTGAGAGTCCAGTCCATAGTGGATCTAACATAATAGTGTGAGAGTCCAGTCCATAGTGGATCTAACATAATAGTGAGAGTCCAGTCCATAGTAGATCTAACATAATAGTGAGAGTCCAGTCCATAGTGGATCTAACATAATAGTGCGAGAGTCCAGTCCATAGTGGATCTAACATAATAGTGTGAGAGTCCAGTCCATAGTGGATCTAACATAATAGTGTGAGAGTCCAGTCCATAGTGGATCTAACATAATAGTGTGAGAGTCCAGTCCATAGTGGATCTAACATAATAGTGTGAGAGTCCAGTCCATAGTGGATCTCACATAATAGTGAGAGTCCAGTCCATAGTAGATCTAACATAATAGTGAGAGTCCAGTCCATAGTGGATCTAACATAATAGTGAGAGTCCAGTCCATAGTGGATCTAACATAATAGTGAGAGTCCAGTCCATAGTGGATCTAACATAATAGTGAGAGTCCAGTCCATAGTAGAACTAACATAATAGTGAGAGTCCAGTCCATAGTAGAACTAACATAATAGTGAGAATCCAGTCCATAGTGGATCTAACATAATAGTGAGAGTCCAGTCCATAGTAGAACTAACATAATAGTGAGAATCCAGTCCATAGTGGATCTAACATAATAGTGAGAGTCCAGTCCATAGTAGAACTAACATAATAGTGAGAGTCCAGTCCATAGTGGATCTAACATAATAGTGAGAGTCCAGTCCATAGTGGGGCCAGCAGGAGACCATCTCGAGCGGAGACGGGTCAGCAGCGCAGAGATGTCCCCAACTGATGCACAGGCGAGCGGTCCACCCCGGGTCCCGGCTCTGGACAGCCAGCACTTCATCCATGGCCACCGGACCTGTGGACAGAGGAGAAAAGAAAAGAAACGGCAGATCAACTGGTCTAAAAGGGAGGTCTATTTAAAGGCTAGAGTATACAAATGAGTTTTAAGATGGGACTTAAATGCTTCTACAGTTATATAATATAACTGGCATGATCAGATAATATTCTAGTTTAAAATATGCATTTTTTTTTTCTGTCAAAATTGAAAGAAGGAATGCATTTAGTTAAAAAAAATAAAGTGTTTTATTAAAATCCATTTTTTCCAGGCTTTCGCGGGCCACATAAAATGAAGTGGCGGGCCAAAAGTGGCCCCCGGGCCTTCAGTTTGATACCTGTGATCTACATCAACAATATGATTTGTCTGAGTGGCTGGACACAACAGATTAAAATAAATATATATATATATATATATATATATATATATATTTATTTATTTTTTGACGGCCCTATGGAAAAACTATTCCATTGGGAGTAACACATCTCAAGTTGGCCTAAAATGGAGCAAAACTTTGAAAAAGTCCCCACTGAACTTGACTTCCTCCGTTGTGTTGTGCAGTGGTTGTCCTTCGGAGCCGACTCTAACGGCAGTGGTGTGGTCGTCTTGCTAGAACTGGCCCGTCTCTTCCAGAAGCTCTACAGCAGTCCAAGTACCAGACCACGGTTAGTCCCGTGCAACACCAGATCAGACATTTGGCTCTTGTCTCTCATGATGTCTGCTGGTGTAGGTACCATCTGATGTTCTCCCTCTCCGGAGGAGGCAAGTACAACTTTATAGGCACCAAGAGATGGATTGAAGAGAACCTGGACCATGCCGGTAAGTCCTGGGTGGCTTTCAACCCCAGGAACCGTGTTTCAACTTGGGTCTTCTTTGAAATGGTTCCGCCCCAGAGTCCAGTCTGCTTCACGACAACGTGGCCTTCGTCTTGTGTTTGGACACGCTGGCCAATGGGGACGAGCTACAGGTGCACGTGTCACGTCCACCCAGAGATGACACGCCCATGAAGGACTTCATTCACCGATTGGAAGAGGTAAATACTGGCAAAGCTCCACCGGATGGCGCTGCTTTACTACCTTTCTATCTACTGTACAAAGTTGAACAGGCTTCATGTTCCTTCAGACATCAGATCAGGGGTCAAACTGGTTTTCATTGAGGGCCACATCGCAGAGATATATATATATATATATATATATATATATATATATATATATATATATATATATATATATATATATATATATATATATATATATATGTATATATATATATATATATATATATATATATATATATATATATATATAAAGTATATGAATTTGACAATGCATTTGATTTTTGTATGTATTTTTATGCACACTGTACAAACACATTTGGAGATTTTACAGTAAAAAATGTTTACTTTAAAATATCAATTGTTTTTTAAATGTAAAAAAATACCACCGTTTTTTTTGCAGGAAAATAACTGGAAGCGTACAGCTGGAATATTACTGTAAAATATACAAGTTTTTTTAATTTTTGTTTATATTACTATAAATGGAAAAAACAGTACCACAAGCTGAGCTGCCAGTTTGTTTGTTGTTTTTTTACCATAAAAAATGTGGTACTGTTTTTCCATTTACAGTAATATGTTGTAAAAACAACAACAGTAGATTTATGGTAAAAAAAAACAACCCAAAAACTGGCAGCTTAGTCGGGAGATTTTTAAAAACAGTTATAGTTTATTCAATTTTCAGTAATACGCTCACAGTTTAAAATAACGCGATATTTCTATATAACCATCGAATTTGAGCCCGTTTACATCGCGGTGTAGCTAACGAGCTAAATATTAGTAGCTCGTTTAGGGCTAGTTAGCTCAACACGTCTAGCACTAGCAAGCGTGTCCATGGCATCTAAAGTTACAAGGCATACTCACCTTTTTTGAGTAAAAAAAAGATTTCTTTATAACACGATATCGGAATAACATGATTGTTTTTTATTAGACCCCAACGATCGAGTTACATCGAACTTTGAGTGTTTCCTGTAAAAACTACTGTAAACTCTATTGTCATTATTACACTGCACAATTCCATGTGCTTTGAAATTATAAGTCAAGCAGATGTATTTTTATTTTAACAATACATTTGTTTAATAATAATAATAATAATAATATATTTTATTTGTAAAAAGCACTTTACATTGAGTAAACAACCTCAAAGTGCTACAGTGTATTAAAAAAATAAAAATAAAAAGATAATAACAAATAAATAAAAATAAAAACTAGAACAGCCAAATAGCTAAAACTAGTATGCATATATCTAAAAAAAGGCTTTTTTTTTAAAAGAAGGGTTTTTAAGCCTTTTTTAAAAGCATCCACAGTCTGTGGTGCCCTCAGGTGGTCAGGGAGAGCATTCCACAGACTGGGAGCGGCGGAGCAGAAAGCCCGGTTTGTAATATTTGTTGCAATATTGGACCACAGTAAAGTGTAAAAGGTATGCAATTTCATGAAAGAACAAACACATTTTAGTAAGGAAAGGTAAAGTACTTTATTCCAGGCATTTGGGGGCCTTATAAAAACACAAAAAAAGCACAAAGGCATGCAAATGCAGCTCTTAACTCAATATTATTTAATGCAACAAGCTACAGTAGGAAAGGGATTTATACGGCCCCATTCCTGGGTGGATCTCGCATGAGAGGAAGAGGAGCGGTTTCATCATTTTGCAAAGCAGTCTGCTGAAAATGAGGCAAAAGCTCCACTCTACATACAGTAGCAACTGATGCTGTGGTCAAAGTTGGAACGGCGGCTAAAGTGGACAGTGCACTCCCGCAATTTGTCACGTTTCATGTGTCAGGTAAACCAAATAGTGCCTTCTCAATCCCGTTCCTACTGTATTTCTTGCTTTTGTGTCATTCAAACCCTTTTTCTTATGAACATTCTACACGACCTGAAATTAAATTGTCACTTTGACTTTTGATTCCAAAGCAGGTTTTCCATTAGTTTGTTGGTAAACAACAATATTAATAATAAAAAAATGGAAACTGTTTAATATTATCATGACGCTGCCCTCCAAGGGCTTTGGTATCTCCCATGTGGCCCGCCATGAAAATGAGTGTGACGCCCTCTGGGCCACCACCTAAACCAAGACTAGTTTTTTACAATAACCTTGGCAAAAGAATGTGAGGACAATTGTAGAGTTTATTCTTGAGTTAATCATGTTTGAGCAATTTTATTGCAAAAAAAAGTTGCGAGCAGTTGAAGAAATATGAGAGCTCTTCTGTGTCCTCCAAGGTCAGCGAGATCTCATTTTAACACCCCCCTGATGAAATAGGAAATACATAAAGGTGTGGAATTGGAGAATGATATAGACCCAGACACCATTTTTTCTCTCCCACATCAATAATAACTGTTTTATTATACAGAGGATCAATACCGTAGCAACATTAAATCCCACAACAAATGTTTCGTTTCAACTGCACAAACTTTTATGCAAACTACAACAACACAAATATCGTGTTGGAACAGTTTAGTGAACCTGTTAAAGTGATGGCTAGCTGAGATAGAAAGATGGTCGCTAAAAAAGGAATATTTTTTAATGTGGGAGAATATTTACTGATCAACAGAAACAACAATAGTGGAGTAGTGAAAGACATGCTATTGGCTATTGGTAATATTTTACAATGTATGACCATAAGCCATGAAAAAACCCCAAAGGTATTGGTCAGCTTTATATATAGAACACTCGAGTCATGCTTTGAAATATATAGAACACCCGAGTCATGCAATGAAATATATAGAACACCCGAGTCATGCAATGAAATATATAGAACACCCGAGTCATGCAATGAAATTTATAGAACACCCGAGTCATGCAATGAAATATATAGAACCCCCGAGTCATGCAATGAAATATATACACCACCCGAGTCATGCAATGAAATATATAGAACACCCGAGTCTTGCTGTGAAATATATAGAACACCCAAGTCATGCAATGAAATATATAGAACACCCGAGTCATGCTGTGAAATATATAGAACACCCAAGTCATGCAATGAAATATATAGTACACCCGAGTCATGCACTGAAATATATAGAACACCCGAGTCATGCAATGAAATATATAGAACACCCGAGTCATGCAATGAAATTTATAGAACACCCGAGTCATGCAATGAAATATATAGAACCCCGAGTCATGCAATGAAATATATAGACCACCCGAGTCATGCAGTGAAATATATAGAACACCCGAGTCTTGCTGTGAAATATATAGAACACCCAAGTCATGCAATGAAATATATAGAACACCCGAGTCATGCTGTGAAATATATAGAACACCCGAGTCATGCTGTGAAATATACTGTATAGAACACCCGAGTCATGCAATGAAATATATAGGACACCCGAGTCATGCAATGAAATATATAGAACACCGAGTCATGCAATGAAATATATAGACCACCCGAGTCATGCAATGAAATATATAGAACACCCGATTCATGCTGTGAAATATATAGAACACCCGAGTCATGCAATGAAATTTATATAGAACACCGAGTCATGCAATGAAATTTATATAACACCCGAGTCATGCAATGAAATATATAGAACACCCGAGTCATGCATTGAAATATATAGAACACTCGAGTCATGCTGTGAAGTATATAGAACACCCGAGTCATGCAATAAAATTTATAGAACACCCGAGTCATGCAATGAAATATATAGAACACCGAGTCATGCAATGAAATATATAGACCACCCGAGTCATGCAATGAAATATATAGAACACCCGAGTCATGCAATGAAATATATAAAACACCCGAGTCATGCATTGAAATATATAGAACACCCGAGTCATGCAATGAAATATATAGAACACCCGAGTCACGCAATGAAATATATAGAACACCCGAGTCATGCAATGAAATATATAGAACACCCGAGTCACGCAATGAAATATATAGAACACCCGAGTCATGCAATGAAATATATAGAACACCCGAGTCATGCAATGAAATATATAGAACACCCGAGTCATGCAATTAAATGTTTGATTACTGGATTAAGGCAGCCTCCAACAGAAATGTACTGGAACTCCTTAAGACAGTGTTTCTTAACCTTTTTCACCTCGGGGCCCAACTTTTCCACTACCGAGGGCCCCGGGACCCCACTCAAATATTAACACTGAATTGGTAATCTTACTCTTGTTTTTAATCAAATTCAATAATTATATCTTCACTACTTACAGTATAAAACGTTGTCAAATAATATGAGAGCACGTGTTAATCAACAATATTATAATTGTTTTTACCACATAACTTATGCTTAGGTCAGGCTGATTAGAAACATAAGTACTTACCAAATATACTGCATATGAAGGGACTCGTTCATAACTGACGAACAATACATCAGTACATCGGACAGGCTAACCTCCTCCAACCTCCGAGGACAAAGCTCCGAACAATGGGAGACCGGGCTTTCTGCTCCGCCGCTCCCAGTCTGTGGAATGCTCTCCCTGACCACCTGAGGGCACCACAGACTGTGGATGCTTTTAAAAAAGGCTTAAAAACCCTTCTTTTTAAAAAAGCCTTTTTTTTAGATATATGCATATTTTTTAGCTATTTAGCTGTTCTAGTTTTTATTTATTTTTATTTTCTATTATCTTTTTATTTTTGATTTTATTTTTTTATACACTGTAGCACTTTGAGGCTGTTTACTCATTGTAAAGTGCTTTTTACAAATAACATCTATTACTATTATTATTACATGTATTTATACTGCGCTGAAATAAATAAACTAAATTAATAATGAATATGTTTCTTAACTAAACTGTCCAAAAAATGTAAATGAAAACACAGCTTCACCACTTTAGTCAAATTTTTTGCGCTTCAGAAACTTGTCCATGACTTTAAACTTCTCCTGTTTGTCTGCTATTGTCATTACCGCCCCAAGTGGTGGGAACGTGTATTATTACCGCTGCAGCTGAGAAACAGATATGGTTAAGAAACACACTCAAATTTCTCAATAATTCAGTCTTAAACCATTTTTTTTTCTAATTTTGACCCTTTTGAAGGCTTTTTGATGAAATAATGTCACAAATTGAAAAAAAACCAATACATTTGAATTAGTAAAATAATGTTATGCACAAATTTCTCAATAATTCAGTGCTTAACCAACATTTTTTTTTTTCAAATGTTGACCCTTTTGAAGGCTTTTTGATTAAATAATTTCGCAAAAAAAAGGCGTAAATTAGTAAAATACATAATGTTATGCAAATGTCTGCTAATTAACAACTGACATTTAATCCGAAGGCCTTCAATTTGTTAAAATAATAATAAAAACATAATTTTAATTATCTTTAAAGTCAAACAGGACATAAAAGTTTTTGAAAGGTGTAAAATATTTTGAATATTTTTCCTTTTTTATTTGCTCAAATTTCTCAATAATTCAGTTCTTAACCC
>NC_084731.1:13167471-13189971 GCF_033978785.1 Entelurus aequoreus | reverse complement strand
TTTTGAAGGCTTTTTGTTGAAATAATGTCATACATTGGAAAAAAAACAATACATTTGATTTCGTGAAATAACTCATACTATGCAATTTTATCTTCATTGACAACTGACTTACATCCTTTGATCAAAATGCCTTCAATTGGTTAAAATAATAAATACACACAATTTTTATTATCAAACAGGACATACACGTTTTTAAAAGGTGTAAAATATTTAGGATTTCTTCCTTTTTTTATTTGCTCAAATTTCCCAATAATTCAGTCCTTTTTTAATTTTGACCCTTTTGAAGGCTTTTTGTTGAAAGAATGTCATACATTGAAAAAAAACCAATACAACAAAATAAAATAAAAATAACTCATACTATGCAATCGTATCTTCTTTGATCAAAATGCCTTCATTGGTTAAAATAATAAATACACACAATTTTAATTATCTTCAAAGTCAAACAGGACATAAAAGTCCTTAAGTTTTTAAAAGCCTAAAATATTTAAGATTTTTTTCTTTTTTTATTTGCTCAAATTTCGCAATAATTCAGTCTTTTTTTTTAAAAATTTGGACCCTTTTTCTTTTTGTTGAAATAATGCCATACATTGAAAAAAAAAACAATACATTTGAATTAGTGAAATAACTCATGCAATTTTATCTTCTTTGACAACTGACATCTCAAAATGACTTCAATTGGTTGAAATAATAATAAAAAACGTATTTATTCTCATATATTCAATGTCATACATTGAAAAAAAACCAATACAACAAAATAAAATAAAATAACTCATACTATGCAATCGTATCTTCTTTGATCAAAATGCCTTCATTGGTTAAAATAATAAATACACACAATTTTAATTATCTTCAAAGTCAAACAGGACATAAAAGTCCTTAAGTTTTTAAAAGCCTAAAATATTTAAGATTTTTTTGCTTTTTTTCTTTGCTCAAATTTCGCAATAATTCAGTCTTTTTAAAAAAAATTTGGACCCTTTTTCTTTTTGTTGAAATAATGCCATACATTGAAAAAAAACAAAACAACACATTTGAATTAGTGAAATAACTCATGCAATTGTATCTTCTTTGACATCTGACATCTCAAAATGACTTCAATTGGTTGAAATAATAATAAAAAAACGTATTTATTCTCATATATTCAACTTGTGCTCAATAGCTGAGATAAAAGACAACTAAAGTTAGTCAATTTATCTTATCAAGTCATGCAAATCATGAACAAAAAGGGTTATTTGTTATTATTGATTGTATTGTACGTCCAATGTGGTCAACATGGCCTGCTTTACGGCTGAACATGAACATGTGTTAAAGGACAACATCTCCCATGATGCATTGCGCGAGGGACAAGGCGGATACGCAACACGTCTTGAAAGTTTTTGTTTTTTTTGAAATGACAGAAGTGAGTTTGTTTGGCAACGCGTGTCTGCTACTCCTGACCAGACTTCTTCAACACTTGGCGGTACGTACAACATTTTTTAATAACGTGGCGACATTAAAGCACAAACACGCGGGGAAGAGGCAAAAGTCGCCACGGTTTGTAACGTTATTTTCCTCCGTGAACGTGGACACGCCGCCCGTGCAGTACACTTAACTACTACACTTAAATACTCTTACGCAATAACTTGCTACGTTGTTAAGTTGCTTTAGTTGGAGACCTCCGCTTTATTGTCAACAATTAAACATTCATTAGGCTCGGGGACGTCAACATGACCGCGTGCACGCGCACGCGCACGAGCCTCTTCCCAGGCTGGCTATGATGCCATCAGCAAGTTGGTGTTTATTGTCAGCATCCAAATAGCTGCTCATGCACTTTTACATCCTTTATCAGATGTAAAAAGGAGTGTTAATAGGTTTTCTTCCCACCACGTCATCACAAAGGAAGAGAGACACTTTGATTGGTAACTTTGACTAATTAACGCACTGATTGGATTAATTATAGATCCGGGTGTTGTTGTCATTTGTGCAGCCCAGAAGTGATCGATAATGTCGTTACACAATAACAGTTCTACTAAAATTGTTTTTTAATAACGGCTCATCATAAAGCAGAGATGTCCAATTTTCTTGCCATATATATATATATATATATATATATATATATATATATACTACCGTTCAAAAGTTTGGGGTCACATTGAAATGTCCTTATTTTTGAAGGAAAAGCACTGTACTTTTCAATGAAGATAACTTTAAACTAGTCTTAACTTTAAATAAATACACTCTATACATTGCTAATGTGGTAAATGACTATTCTAGCTGCAAATGTCTGGTTTTTGGTGCAATATCTACGTAGGTGTATAGAGGCCCATTTCCAGCAACTATCACTCCAGTGTTCTAATGGTACAATGGGTTTGCTCATTGGTTCAGAAGGCTAATTGATGATTAGAAAACCCTTGTGCAATCATGTTCACACATCTGAAAACAGTTTAGCTCGTTACAGAAGCTACGAAACTGACCTTCCTTTGAGCAGATTGAGTTTCTGGAGCATCACATTTGTGGGGTCAATTAAACGCTCAAAATGGCCAGAAAAAGAGAACTTTCATCTGAAACTCGACAGTCTATTCTTGTTCTTAGAAATGAAGGCTATTCCACAAAATTGTTTGGGTGACCCCAAACTTTTGAACGGTAGTGTATATATATGTGTGTGTATATATATATATATATATATATATATATATATATATATATATATATATATATATATATATATATATATATATATATATATATATATATATATATATATATATATGTATTTATATATGTGTATACGTATGCATTTATTTATATATATATATATATATATATATATATATATATATATATATATATATATATATATATATATATGTGTGTATGTATATATATATATATATATATATATATATATATATATATATGTGTATATATATATACATATATATATATGTATATATATATATATATATATATATATATGTATATATATATATATATATATATATATATATATATATATATATATATATATTAGGGCTGTGAATCTTTGGGTGTCCCACGATTCGATTCAATATCGATTCTTGGGGTCACGATTCGATTCAAAATCGATTTTTTTCGATTCAACGCGATTCTCGATTCAAAAGGATTCTCTATTCCCGGGGTCACCAACGCGGTGCCCGCGGGCACCAGGTAGCCCGTAAGGACCAGATGAGTAGCCCGCTGGCCTGTTCTAAAAATAGCTCAAATAGCAGCACTTACCAGTGAGCTGCCTCTATTTTTTAAATGTTATTTATTTACTAGCAAGCTGGTCTCGCTTTGCTCGACATTTTTAATTCTAAGAGAGACAAAACTCAAATAGAATTTGAAAATCCAAGAAAATATTTTAAAGACTTGGTCTTCACTAACTGACAAAGAAACAGATAACAGATTTGGTGTCCAGTTCAAAGTGTGACATGATTTATTTAAAAATTTGAGAGTTGACTTTTGTATTTTACATGAGTTATTATTTGTACAAACATGGTGCAAAGTAATTCATGATTTGTTAAAAAATGTTAGTGGCTAGCTAGTTAAAGTGGGATATTGTGATTTCACAAGACTGTCTTAGAAGTGATCATTTGAAAAAGGTTCAATTTGCACTTACAGAAAATATTTAAAAAAAGTGTTGCATATTGATATTTATCTGTTTCTATATATATTTATTGTGAGAAATCATTAAGATGATCAGTGTTTCCACAAAGATAAATATCATTAATTATTAATAATAACATAGAGTTAAAGGTAAATTGAGCAAATTGGCTATTTCTGGCAATTTGTTTAAGTGTGTATCAAACTGGTAGCCCTTCGCATTAATCAGTACCCAAGAAGTAGCTCTTGGTTTCAAAAAGGTTGGTGACCCCTGATCTATTCATTCAATACATAGATTTCAGCAGGATCTACCCCAGTCTGCTGACATGCAAGCAGAGTAGTAGATTTTTCTAAAAAGCTTTTATAATTGTAAAGGACAATGTTTTATCAACTGATTGCAATAATGTACATTTGTTTTTAACTATTAAATTAACCAAAAATATGACTTATTTTATCTTTGTGAAAATATTGGACACAGTGTGTTGTCAAGCTTATGAGATGTGATGCAAGTGTAAGCCACTGTGACACTATTGTTCTTTTTATTTTTATTTTTATAAATGTCTAATGATAATGTCAATGAGGGATTTTTAATCACTGCTATGTTGAAATTGTAACTAATATTGATACTGTTGTTGATAATATTCATTTTTGTTTCACTACTTTTGGTTTGTTCTGTGTCGTGTTTGTGTCTCCTCTCAATTGCTCTGTTTATTGCAGTTCTGAGTGTTGCTGGGTCGGGTTTGGTTTTGGAATTGGATTGCATTGTTATGGTATTGCTGTGTATTGTTTTGTTGGATTAATTAATTTAAAAAAATGAATAAAAATAATAATAATAAAAAATAAAAAATCAATTTTTAAAAAAATGAGAATCGATTCTGAATCGCACAGCGTCAGAATCGCGATTTGAATTCGAATCGATTTTTCCAACACCCCTAATATATATGTATATATATATAAATATATATAATGTTATATATATTTGATATATATATATATATATTGTATATATTATTTAATTATTTATATATATATATATATATATATATATATATATATATATATATATATATATATATATATATATATATATATATATATATATATATATACGTATATATATATATATATATATATATATATATATACGTATATGTATGTATGTATGTATATGTATATCATTTTATATATATTTGATGTATATATATATGTATATATATATATATATATATATATATATATATATATATATATAAGATATATATATATAATTAAATAATATATACAATATATACATATATATATCAAATATATATAAAATTATATATATATACATACATACATACATGTATATATATAAAGATATATATATATATATATATATATATATATATATATATATATATATATATATATATATATATATATATATATATATATATATATATATATATATATGTATATGTATGTATGTATATATATATATATATATATATATATATATATGTATATATATATTAGGGCTGCAACTAACGATTAATTCGATAATCGATTAATCTGTCGATTATTTATTCGATTAATCGATTAATGATCGGATAAAAGAGACAAACTACATTTCTATCCTATCCAGTATTTTATTGAAAAAAAAACAGCATACTGGCACGATACTTATTTTGATTATTGTTTCTCAGCTGTTTGTAAATGTTGCAGTTTATAAATAAAGGTTTATTTTAAAAAAATAAATACAAATAAATAAAAATAAAAATAAAAACCTCTGCGCAGGCGCATAGCATAAATCCAACGAATCGATGACTAAATTAATCAGCAACTATTTTAATAATCGATTTTAATCGATTTAATCGATTAGTTGTTGCAGCCCTAATATATATATATATATATATATATATATATATATATATATATATATATATATATATATATATATATATATATATATATATATATATGTATATATATATATATATATATATATATATATATATATATATATATATATATATATATATATATATATATATATATATATATGTATATGTATGTATATATGTATATATATATGTATGTATATGTATGTATGTATGCATATTTATTTATATGTATACTATATATGTATATATATGTATATCTTGATATTTACTATAAAGTTACTGGAGACATGGCACAGGATGAAGTTAAAAAGACTCACCTTTAGTGTTTACCATATAGTCTTTCTATTGACAGCCTCTCGCGGTAAAGTTGTCCGCAGTATTTGTCATTAATGAAACTTGTAGCGAATCGCAATTTAAGAAATTGTACCGGAGAAGGCAGAGCCGGTAAAAAAATAAAAATAATAATACCATACCATACCATACCAACTTTATTTATAAAGCCCTTTAAAAACAAGCACAGTTGAAAAACAAAGGGCTGTACACCACAAAGAAATGGAGGCAAAGGACAGACTAAAAAATAACATTTAAAACAGAAATAAAAATACACATTGAAAAAGCCGTCCTTATGTTTCAGTGCCTTTTCCTAGCGGGACTTGCCTTTTTGTTCATTTTTGGTTGAAGCGTTACATACCTTTTTACCTGCACGCTGTCTCCCGCTATGCTCTGCATATCGGGATCATGTCTAATTACATTCAAGAAGGAGTTATTCCGTTTCTAATTCAATTATTTATTTGGGAAACTAACTACTAACTATAACTAGTTACTTTTTAAGTCATTTTTCTCAACGCTGCTCAAAAACGATAAGCCCATTTGTGCTGACTCAACACATTTTTTCTTTGTGTAACGTGAGAGGTACTAAGCATACTTGTCATCAATATGTAATGCTCCTGAGTTGTTTACAGGTCAATGATATGTTGCTTTTTCTAAAGTTCCACATTGGCTGCAGGGTTTGTACTCTTCAGTGTGTCAAAGAGCACAGTTTGGATATTAAAGCCTCACTAAAAGCCCAACACATCTAGAAGGACTTGTTACACAATCAAAATGTGTGTAGTGGGGTTGTCCAACACCTTTCAGCATTAATGGTGCCTTCACAGATGTGTAAGTTACCCATGTCTTGGGCACTAATACACCCCCATACCATCACACATGCTGGCTTTTACACTTTCACCCTAGAACGGTCCGGATGGTTCTTTTCCTCTTTGGTCCGGAGGACACGACGTCCACAGTTTCCAAAAACAATTTGAAATGTTGACTCGTCAGACCACAGAACACTTTTCCACTATGTATCAGTCCATCTTCGATGACGTTTCCGGGTGTTGTTGATAAATGGCTTTGGCTTTGCATAGTAGAGTTTTAAAGGCCTACTGAAATGAATAATTTTTATTTAAACGGGGATAGCAGATCTATTCTATGTGTCATACTTGATCATTTCGCGATATTGCCATATTTTTGCTGAAAGGATTTAGTATAGAACAACGACGATAAAGATCGCAACTTTTGGTATCTGATAAAAAAAAGGCTTGCCCCTACCGGAAGTAGCGTGACATAGTCAATTGAACATATACGCAAAGTTCCCTATTGTTTACAGTGATGGCCGCCAGAAGTGAGAGAGATTCGGACAGAGAAAGCGACGATTTCCCCATTAATTTGAGCGAGGATGAAAGATTTGTGGATGAGGAAAGTGCAAGTGAAGGACTAGTGGGGAGTGGAAGCGATTCAGATAGGGAAGATGCTGTGAGAGTCGGGGGGTGACCTGATATTCAGCTGGGAATGACTACAACAGTAAATAAACACAAGACATATATATACTCTATTAGCCACAACACAACCAGGCTTATATTTAATATGCCACAAATTAATCCCGCATAAAAACACCTAGGTGTTTGTTATGCTAGCTCCTAGCTACTAGCTCGAGCTAGTTATAGCTCGAGCGGGTAATATGGACGGGATCCCGTATATATAACCCGCCAATACAATTCAAACACCTGCACAACACACACACTCACTCAGCCCAAAGGACCGTTCACCTAACCCAAGGTTCATAAAGCTTATATATTTAACCAAAGTTACGTACATGACACGCACGTACGGGCAACCGATCAAATGTTTGGAAGCGCGCGGGTGGGACCTGATATTCAGCTGGGAATGACTACAACAGTAAATAAACACATATATATACTCTATTAGCCACAACACAACCAGGCTTATATTTAATATGCCACAAATTAATCCCTCATAACAAACACCTAGGTGTTTGTTATGCTAGCTCCTAGCTCCTAGCTACTAGCTCGAGCTAGTTATAGCAAGCGATCAAATCTTTGGAAGCGTACTCACGGTATCGCGTCTGCGTCTGTTAACGAAGTCAAAGTCCTCCTGGTAAGAGTCTCTGTTGTCCGAGTTCTTCGATCTTGACTGCATCTTTCGGGAATGTAAACAATGAAACACCGACTGTGTTGTGTTGCTGACTTCCCTCGCAAAATACTCCGCTTCGCACCGACTTTCTTCTTTGCTTGCTCAGCTTCTTTCTCCATAATGCAATGAACAAATGGCAACAGATTCACCAACACAGATGTCCAGAATACTGTGGAATAATGAGATGAAAACAGAGCTATTTCGTATTGGCTTCAATGGGGAAGCCATACCTCTGTTAAACTGGCTACGTCACGCGCATACGTCATCCTCCAAAGGCGTTTTGAACGGGAAGTTCCCCGGGAAATTTAGAATGTCACTTTATAAGTTAACCCGGGCGTATTGGCATGTGTTGCAATGTTAAGATTTCATCATTGATATATAAACTATCAGACTGCGTGGTCGGTAGTAGTGGCTTTCAGTAGGCCTTTAACTTGCACTTACAGATGTAGCGACCAACTGTAGTTACTGACAGTGGTTTTTCTGAAGTGTTCCTGAGCCCATGTGGTGATATCCTTTACACACTGATGTGGCTTTTTGATGCCTGAGGGATCCAAGGTGCGTAATATCATGGCTTACGTGCAGCGATTTCTCCAGATTCTCTGAACCTTTTGATGATATTACGGAGCGTAGATGGTGAAATCCCTAAAATTCCTTGCAATAGCTGGTTGAGAAATGTTGTTCTTAAACAATTTGCTCAGGCATTTGTTGACAAAGTGGTGACCCTCGCCCCGTCCTTGTTTGTGAACGACTGAGCATTTCATGGAAGCTGCTTTTATACCCAATCATGGCACCCACCTAGGGGTGTAACGGTACGTGTATTTGTATTGAACCGTTTCGGTACGGGGGTGTCGGTTCGGTTCTGAGGTGTACCGAACGAGTTTCCACACGGACATATTAAGTAGCGTAACGCACGTTGTGTAAACAATGCACACCGAGGCACAACACACGGCATGCTAGCAGCTAACGGGCTAGGATAGACTGACCATACGTCCTCTTTGCTAAACAAGAAATACTAACTACAAACATAATAAAACGATATCTTACTGTACAATGTCTGCTCTCACTTCGATGACGACTGATAGCATGTCCTTATATTCCCGTTTGTATGAGGAATTAATCATTGTGCACAGGAAGGGTTAACAAGGGAAAAGTCTCCCTGCAGACACCGACTTCGGTTATGTGTGTTTTTCTCCATCCTTGGGCATAAAATGAATGTCACAGATGAACAACTTCTAGATTCAAGGCTAAATCGTCCTAGTATCCTGATGAGAGGCATGATTTAAAATGTGGAATAACTTTGACGAGCCGAGACGCGATGATGGCTGCCAGTAAAGCAGCAGACGGCTACTTAGCCGTGTGCTATCAATCCACCGCTACAAATCGTTTGTCTGCGTTGGCACTTATAATAACGTCACCGCTAAAGTTTGGTTAATATTCCGGTCACGATATTTACGAAGAGTATTGTTGGTGGGTTTTGGATGGTTATTTAGAGGGTTTTGTGGGCAAAATAAAGAGCCCCCCCATTGACTACAATGTTACTGGACTTTTTATACATGTATTTATTTATGACTTAAAATTAGGGATGATGTTTGATAAGGAATGATCGAGTTCGAGCCCATTATCGAATCCTCTTATCGAACCGATTCCTTATCGATTCTCTTATCGAATCCAGTGAGGTTGTTGTATATGGAAAAAAACACAATATTTGGTTTAACAAAAGCTCACTTTTATTTTATAAGAAAAAATTAAAATAAAAAAAATAAATAAATATTGACTGTTACTCCCCTAAAAAAAATAAAAATTGACTGTTGTTACCCAAAGTATATTAAGTGTGATTTTTCAGAAAAACAAATATATACAGTAACACAAAAACAACCTGTCTCTGTGATCACTATAGGTGAATAGCCATGCCTTGAGGCGTTTTTTCCGGTCCATTATTTATGCTGCTTGTATAACGACTGAGCTATGTCATTTCCTGTGATGTCCCACAGGGCATTTCTTGTGGGACAGGATTAGTTCTCAGGGATTCGAATAAAGAACCAACTCTTTTTCTTTACTATAGTGGTCTCGATAACGGGAACCGGTTCTCAAAAAGGGATTCGAGTCCACGGAATCGGTTCTTTTCTTATCGAACGGTTCTTTTCTTATCGAACAACCGGGAGAACCGGTTTTCGAACATCATCCCTACTTAAAATCCATACACACACATAAAGATTGTGAACTATAAACAGCACATCTCGGTCTATTTTCTGCATATTTTCAGTCCGACTGATCTGATAACATGGTCAGAATCGTCACTACGTGACGTGGAATCTACGGAAATAGCCCAAGATGAAATGTCTGACTGAATTTGTGGCATTTTGTGATGTTTAAACGGCGTTTTCACATACTCTGTGGAGTGTAAATACAATTGGGTATGGCGTAATGGATGCAAAGAAACACAAATCATTGTATTCTGTTTTTATTTACCACTTACACAACGTGACAACTTCACTGCTTTTGGGCTTTTGTAGTTGTGGTGTAAACAAAGCAGAATGTTTGTATCTGCCTTCATTTCAAAGCAGTGTTGTGTTGCCTTCCTTACAGTAACGCTGCCTCACTTCCATGCAGCTGGAGAGTTAGCGGGTTAATTAATGCTGGCTTTATCTTATCTGCTGTGTTGCTGGGGGAGAATCCATACTCAGGCTGCTTGAACACAGACTCAGTCAATGTGATTGGCCATTAATAGTGAGGGGAATTAGCTGGACTGGCTTACCTTTTATCAGATGTGCATTGTAATCCACATCGATGTTTTGGACGTGCGGTCGTCCCTTTGTCATCTTTTCTAAGTGGCCAGAAGGAGTCAGTTTGTTTCCAGCCGGGCTTTGTTTTGCTCGACCAAGCAGAAAGCTTAGTATGCTTTCCTCCGCCTCCTCGGATTGGCACGGCTGGGAGGCCAAAAAAATCCTCCCTTTTCTGCCTTCGCTCGCGCACATACAAATGACTTTGGCTGAAGTTGCTTCGCATGCAGCAGGGGTAAGTCCACCTCGTCCTCCCGGAGGTAATTGGCAGTAGATTTGCGGTGTAAACCTCAAACAAGCTTTACAAGTTGACGTAAAGTTTACAGGATGAACATTTGTAGAAGCTGCTTGCAGAAATGAACGTATTTACCAACCAATCACATCTTTGTATTCATATATCGTAATGGTGCGTCATACTCACGGTGGTTCGGTACTTACCTCGGTTTTTAAAGTACTGAGTCAGTGTTTCCCACACATTCATTTATTTGTGGCGGCCCGCCACGAAAGAATTACGTCGGCCACAAATATTTTTTTAAATTTTTTTTTTTTTTTTTTTTTTTTTTGTCCTGTCCAGCTTCTCAGGCAAATCATATAGTGGATGTAGATGCCCATATAGGCCGTTCAGATTTACTTTACAAAAGAGAAGTGTAGGATACTTCTCTTGTTGCCTTATTTGTATTTGACCACTACTGTTTTCTGTTTATTTGTTACTGACTCTGGCAGGACACCTCTGCCTCTGTTTCACTTTATGTTGCTGGTAAATAATATGGTTGTAGTAGTAGGCTAAAGTTCAATTATTTAGTATGCACTAATTAAAGGGGCAGAGCTTTAAGAGACATTTTAGCTTTTATATTTTACAAGATATATTTTTTGTAAGAACCACAATTAATAAATATATTTCAGTGAATAACTTATTGTTCAAATAAAGTGTTGTAATTATGTTGTAAAATGGATGGATGGATGGACGTTTAAAACAAAACTGTTATTATTAATTAGTAAGTATACATTTTTTGAGCCTTTTTAGAGAAAATCATATCATTGTAGTAAATTATGCAAATTACTTGATGATGTCATGGTGACCACGCCCCCACCGCCGCAGGTATCTTGGCAGTTTATGGGGAACACTGTGAGTTATCCTACAGTATATATCTGATTTATGACACCAATACACTTCCAAAGTTTGCGAATAAATAGATATGACCACACCCAGGTCCCTTCCCCATCAACAACAATGCTAATATATATCTGTATCATGAATCAATTTAAGTGGACCCCGACTTAAACAAGTTGAAAAACTCATTCGGGTGTTACCATTTAGTGGTCAATTGAACGGAATATGTACTTCACTGTGCAACCTACTAATACAAGTCTCAATCAATCAATCAATCAATCAATCAAGCAGACTTTGTGAGAGCCAACAACGGTTTCTTAGGGAAAATTATGATCCAGAACCTTATATTTTTGAGCCCGAACACAAAGAGGATGAGCAATAAGTTTTAGAAGCCGAGTGCTAACCGGATGCAGTTTACCGTAGTAACTAATTAGATTACCGTAGTAACTAATTAGATGACCATAGTCACTAATTAGATTACCATAGTAACTGATTAGATTGCCATTGTAACAGATTAGATTACCATTGTAACTAATTTGATTACCGTAGTAGCTAATTAGATGACCATCGTCACTAATTAGATTACCATAGTAACTGATTAGATTACCATTGTAACAGATTAGATTACCATTGTAACTAATTTGATTACCATAGTAACTAATTAGATTACCATAGTAGCTGATTAGATAACTGTAGTAACTAATTAGATTACCATAGTCACTAACTAGATTACCACGGTAACTGATTAGATTACCATAGTAACTAATTAGATTACTGTAGTAACAATTTAGATTACCATAGTCACTAATTAGATTACCATAGTAACTGATTTGATTACCATTGTAACTTATTAAATTACCATTGTAACTAATTAGAATACCATTGTAACATATTAGATTACCATTGTAACTAATTTGATTACCATAGTAACTAATTAGATTACCATAGAAACTGATTAGATTCCCATAGTAACTAATTAGGTTACTGTAGTAACAAATTAGATTACCATAGTCACTAATTAGATTACCATAGTAACTGATTTGATTACCATTGTAACTAATTAAATTACCATAGTAACTAACTAGATGACCATTTTAACAGATTAGATTACCATTGTAACAGATTAGATTACAATTGTAACTAATTTGATTACCATCGTAACTAATTAGATTACCATAGACACTGATTAGATTACTGTAGTAACTAATTCGATTACCATAGTCACTAACTAGATTACCATAGTAACTGATTAGATTACCATTGTAACTAATTAGATTACCATAGTAACTAATTAGATTACTGTAGTAACAAATTAGATTACCATAGTCACTAATTAGATTACCATAGTAACTGATTTGATTACCATTGTAACTAATTAAATTACCATAGTAACTAATTAGATTACCATAGTAACTGATCAGATTACCATTGTAAGTAATTTAATCACCATAGTAACTAATTAGATTACCATAGTAACTGATTAGATGACCATAGTAACTGATTAGATTGCCATTGTAACTAATTAGATGACCAAAGTAACCAATTAGATGACCATAGTAACTAATGAGATGATCATAGTAACTAATTAGATGACCATAGTAACTAGTATATCATGCAGATTCCAAGCATTGAAATACTTAGTATAGTTCAAGACTTACGGTCATTAGAAAACATGACTGCATTTTTAGTCTACTTTATACCTGCAATATCCTTTCCATCCTTTATAACTGAGCTACTGTGTGGAACACTTTCCTTTGTGGATCAATAAAGTTTGTCCAAGTCTAAGTGTAAGTCTTAAGTCTCCATGTTAAACCCATGTCACGTTATGTAATCACATGGAATCTCTCTCTTCATGACAGACCAAGATCCACCAGGAGGGTCCCCCCTTGAGAACTGTTCCATGGTCTGTTGAGTGTCTTGAGAACTGTTCCATGGTCTGTTGAGTGGCACCAGCACCAGTCATGTACCAGGTGGTACCAGGGGGAGCGGGGGGCACCATCACAGATGTGATCCCCAAGCAGAAGCACAGCAAGGACACCCGACCCATAGTCGGCGCAGGAGTCCTGGGTCTGGTCCTGGTGATCGCCGCGGTGGCGGCGTGGTCTTACTACATCGCCTCGCTGCGGAAAGCTGAACTGCTGAAGACTCAGCTGCTGGACCTAAATAAAGATGGCTACATCATCCGCAACCAGGGAGGGGCGATTGTCTTCAGGATGGACTTTAGGTGAGTAGCTTTGTTTAGTTAAAGGGGAACTGCATCTTTCTTTTTCCTGTGCATTGTAAATAATAAAACACTGCTAGCAAGTGGTGGCTAACAATGCAAGTATTGGGGATACAATCTAAAGCTATCTAAAAAAACAGCAACTTTCCATATCGATGCTGTATGTATATATGTATTGTAGTAGGGTTGTCCCCATACCAATATTTTGATAATTTTCTAAAAAAAAAAAAAGCCATTATTGTCTTTTATTTTAACAAAACATCTTAAGGTACATGAAACATATGTTTATTATTGCAATTTAGTCCTTAAAGGCCTACTGAAATGAAATGTTTTTATTTAAACGGGGATAGCAGATCCATTCTATGTGTCATACTTGATCATTTCGCGATATTGCCATATTTTTGCTGAAAGGATTTAATAGAGAACATCGACGATAAAGTTCACAACTTTTGGTCGCTGATAAAAAAAGCCTTGCCTGTACCGGAAGTAGCGTGACGTCACCGGAGGAAGGACTCCTCACATTTTCCCATTGTTTACACCAGCAGCGAGAGCGATTCGGACCGAGAAAGCGACGATTACCCCATTAATTTGAACGAGGATGAAAGATTTGTGGATGAGGAACGTTAGAGTGAAGGACTAGAATGCAGTGCAGGCTCATTGGATTCCACACTCTCTCCTTTTTCTATTGTGGATCACAGATTTGTATTTTAAACCACCTCGGATACTATATCCTCTTGAAAATGAGAGTCCAGAACGCGAAATGGACATTCACAGTGACTTTTATCTCCACTACAATACATCGGCGAAGCTCTTTAGCTACGGAGCTAACGTGATAGCATCGTGCTTAACTGCAGATAGAAACAAAATAAATAAATCCCTGACTGGAAGGATAGACAGAAAATCAACAATACTATTAAACCATGGACCTGTAAATACACGGTTAATGCTTTCCAGCCTGGCAAAGCGTAACAATGCTGTTGCTAACGACGTCATTGAAGCTAACTTAGCAACCGGACCTCACAGAGCTATGCTAAAAACATTAGCTATCCACCTACGCCAGCCAGCCCTCATCTGCTCATCAACACCCGTGCTCACCTGCGTTCCAGCGATCGACGGTGCGACGAAGGACTTCACCCGATCACAGATGCGGTCGGCGGCCCGGAGACGGAGGAAGTTAAGGTGAGTTCGGCGGCTAGCGCGTCTGCTATCCATCTCAAAGTCCTCCTGGTTGTGTTGCTGTAGTCCGCCGCTAAAACACCGATCCCACCTACAACTTTCTTCTTTGCAGTCTCCATTGTTCGTTAAACAACTTGCAAAAGATTCACCAACACAGATGTCCAGAATACTGTGGAATTTTGAGATGAAAACAGAACTTTTTGTATTGGATTCAATGCGTCCGCATACTTCCGTTTCAACATTTGACGTCACGCGCATACGTCATCATACATAGACGTTTTCAACCGGAAGTTTAGCGGGAAATTTAAAATTGCACTTTATAAGTTAACCCGGCCGTATTGGCATCTGTTGCAATGTTAAGATTTCATCATTGATATATAAACTATCAGACTGCGTGGTCGGTAGTAGTGGCTTTCAGTAGGCCTTTAATCCAGGACGTTTAGTCAAATGTCTAAGCCTAATGGTTGGCCAAACTGACCTCATACCTTTTGCTAGATGATGTGATCCTATTCCGTTGGGTGCATATTTTCTAGTACATGCAGTACGTCAACCAGTAATTCTGTTCTTGTAATTCTATTCAATTGTAGTCGTTATTAGTTTGAGCAAAGTTCAGAGTTCTGCTTTTGCTAAAGCAACCTTGAAACTGAACACTGAAATCTATGTTTAACTCTTGGCAGATCGGGGACTTTGGATTTGGACTCTTGCACCAAAGAAGGGGAGCTCCTGAGCTGTGGACGGACCACTGACCGACGTCTCAACTTCTTCATCGAGACGGTGCGGCCCAAGGACACGGTGCAGTGCTACCGTGTGCGTTGGGAGGAACTGGTTCCTGACATTTCTGTCGAGCATGCCATGACGTACAAATTTGCCCACTGGTATGGCGGTGCGGTGTCAGCTATCCAACACTGGCCCATTTCCCTCTCTGGGCAACAGTCTCCAAAACCCTTCGTTACGAGTGACATCTACACAAACCGCAATGAGTTTGGCGGAATCTTGGAGAGCTATTGGCTTTCCTCCAATGCCACGGCAATTAAGATTAATAATTCCGTGCCGTTCCATCTGGGCTGGAATGACACAGAGAAGACTATGTACTTCCAAGCTCGCTACAATGACAGTCCCTTCAAGCCATACCCGGGGGAGGCTCCATGCGCTGAACTTAGTTACAGAGTATGCGTCGGCTCTGATGTGACATCCATACACAAGTACATGGTCCGTCGGTACTTCAACAAACCAAACAAAGTGCCTGCGAAAGCCATGTTTCAGCATCCTATTTGGTCCACATGGGCACTTCATAGGACTGACATTGATCAAGACAAATTTTTGAAGTACGCCGCCAACATCCGCAAGTATAATTTCAACTGTAGCCACTTGGAACTAGATGACCGTTACACGCCCCGCTATGGAGAATTTGAGTTTGACCCAAACAAGTTCCCCAATGCCTCCTCCATGTTTCAAAAGCTCAAATCAGATGGATTTCTCGTGTCCCTCTGGATCCACCCTTTTGTCAACTACGATTCTGAGAACTTCCATACTTGTGTGGAGAGGGGCCTGTTTGTCCGAGAGCCTACAGGCCGTCTGCCAGCTTTGGTACGTTGGAAGAACGGCATCGGTGGAATTGTGGATTTCACAAACCCCGAAGCTCGAGATTGGTTTGCCTCCCAGCTTCGGTCCTTCCGCTTCAGATATGGGGTATCCTCTTTCAAATTCGACGCGGGCGAGACCAACTACTTACCGTGGAAGTTCAGTACCAGAACTCCCATCCGGGATCCAAGTTTTTTCACGAGACGCTACACAGAAATGGCTATTCCGTACAACGACAGAGCAGAGCTGCGTAGTGGCTACCAATCGCAGAACATATCCTGCTTCTTCAGGCCTATTGACAGGGACTCTGTGTGGGGCTATGAGTTGGGGCTCAAATCTCTTATTCCTACAGTGCTCACCATCAGCATTCTGGGTTATCAGTTTATTCTACCAGACATGATCGGAGGGAACGCCTATCTGAACCGCACAGATGGAAATAGGGCCTTACCCGACCGAGAACTCTACATACGCTGGCTGGAGTTGTCCGCTTTCATGCCCTCCATGCAGTTTTCTATCCCACCGTGGGCATATGACAACGAGGTGGTTGAAATAGCTCGCAAATACACCGATCTGCATCAGAGTATTGTGGCGCCACGAGTTCTGGAGCTGGCCGGCGAGGTGCTGGACACCGGCGACCCCATCATACGACCTTTGTGGTGGATTGCCACGGGTGACGAGACGGCCTATAAAATTGACTCCCAATTCCTGATTGGAGATGACCTCATGGTCGCGCCTGTTTTAGAACCGGGGAAGCAAGAGCGTGATATTTACCTCCCCGCTGGTCGCTGGAAGAGCTATAAAGGGGAAAGGTTTGATATCAAAGAGCCACTGCACCTCACAGACTACCCTGTAGACCTGGATGAAATTGCGTACTTTGTTTGGGTCTAGAAGGAAGGCTTGGTTTGTCACTTTGCAGGGTTTTATTCATTTTGGCAAAGGACGCCTTCAGGGCTCGTTGCAGTTCAGATCTCACCTCAAGTGTTAAATGGTTTTTAGAAAAGATCTCAATCATTAATCCTAAATTGAATTAACTCATGTACATCTGGCACTATGAGATGGCAAAGGTACTTTAACGTGTACGGCTGATTTTCAAAAAGGGAACACGCTTACTGTGAATCGAGTGCTGTGGAACCTCCATTTACGGACTTAAGTGGTTCTTGAACATGGTTTGCGAACTAAAACGTTGGTATAGTGAAGCAGATTTCCCCATTAGAAACAATGTAAACATGAATCATTGTTTCTAGCCTCGACAAATGTCCCTATTTTATTAAAAAATGCACACTTTGAAGACACTATAATGTGTGTATATACTCCAGATGGTATATATCAGGGGTCCCCAACCTTTTTTCCACCAGGGACCGGTTTAATGTATGCATTATTTTCACGGACCAGCTTTCCATGTATGGCAAATGAAAAACAGCAAAAAAATGAGCATGAAAATTCAACTCATTATAACGCTAAAGTAGGCACGTTGATGGCATTTACTGTATACCAGTGTTTCTTAACCATAGGGCTGGGTCCCAGTGTTGGCCCGCGAGCGCCCCCTAGACTTATTGGGGTGTTACCATTTAGTGGTCAATTGTACGGAATATGTACTGTACTCTGCAATCTACTAATAAAAGTTTCAATCAATCATCTAATCATGCCAAATATTACATTATTATATAGTGCAATATACAAATATGTTAGTAAAGATAAAAATGTCTTTGTGTCGATGAACATTTGGGGACAGGGTTAGTGCGAGGCGATCCTTCATCGGCTTTTGTCCCGGTAGTGCCTTCTCCTCAGCTGAAATATAAGTCCCCTTGGGTATCTTTTTCAAAAATACAAAAAAAATGCTTCATTTTTTTACCAAATCAAAATTATTATTTCGATTTTGACAAGAAAATAATGTTTTTAAACGTTATCTAATCATGCCAAATAGTACATTATTATATAGTGTAATATAAAAATATGTCAGTAAAGATACAAATAAACAGTTTGTCACTTTTACGTATGATGTATCCATGAAAAACATCTAATAATCAAGTGCAAAAATGTAATATGAGGCGAATACTGGTACACATGTATGTATATCAGTGCTGTCATTTATTTTTATTTTTATGATTAATCACAGGTTATTGCCCGCATGCATAATTTAAATTATTTTTTAAAAAGTGGCCCTCTTTTTTTATTTTTTTATTTTAATTTAATTAAATTTTATTTTTATTTTCTTAAATTTTTTTTTTTTAAATAAATGTTTTTTAAAAATGTTTTAATTTTTTTATTTTTTATTTTAATTTTTAAAAAATGTTTTTAGTTAAAAAATGTTTTTTTATTTATTTTTTATTTTTTTTAGTTAAGTAAAGATAAAAATAAACAGTTTGTCACTTTTACGTATGATGTATGCATGAAAAACATCTAATAATCAAGTGCAAAAATGTAATATGAGGCGAATACTGGTACACATTTATGTATATCAGTGCTGTCATTTATTTTTAATTTTTATGATTAATCAGGTTATTGCCCGCATGCATAATTTAAATTATTTTAAAAAAAGTGGCCCTCTTTTTTTATTTTTTTTATTTTAATTTAATTACATTTTATTTTTATTTTCTTTAATTATTATTTTTTTTTTAAATAAATGTTTTTTAAAAATGTTTAAATTTTTTTTTAATTTTTTTTTATTTAAAAAAATGTTTTTAGTTAAAAAATGTTTATTTTTTTTTAAATTTTTTTTTTAGGTAAGTAAAGATAAAAATAAACAGTTTGTCACTTTTACGTATGATGTATCCATGAAAAACATCTAATAATCAAGTGCAAAAATGTAATATGAGGCGAACACTGGTACACATTTATGTATATCAGTGCTGTCATTTTTTATTTTTTTTAATGATTAATCACAGGTTATTGCCCGCATGCATAATTTAAATTATTTTTAAAAAAGTGGCCCTCTTTTTTAATTTTTTAATTTTAATTTAATTTAATTTAATTTTTATTTTCTTAAAAAATTTTTTTTTTAAATACATTGTTTAAAAAAATGTTTTAATTTTTAAAAAATTTTTTTAATTAAAAAAATGTATTTATTTATTTATTTTTATTTTTATTTTGTTGTACTGCCCAGCTTCTCAGTGGCCCTCTGAAGGCAGCCATTACTGTGATGTGGCCCTCAATGAAAACAAGTTTGACCCCCCCCCCCCTGCTTGAGGTAATGTTGCAATTTTCAATGCCAACAAAATAATTGATTTAAAAAAAAAAAAATGCTTCAAACTAAGTCAAGTGTGGCTGCACCTTTCCAAAAAATTTTTCTAGCTTGATGCTAATATACATTGCTCTGGTACTGACATGCTACCGATTAGCATTAGTGATTTCAACACCTCCAACTGTGTTAATGGAAACTACAACTAAGATGCACGTTGCAATCAAACAGCTGCTGTGTAATAATATTTATAGTATTAACACTTTTGAGGGCGCAACAAACAACAAAACAGCCACAGCATCTCCTGTTTCATCACATATTATATTGCCTGCATGCATCATTTTCATTCATACAAAAGCGGCCCTTTGAATTGATTGATTGATTGAAACTTTTATTAGTAGGTTGCACAGTACAGTACATATTCCGTACAATAGACCACTAAATGGTAACACCCGAATAAGTTTTTCAACTTGTTTAAGTAAATCAATTCATGGTACAAATATATACTATCAGCATAATACAGTCATCACACAAGTTAATCATCAGAGTATATACATTTATTATAAGGCAGTGTTGTGTCGGACCAGTTCTTCCTCCCAGGGAATCTAAGTTACTGGTCAATCCCAAGTTCTTTTGATGACATATATGCTGAGTAAGAAGGACCATCAAGACAGAATTGGAATATTTTCAAGTTTTACTAAAGCTTTAGGAGATCAGTTTAACCAATACATTCATATCGGCTACTCTAGTTGATCTGACATTCAAACGGAAAAACCAACTCCTTTGAACACAAAGAAAACCCCCCATCTCTCCCCCTCGCAACACTGATAAGGAATGAGTGGGTGTTGTATTTCACATTCCAAGGGTGAAGACACTAACCAGGCATCTGAAATGTCTAAAGCAGGGGTCACCAACGCGGTGCCCGCGGGCACCAGGTAGCCCGTAAGGACCAGATGAGTAGCCCGCTGGCCTGTTCTAAAAATAGCAGCACTTACCAGTGAGCTGCCTCTATTTTTTAAATTGTATTTATTTACTAGCAAGCTGGTCTCGCTTTGCCCGACATTTTTCATTCTAAGAGAGACAAAACTCAAATAGAATTTGAAAATCCAAGAAAATATTTTAAAGACTTGGTCTTCACTTGTTTAAATAAATTCATTAATGTTTTACTTTGCTTCTTATAACTTTCAGAAAGACAATTAAAAAAAAAAAATACAACCTTAAAAATTATTTTAGGATTTTCAAACACATATACCTTTTTACCTTTTAAATTCCTTCCTCTTCTTTCCTGACAATTTAAATCAATGTTCAAGTAAATGTATTGTTTTTATTGTAAAGAATAATAAATACATTTTAATTTAATTCATTTTAGCTTGTCTTTTTTCAACGAAGAATATTTGTGAAATATTTCTTCAAACTTATTATGATTAAAATTCAAAAAAAATATTCTGGCAAATCTAGAAAATCTGTAGAATCAAATTTAAATCTTATTTCAAAGTCTTTTGAATTTCTTTTAAAATTTTTGTTCTGGAAAATCTAGAAGAAATAATGATTTGTCTTTGTTAGAAATATAGCTTGGTCCAATTTGTTATATATTCTAACAAAGTGTAGATTGGATTTTAACCTTTTTGAAACATGTCATCGAAATTCTAAAATTAATCTTAATCAGGAAAAATTACTAATGATGTTCCATAAATTTTTTTTTAATTTTTTCAAAAAAGAGTCGAATTAGCTAGTTTTTCTCTTCTTTTTTTTGGTTGAATTTTGAATTTTAAAGAGTCGAAATTGAAGATAAACTATGTTTCAAAATTAATTGTCATTTTTTTTGTGTTTTCTCCTCTTTTAAACCGATTAATTAAGTGTAAATATCATTGATTTTTAATAATAACAGAGTTAAAGTTAAATTGAGCAAATTGGCTATTTCTGGCAATTTATTTAAGTGTGTATCAAACTGGTAGCCCTTCGCATTAATCAGTACCCAAGAAGTAGCTCTTGGTTTCAAAAAGGTTGGTGACCCCTGGTCTAAAGAAACTGGTAGAATATACAAAGGAAAAGTACTAGCTACTTTAAACATGGCTATGTAAAAAGAAAGAACTCTTAAACATATATGCATCCTCCACAGCAGCCATTACTGCGATGTGGCCCTCAGTGAAAACAAGTTTGACACCCCTGATCTAGAGGTTCTTAGACCGAAAAGGTGGCGAATCGAGTCGTTGGTAAATGGAGGTTCCACTGCACAACATAATGCTGCAACCATGCATTGAAGGAAGGTCAGAAAAGTACCAGTAAAACCTTATTTTCCATCCGACCACGTATATTTGCACAGTTCAAAGTAGTCATGCATCATTTTAAACTCTTCCTCAGGTATCCTCTTTGTCCAGTTTGAAATGACTACAACACATTTTAATAGCCTGTAATGTATTTATCTCATAGTAACTTGCATGTTTTTTCCATTATTTTAATGGGAACTAATGATAATAATGCTGTGTTTGTGTGTGAAT
>NC_084731.1:13152471-13162471 GCF_033978785.1 Entelurus aequoreus | reverse complement strand
CATTATTCACATGTGAATAATATAAATACAGTCTATTATACAGCATTATTCACATGTGAATACAATAAATACAGTCTATTATACAGAATTATTCACATGTGAATAATATAGTCTATTATACAGCATTATTCACATGTGAATAATATAAATACAGTCTATTATACAGCATTATTCACATGTGAATACAATAAATATAGTCTATTATACAGCATTATTCACATGTGAATAATATACTCTATTATACAGCATTATTCACATGTGAATAACATAAATACAGTCTATTATACAGCATTATTCACATGTGAATAATATAAATACAGTCTATTATACAGCATTATTCAAATGTGAATAACATAAATACAGTCTATTATACAGCATTATTCACATGTGAATAATACAAATACAGTCTATTATACAGCATTATTCACATTTGAATAATATAAATACAGTCTATTATACAGCATTATTCACATGTGAATAATATAAATACAGTCTATTATACAGCATTATCCACATGTGAATACTATAAATGCAGTCTATTATACAGCATTATTCACATGTGAATAATATAAATACAATCTATTATACAGCATTATTCACATGTGAATAATATAAATACAGTCTATTATACAGCATTATTCACATGTGAATACTATAAATGCAGTCTATTATACAGCATTATTCACATGTGAATACTATAAATGCAGTCTATTATACAGCATTATTCACATGTGAATAATATAAATACAGTCTATTATACAGCATTATTCACATGTGAATACTATAAATACAGTCTATTATACAGCATTATTAACATGTGAATAATATAAATACAGTTTATTATACAGCATTATTCACATGTGAATACTATAAATACAGTCTATTATACAGCATTATTTACATGTGAATAATATAAATACAGTCTATTATACTGCATTATTCACATGTGAATAATATAAATACAGTCTATTATACAGAATTATTCACATGTGAATAATATAAATACAGTTTATTATACAGCATTATTCACATGTGAATAATATAAATACAGTCTATTATACAGCATTATTCACATGTGAATAATACAAATACAGTCTATTATACAGCATTATTAACATGTGAATAATATAAATACAGTTTATTATACAGCATTATTCACATGTGAATACTATAAATACAGTCTATTATACAGCATTATTTACATGTGAATAATATAAATACAGTCTATTATACAGCATTATTCACATGTGAATAATATAAATACAGTCTATTATACAGCATTATCCACATGTGAATAATATAAATACATTATACATTTAAGTACAGTCAAGAAAGAACATATTTTCACTTCTTCACTGGACGCCTCATCTTTCTTCCAGATGGATCTTCTGCATGGATCAGATGTCCAGTACCAGCTGGTCCTCACTAATATTTGCTGGCTTGTTTTAGTTCTCAGAATGCAGACGCCAGTTCTCCTGCAAGGAGCCTCTGGAGGAACCCGGCAGGTGGAGAGCCGACAAGTGCCGGTTCAGACGGCAACAACAACTGCTTAGTTTGTGGTGTGAGGCTGCAAACATCCAGGAGGGTGCAGTGTGGCCTCATCCATGTTCTCCTCAGGTCTGTGGGAGAAGGTCCAGATGTTGGAGGAGGACCCAGACAGGTAATGCATGAGCACACACACAACTTGGCAGGACACTTCTTCCCCACCTGTGACTCCACCTGTGACTCCACCTGTGACTCCACCTGTGTGTCCATCTGCAGACAGAGCATCAGTGCCTTCACATCTTCCCCCTTTTTCTGGTTCTCTTGTTTGGTTCTCTTGTCTGGTTCTCTTGTCTGGTTCTCTTGTCTTCACTGGGTGTGCTTGAGGCTCATGGACGGAGGACACTGGAGAGCAATGTTGCCGCGCAGGCAGAAGGTTGTAGGTTTGAACGCTTTGTCAGTCAGTCAGCCTGATTAGTTTATTTATTTATTTATTTATTTTTTTGTACTGTCCATCTTTATAGGCAAATCATATTTTTTGATGTAGAGGGTAGGTGCCCATATCGCCTGTTCAGATTTACTTTACAAAAGAGAAGTGTAGGATACTTCTCTTGTTGCCTTATTTGTATTTTGACTTTATTAAATGTATTTATGTTATCATTTGGTGCAGCCGGGCGGGATCAGGAGGGCATGGAAAGAGGGAAAAAAGGAAGAAAATGTGGGGGACAAGAGGGGGATAAGACAGAGAGACAAAAATCAACAACAGCAAACACAACAACACAACAATAGAGCAACATCAGCAAATAGGATATGTACAAATATGATGGTAAAAGTGATAGCAATGTTAGTGAAATAAAAAATAATACAGAAATGACAATGAGCATTATTACACTACAAATGGATCGATACAAATACCAATAGAAATATCACTATTGATCATGAATAATACCAATAATTTACCTCTACTATCAACGATACAGTTGTTCAAATGCAACAATACATATATGTAATGATAACTAGCGATACAAAAGAAAGCAGAAAAATGGAGGGGAAGAAACCTTGTAGATTGTTATAGTATAAAATAGGTTAAGCTTTGTCAGTGTGCCATGTGTTACCCAGTTTACCCTAGGGCAACAACGTTAATTTATGTTTGATGAAACGTGATTATGTGCATGAGTGTATGTATGTATATGTACTTGTATATATGTACATGTATGTGTATATGTATGTTTGTACAGTGAATGTTTATGTACATGTATGTTTATGTATGTTTGTACAGTGAATGTATATGTACATGTATGTGTATATGTATGTTTGTACAGTGAATGTTTATGTATGTTTATGTATGTTTGTACAGTGAATATATATGTACATGTATGTGTATATGTATGTTTGTACAGTGAATGTATATGTACAGTATGTGTGTATGTATGTTTGTATAGTGAATGTATATGTACAGTATGTGTATATGTATGTTTGTACAGTGAATGTATATGTACATGTATGTTTATGTATGTTTGTACAGTGAATGTATATGTACAGTATGTGTATATGTATGTTTGTACAGTGAATGTATATGTACATGTATGTGTATATGTATGTTTGTACAGTGAATGTATATGTACATGTATGTGTATATGTATGTTTGTACAGTGAATGTTTACGTACATGTATGTTTATGTATGTTTGTACAGTGAATGTATATGTACAGTATGTGTATATGTATGTTTGTACAGTGAATGTTTATGTACATGTATGTTTATGTATGTTTGTACATTGAATGTATATGTACATGTATGTGTATATGTATGTTTGTACAGTGAATGTTTACGTACATGTATGTTTATGTATGTTTGTACAGTGAATGTATATGTACAGTATGTGTATATGTATGTTTGTACAGTGAATGTTTATGAACATGTATGTTTATGTATGTTTGTACATTGAATGTATATGTACATGTATGTGTATATGTATGTTTGTACAGTGAATGTTTATGTACATGTATGTGTATATGTATGTTTGTACAGTGAATGTATATGTACATGTATGTGTATATGTATGTTTGTACAGTGAATGTATATGTACATGTATGTGTATATGTATGTTTGTACAGTGAATGTTTATGTACATGTATGTTTATGTATGTTTGTACAGTGAATGTATATGTACATGTATGTGTATATGTATGTTTGTACAGTGAATGTTTATGTACATGTATGTGTATATGTATGTTTGTACAGTGAATGTATATGTACATGTTTGTGTATATGTATGTTTGTACAGTGAATGTATATGTACATGTATGTGTATATGTATGTTTGTACAGTGAATGTTTATGTACATGTATGTGTATATGTATGTTTGTACAGTGAATGTATATGTACATGTATGTGTACATGTATGTTTGTACAGTGAATGTATATGTACATGTATGTGTATATGTATGTTTGTACAGTGAATGTTTATGTACATGTATGTTTATGTATGTTTGTACAGTGAATGTATATGTACATGTATGTGTATATGTATGTTTGTACAGTGAATGTTTATGTACATGTATGTGTATATGTATGTTTGTACAGTGAATGTATATGTACATGTATGTGTATATGTATGTTTGTACAGTGAATGTTTATGTACAGTATGTGTATATGTATGTTTGTACAGTGAATGTATATGTACATGTATGTGTATATGTATGTTTGTACAGTGAATGTATATGTACATGTATGTGTATATGTATGTTTGTACAGTGAATGTTTATGTACAGTATGTGTATATGTATGTTTGTACAGTGAATGTATATGTACATGTATGTGTATATGTATGTTTGTACAGTGAATGTTTATGTACAGTATGTGTATATGTATGTTTGTACAGTGAATGTTTATGTACATGTATGTGTATATGTATGTTTGTACAGTGAATGTTTATGTACATGTATGTGTATATGTATGTTTGTACAGTGAATGTTTATGTACAGTATGTGTATATGTATGTTTGTACAGTGAATGTATATGTACATGTATGTGTATATGTATGTTTGTACAGTGAATGTTTATGTACAGTATGTGTGTATGTATGTTTGTACAGTGAATGTATATGTACAGTATGTGTATATGTATGTTTGTACAGTGAATGTATATGTACAGTATGTGTGTATGTATGTTTGTATAGTGAATGTATATGTACAGTATGTGTATATGTATGTTTGTACAGTGAATGTATATGTACATGTATGTTTATGTATGTTTGTACAGTGAATGTATATGTACAGTATGTGTATATGTATGTTTGTACAGTGAATGTATATGTACATGTATGTGTATATGTATGTTTGTACAGTGAATGTATATGTACATGTATGTGTATATGTATGTTTGTACAGTGAATGTTTACGTACATGTATGTTTATGTATGTTTGTACAGTGAATGTATATGTACAGTATGTGTATATGTATGTTTTTACAGTGAATGTTTATGTACATGTATGTGTATATGTATGTTTGTACAGTGAATGTTTATGAACATGTATGTTTATGTATGTTTGTACATTGAATGTATATGTACATGTATGTGTATATGTATGTTTGTACAGTGAATGTTTATGTACATGTATGTGTATATGTATGTTTGTACAGTGAATGTATATATACAGTATGTGTGTATGTATGTTTGTACAGTGAATGTATATGTACATGTATGTGTATATGTATGTTTGTACAGTGAATGTATATGTACATGTATGTGTATATGTATGTTTGTACAGTGAATGTTTATGTACATGTATGTTTATGTATGTTTGTACAGTGAATGTATATGTACATGTATGTGTATATGTATGTTTGTACAGTGAATGTTTATGTACATGTATGTGTATATGTATGTTTGTACAGTGAATGTATATGTACATGTTTGTGTATATGTATGTTTGTACAGTGAATGTATATGTACATGTATGTGTATATGTATGTTTGTACAGTGAATGTTTATGTACATGTATGTGTATATGTATGTTTGTACAGTGAATGTATATGTACATGTATGTGTACATGTATGTTTGTACAGTGAATGTATATGTACATGTATGTGTATATGTATGTTTGTACAGTGAATGTTTATGTACATGTATGTTTATGTATGTTTGTACAGTGAATGTATATGTACATGTATGTGTATATGTATGTTTGTACAGTGAATGTTTATGTACAGTATGTGTATATGTATGTTTGTACAGTGAATGTATATGTACATGTATGTGTATATGTATGTTTGTACAGTGAATGTATATGTACATGTATGTGTATATGTATGTTTGTACAGTGAATGTTTATGTACAGTATGTGTATATGTATGTTTGTACAGTGAATGTATATGTACATGTATGTGTATATGTATGTTTGTACAGTGAATGTTTATGTACAGTATGTGTATATGTATGTTTGTACAGTGAATGTTTATGTACATGTATGTGTATATGTATGTTTGTACAGTGAATGTTTATGTGCATGTATGTGTATATGTATGTTTGTACAGTGAATGTTTATGTACAGTATGTGTATATGTATGTTTGTACAGTGAATGTATATGTACATGTATGTGTATATGTATGTTTGTACAGTGAATGTTTATGTACAGTATGTGTGTATGTATGTTTGTACAGTGAATGTATATGTACAGTATGTGTATATGTATGTTTGTACAGTGAATGTATATGTAGATGTATGTGTATATGTATGTTTGTACAGTGAATGTATACGTACATGTATGTGTATATGTATGTTTGTACAGTGAATGTTTACGTACATGTATGTTTATGTATGTTTGTACAGTGAATGTATATGTACAGTATGTGTATATGTATGTTTGTACAGTGAATGTTTATGTACATGTATGTGTATATGTATGTTTGTACAGTGAATGTTTATGAACATGTATGTTTATGTATGTTTGTACATTGAATGTATATGTACATGTATGTGTATATGTATGTTTGTACAGTGAATGTTTATGTACATGTATGTGTATATGTATGTTTGTACAGTGAATGTATATGTACATGTATGTGTATATGTATGTTTGTACAGTGAATGTATATGTACATATATGTGTATATGTATGTTTGTACAGTGAATGTTTATGTACATGTATGTTTATGTATGTTTGTACAGTGAATGTTTATGTACATGTATGTTTATGTATGTTTGTACAGTGAATGTATATGTACATGTATGTTTATGTATGTTTGTACAGTGAATGTATATGTACATGTATGTGTATATGTATGTTTGTACAGTGAATGTATATGTACATGTATGTGTATATGTATGTTTGTACAGTGAATGTATATGTACATATATGTGTATATGTATGTTTGTACAGTGAATGTTTATGTACATGTATGTTTATGTATGTTTGTACAGTGAATGTATATGTACATGTATGTGTATATGTATGTTTGTACAGTGAATGTTTATGTACATGTATGTTTATGTATGTTTGTACAGTGAATGTATATGTAGATGTATGTGTATATGTATGTTTGTACAGTGAATGTATATGTACATGTTTGTGTATATGTATGTTTGTACAGTGAATGTATATGTACATGTATGTGTATATGTATGTTTGTACAGTGAATGTTTATGTACATGTATGTGTATATGTATGTTTGTACAGTGAATGTATATGTACATGTATGTGTATATGTATGTTTGTACAGTGAATGTTTATGTACATGTATGTGTACATGTATGTTTGTACAGTGAATGTATATGTACATGTATGTGTATATGTATGTTTGTACAGTGAATGTTTATGTACATGTATGTTTATGTATGTTTGTACAGTGAATGTATATGTACATGTATGTGTATATGTATGTTTGTACAGTGAATGTTTATGTACAGTATGTGTATATGTATGTTTGTACAGTGAATGTATATGTACATGTATGTGTATATGTATGTTTGTACAGTGAATGTTTATGTACAGTATGTGTATATGTATGTTTGTACAGTGAATGTTTATGTACATGTATGTGTATATGTATGTTTGTACAGTGAATGTTTATGTACATGTATGTGTATATGTATGTTTGTACAGTGAATGTTTATGTACAGTATGTGTATATGTATGTTTGTACAGTGAATGTATATGTACATGTATGTGTATATGTATGTTTGTACAGTGAATGTTTATGTACAGTATGTGTGTATGTATGTTTGTACAGTGAATGTATATGTACAGTATGTGTATATGTATGTTTGTACAGTGAATGTATATGTAGATGTATGTGTATATGTATGTTTGTACAGTGAATGTATATGTACATGTATGTGTATATGTATGTTTGTACAGTGAATGTATATGTACATGTATGTGTATATGTATGTTTGTACAGTGAATGTATATGTACATGTATGTGTATATGTATGTTTGTACAGTGAATGTATATGTACATGTATGTGTATATGTATGTTTGTACAGTGAATGTATATGTACAGTATGTGTATATGTATGTTTGTACAGTGAATGTATATGTACAGTATGTGTATAGCGTGAACAGTTTTGATCGACTTTTACTTTTTCTCATACACTATATTGCCAAAAGTATTTGTCCACCTGCCTTGACTCACATATGAACTAGAATTGCCATTCCATTCCTAACCCATAGGGTTAAATATGACCTTTTGCAGCTATTACAGCTTCGACTCTTCTGGGAAGGGCTGTCCACAAGGTTGCGGAGTGTGTTTATCGGCATTTCCCACCATTCTTCCAAGGTCACACACTGATGTTGGCGGAGAAGGCCTGGCTCTCAGTCTCCGTTCTAATTCATCCCAAAGGTGTTCTGTCGGGGTTCAGGTCAGGACTCTGTGCAGGCCAGTCAAGTTCATCCACACCAGACTCTGTCATCCATGTCTTTATGGACCTTGCTTTGTGCACTGGTGCACGGTCATGTTGGAAGGGGAAGGGGCCCCGCTCCAAACTGTCACCACAAGGTCCGGAGCATGGAATTGTCCAAATTGTTTTGGTATCCTGGAGCATTCTAAAGGGCCAAGCCCAACTCTTGAAAAACAACCCCACACCATAATTCCTCCGCTGACCCCTCTCTGTCAGTTTACGTGGCCTACCACCTGGTGGCTGAGTTGCTGTTGTTCCCAAACTCTTCCATTTTCTCATAATACAGCCGACAGTTGACTTTGGAATATTTAGGAGCGAGGGAATTTGGCGACTGGATGTGTTGCACAGGTGGCATCCTATGACAGTTCCACGCTGGAAATCACAGAAAGCGGCCCATTCTTTCACAAATGTTAGTACAAACAGTCTCCATGCCTAAGTGCTTGATTTGATACACCGGGCCAAGTGATTAGGACGCCTGATTCTCATCATTTGGATGGCCGGCCAAATACTTTTGGCAATATAGTGTATTTATGCCGCGATATTAGCATTTTTTTCCCCTCGTCACCTGCGGACGGTAAACCCGGTAAGCGCGGCCTGGTGGTGGTGAGGCGGGCAGACGGCAGCCTGGATAAATAAAGAGGAGAGCAGCACTGTGGCCCCCGCCTGCCCGCCATCCATCAGCGTTACAGCGGCCACTGGCAGCCCATTTGGCCGTTTATGGGCCTGCGGTATGAGCAAAACATCTGCTGGTGCACGTGCTTCAGTGTCATACCACATCGGGATGGAGCGGTGACAAAGTCCGCACTGCCTCCATCTCAACATCCAATCAATAACTTTGGAAAGTCCTGAAATGCCATTGAGGAGGGGGCTCGCTTTTCCATTGATTGATGCAAGAGAGGCGAGGACCATTGGTGTGGGCCCCTCAGAGGGGGTGTGGGCCCCTCAGAGAAGGTGTGGGCCACTCAGAGGGGGTGTGGGCCCCTCAGAGAAGGTGTGGGCCACTCAGAGGGGGTGTGGGCCCCTCAGAGAAGGTGTGGGCCACTCAGAGGGGGTGTGGGCCCCTCAGAGAAGGTGTGGGCCACTCAGAGGGGGTGTGGGCCCCTCAGAGAAGGTGTGGGCCACTCAGAGGGGGTGTGGGCCACTCAGAGGGGGTGTGGGCCCCTCAGAGAAGGTGTGGGCCACTCAGAGGGGGTGTGGGCCACTCAGAGGGGGTGTAGGCCCCTCAGAGAAGGTGTGGGCCACTCAGTGGGGGTGTGGGCCCCTCAGAGGGGGTGTGGGCCCCTCAGACAAGATGTGGGCCACTCAGAGGGGGTGTGGGCCACTCAGAGGAGGTGTGGGCCACTCAGAGGGGGTGTGGGCCACTCAGAGGGGGTGTGGGCCCCTCAGAGGGAGTGTGGGCCACTCAGAGGGGGTGTGGGTCCCTCAGAGGGGGTGTGGGCCACTCAGGGGGGGGTGTGGGCCCCTCAGAGAAGGTGTGGGCCACTCAGAGGGGGTGTGGGCCCCTCAGAGGGGGTGTGGGCCACTCAGGGGGGGGGTGTGGGCCACTCAGAGGGAGTGTGGGCCCCTCAGAGAAGATGTGGGCCACTCAGAGGGGGTGTGGGCCACTCAGAGG
>NC_084731.1:13138336-13149951 GCF_033978785.1 Entelurus aequoreus | reverse complement strand
GCACTTATATATATATATATATATATATATATATATATATATATATATATATATATATATATATATATATATATACATATATATTGAAGAGGGGCGCATTTGAGAACGTGTCACTCTCCCGACGCACTGTAACGAGGCGGGTTGAGACCATCGCTGGAAACTTGGAGCTTCAGCTGAAGAACAGAACGGCCGACTTTGACTGTTTTTCGCTGGCTTTGGATGAGAGCTGCGATGTACGTAACACCGCCCAGCTGCTCATCGTCTTACGTGGGATAACTGCAGACTTTCAAATCACGGAGGAGCTGGCAGCCATGCAGTCAATTAAAGAGACAACCACAGGTAATGACTTGTTCACATAGGTAAATGCGTGTTTGGACATGTTAGGACTGAAATGGGACAAGCTGGCAGGTGTGACAACAGATGGTTGTCCAAATCTGACGAGGAAAAATGTTGGACTTTTAAAGAGAATGCGGGATAAAGTGACAGACATTGACATTTTTGCATTGTATTATACATCAGGAAGTGTTGGGTAAGACAGTGTTAAAAACAAAACCATCAAAAGCTATCTGTTTTTGTATAAAGTTAAGTTAGGTTAAATGAAATTATTATTATTTATCTTACGGTATATCAAAAATAATTTGAGCAAAATTTAATTGAAATATTGTCGGTGTGGCCCTCCAGCAGTGCTCAGGTTGCTCATGCGGCCCCCGGTAAAAATTAATTGCCCACCCCTGCTTCTAAGGGTCTCGTTCATATTTACCAAACATTGTGAAATGTAATATTATAATATAAAAAAAGGTATTGATCCACCACAGGCTGGGCTGGCATCTCAGCAGTTGGCCTTAAAGGCCTACTGAAAGCCACTACTAGCGACCACGCAGTCTGATAGTTTATGTATCAATGATGAAATCTTAACATTGCAACACATGCCAATACGGCCGGGTTAACTTATAAAGTGACATTTTAAATTTCACGGGAAATATCCGGCTGAAAACGTCTCGGTATGATGATGTTTGCGCGTAAGAAGAAAGCTGTAGGTGGGATCGGTGAATTAGCGGCTGGCTGCAGCAACACAACCAGGAGGACTTTGAGTTGGATAGCAGAGGCGCTATCCAACGCTAGCCGCCGACCACACCGATGATCTGAAGTCCTTCGTCGCGCCGTCGATCGCTGGAACGCAGGTGAGCACGGGTGGTGATGAGCAGATGAGGGCTGGCGTAGGTGGAGAGCTAATGTTTTTAGCATAGCTCTGTCGAGGTCCCGTAGCTAAGTTAGCTTCAATGGCGTCGTTAGCAACAGCATAGCTAGGCTTCGCCAGGCTGGACAGCATTAACCGTGTGGTTACAGCTCCAGTGTTTGGTTCGGTGTCTCCTGATAGTAGAAGTAATAATAGTATTGTTGATCTTCGGTCTATCCTTCCAGTCCGGGGCTTATTTCTTTTGTTTCTATCTGCAGTTAAGCACGATGCTATCACGTTAGCTCCGTAGCTAAAGTGCTTCGCCGATGTATTGTCGCGGAGATAAAAGTCACTGTGAATGTCCATTTCGCGTTCTGGACTCTCATTTTCAAGAGGATATAGTATCCGAGGTGCTTTAAAATACAAATCCGTGATCCACAATAGAAAAAGGAGAAAGTGTGGAATCCAATGAGCCGGCTTGTTACGGTCAGAGCGAAAAAATATACGTCCTGCACTGCACTCTAGTCCTTCACTCTCACGTTCCTCATCCACAAATCTTTCATCCTGGCTCAAATTAACGGGGTAATCGTCACTTTCTCGGTCCGAATCTCTCTCGCTCCATTGTAAACAACGGGGAATTGTGAGGAATCCTAGCTCCTGTGACGTCACGCTACTTCCGGTACAGGCAAGGCTTTTTTTAATCAGCGAGCAAAAGTTGCGAACTTTATCATCGATTTTCTCTACTAAATCCTTTCAGCAAAAATATGGCAATATCGCGAAATGATGAAGTATGACACATAGAATGGATCTGCTATTCCCGTTTAAATGAAAAAAAATCATTTCAGTAGGCCTTTAAGCCTGTAGTTGCCAGGGAATCGGCTGGCGACATTCTGTCACGACGTGGACCGTGGCGACGCAAATTACTGCGTGGATTGTTTTCCCAAGATGCAAAACGACTTGACTGGACACGGCGTGAAGGTAAAGACATGTTTAATTCGGACTATAAAAAGAACAAACAAAAGGCGCGCACAAGGCGGAGATACAAACTTGGCTATGAAAACAAAAAAAAACTAGCACAAAGGCAAAACTATGGACATGAAACAAATAAACACTTACTGTGACAAGAACTATGGCATGGACTATGATATCAAGGGTATCATCAGGTAACAAGGGTAGCATGGTGTGACAGTCCTAGGCTGTCGGGTGGGTTCCATGGACCATCAAAGGAAGACATGTTGCGGCAGGTGTAGACGCTCGTTTATTTTTTCAAATAAAACCCCTCAGTCTCAGGTCGCTTTGCAGCTCCTCTTCCTAGTCCTTCACTCTCACGTTCCTCATCCACAAATCTTTCATCCTGGCTCAAATTAATGGGGTAATCGTCGCTTTCTCGGTCCGAATCGCTCTCGCTGCTGGTGTAAACAATGGGGAAATGTGAGGAGCCGTTCAACCTGCGACGTCACGCTACTTCCGGTACAGGCAAGGCTTTTTTAAAATTTTTATCAGCGACCAAAAGTGGCGAACTTTATCGTCGATGTTCTCTACTAAACCCTTTCAGCAAAAATATGGCAATATCGCGAAATGATCAAGTATGACACATAGAATGGACCTGCTATCCCCGTTTAAATAAGAACATTTCATTTCAGCAGGCCTTTAAATATCAACTGCTCCTACAGTCACTGCAATTTCCGCCCGAGTGGCGGTGCCCACCTCCCGTCTCATAAAGGGTATTTACCAGCGGATATGGAGGGCACGGCCTCTCCCCGAGAAACCCGAGAAAGTGATATGAAAAATGAAATGAGAGTCAGGTGGTGGCTGCAAAACACATTTAGTTTTAATAACCGTGGAAGTTCAACACAAGGTTTTTTTGTGTCTTATTGTGTGTGTGCGTTGTGTCCCCCCCCCCCCCCCCAAGACGTGCTCGGGTGACTTGTTTGGTGAGCCCCCAGCACTGCATTGTTGCTTGTTCGTCATAACACTCCCCCCTCCGCCTCCCCCCCGCCCCCCGTGCTGCAGCAGGATCCTGATGTAATTGCCTCCAAACTCCCTGCTGACACCCACTAAAGTCTCACTCGGCCCCTTCTCTGCCCCCCCCCCTCCCCTCTCTCTCTCTCTCTCTCTCTCTCTCTCTCTCTCTCTCTCCTCCAGCAGAGCTCCTCCTCAAACAGTGCCGCCTCATGTCTGGCTGAGTGCGGAGGGCGGAACCACCAGACGGAGGAAGGGAGGAGGAAGACCCAAGTCCAGACGGCGCTTGAAAAGACCCCGGGTCGACAAGGCGGCGCCGGAGTGACACCCAGCCGGGCCGGATTGTTCCGTGGGGGAAGAAGAGGCTCGCTGGGTAAGTCAGCAACGACTCACTTAAATGTGACGCGGCTACGGTTTAGTGATGCGTTATGGCGATGATATCTGACGGGTGGAGGGATGAATATGTAGAAGTAAAACATTGCCATGCAAACATGACGCCTGCCAGACATTTCAGGAAGATCGCAGCATGTGGAAGGAAGTTACAACTTTGATCATTTTCCACCACCAGGGGGTGGTGTTGGTGTCGCGTTTCCATGCACTAAATTAGTCCGATTTCTCAAAAAAAAAATGTTTAGTCCATGCATTCTCTCTAACGCCACTATTGGTCTTGGTCTCTCTCGTACACTGGGGGGTCGCTTATTAGGGTTCGCATGTACCCTATACAAAGGACTCCCTGTGGGGAGTCCTTTGTACAGTGTATTGTTATTGTAAGGTTTTATTAGGGTTCGCATAGGGAGTCCTTTATACAGGTACAAAGGAACCTATTGAAATTGTAAGGTTTATTATTATTCCGCAGCTTTGCGCACTACTTTTCCCCCCTTAACATGCTTCAAAACTCACCAAATTTTTTACACACATAGAAAAACTGTGACAGCACACTTTAGTAAAAAAAACAAACCCCAAAAATCAAAATTGCGCTCTAGCGCCCCCTAGGAAAGAAAACAAAAACAAACTGCCTGTAACTCCCACTAGGAAGGTCGTATAGACATGAAACAAAAACCTGTATGTAGGTCTCACTTAGACCTACAATTCATAATTTCACATCCTCGGGCAAAAACCAACAGGAAGTTGGCAATTTCCCCTTCAACACAAAAAATGACTAAAAACACTCATTTTTGCCTCTTTGAGCTGTAATTTGACCCTCTTAAAATACTTCAAAACTCACCAAACTTTTTACACACATCGGGCCTGGTGGAAATTGCGATCTAAAAAAAAACCGAACCCCAAAACTCAAAATTGCGCTCTAGCGCAATTTTTGAATAAAACAGAGACAAAACTGCTTCTCAGAGGAAAACACAGACAAAATTGCTTGTAACTTCCGATAGGAACGTTTTAGAGACATGAAACAAAAACCTCTACATAGGTCTCACTTAGACCTACATTTCATATATTGACATCCTTCAGCAAAAATCAACAGGAAGTTTGATATCCCCACTTCAAAACAAATTTTTTTTAAAAAGCGGTCACCAAACATCAAACATTATCTCCTCTGAGCGCGTTTGTCGTTTTGGCTTCAAACTACTACAGGAGAGAGATTGAACCCTTCTGATTAAAAGTTGGCGAAAGCATTGTAATAAGTGCTACGGTTTTGATTTTACAAGCCTTCAAAGAAAAGAACCACTGTGCCGCAGCACCTAGGAAAAAAACACAGACACAACTTCCTCTAACTCCCAGTACGAATATCGTAGAGACATGCAACAAAAACCTCTATGTAGGTCTCACTCAGGACTACCACTGGACAAAAGTATTGGGACACCTAGGACTAGCACCAGCCAAAATGCGGACCCGACCAACGCTGCTCGCAGCTTTAATTATTATTATTCCGCCGCCACAAAAAACTCTAATTTGACCCTCTTAACATGCTTCAAAACTCACCAAATTTGACACACACATCAGCACCTGCGAAAATTGCCATCTAATAAAAAAACCAAACCCCAAAAATCTAAATTGCGCTCTAGCCCTAGGAAAAAAAAAAAAACTGCCTGTAACTCCCACTCGGAAGGTCGTAGAGACATGAAACAAAAACCTGTATGTAGGTCTGCTTCAGACCTACAACTCATAATGACACATTCTCGGGCGAAAACCAACAGGAAGTTGGCAATTTCCCATTTTAGACAAAAATGTACTAAAAACACTGCTTTTTACGTCTTTGACCTCTAATTTGACCCCCTTAAAATACTTCAAAACTCACCAAACTTCTCACACACATCGGGACTGGTGGAAACTGCGATCTAAAAAAAAACCGAACCCCAAAACTCAAAATTGTGCTCTACATAATTTTTGGAAAAAACAGACAAAAAACTGCTCCTCAGAGGACAACTCTGACAAAACTGCTTGTAACTTCCGGTAGGAACGTCGTAGAGACATGAAACAAATACCTATATGTAGGTCTTGTTATTATTATTCTTCCGCTCCGTTGCGCACTACTTTGACCCCCTTAACATGCTTCAAAACTCACCAAATTTTTTTCCCACATACAAAAAGTGGGCCAGAACAAGTTAGTCAAACAACCAAACCCCAAAAATCAAATTTGCGCTCTAGCGCCCCCTAGGAAAAAAAAAAAAAAACTGCCTGTAACTCCCACTCGGAAGGTCGTAGAGACATGAAACAAAAACCTGTATGTAGGTCTGCTTTAGACCTACAACTCATAATGACACATTCTCGGGCGAAAACCAACAGGAAGTTGGCAATTTCCCATTTTAGACAAAAATGTACTAAAAACACTGCTTTTTACGTCTTTGACCTCTAATTTGACCCCTTAAAATACTTCAAAACTCACCAAACTTCTCACACACATCGGGACTGGTAGAAATTGCGATCTAAAAAAAAAACCGAACCCCAAAACTCAAAATTGTGCTCTACATAATTTTTGGAAAAAACAGACAAAAAACTGCTCCTCAGAGGACAACTCTGACAAAACTGCTTGTAACTTCCGGTAGGAACGTCGTAGAGACATGAAACAAATACCTATATGTAGGTCTTGTTATTATTATTCTTCCGCTCCGTTGCGCACTACTTTGACCCCCTTAACATGCTTCAAAACTCACCAAATTTTTTTCCCACATACAAAAAGTGGGCCAGAACAAGTTAGTCGAACAACCAAACCCCAAAAATCAAATTTGCGCTCTAGCGCCCCCTAGGAAAAAAAAAAAACTGCCTGTAACTCCCACTAGGAAGGTCGTAGAGACATGAAACAAAAACCTGTATGTAGGTCTGCTTTAGACCTACAACTCATAATGACACATTCTCGGGCGAAAACCAACAGGAAGTTGGCAATTTCCCATTTTAGACAAACATGTACTAAAAACACTGCTTTTTACGTCTTTGACCTCTAATTTGACCCCCTTAAAATACTTCAAAACTCACCAAACTTCTCACACACATCGGGACTGGTGGAAATTGCGATCTAAAAAAAACCGAACCCCAAAACTCAAAATTGTGCTCTACATAATTTTTGAAAAAAACAGAGAAAAAACTGCTCCTCAGAGGAAAACTCAGACAAAACTGCTTGTACGTCTTAGAGACATGAAAAAAATACCTCTATGTAGGTCTTGCCTAGACCTACATTTCATAGATTGACATTCTTCAGCAAAAATCAACAGGAAGTTTGCTATTCCTCCTTCAAAACAAAATTTTTGTTACAACCGGTCACCAAACATCAAACGTTATCTCCTCTGAGCGCGTTTGTCGTTTCGGCTTCAAACTGCTACAGGAGAGAGATTGAACCCTTCTGATTAAAAGTTGACGACGGCGTTTTAATTCGTGCTACTGTTTAGATTTTACGAGCCTTCAAAGACCCGCAGCACTGATGCTGCTCCGGTGCCAAAAATGACAACGAAAATGCAATTACTCCTTCTTTGTCCTCAATACACACAATAGCCTATAATGACAATGTGAACTCAGACACAACTTCCTCTAACTCCCAGTACGAATATCGTAGAGACACGAAACAAAAACCTCTATGTAGGTCTCACTCAGGACTACCACTGGACAAAAGTATTGGGACACCTAGGACTAGCACCTGCCAAAAGGCGGACCCGACCAACGCTGCTTGCAGCTTTAATTATTATTATTCCGCCGCCACAAAAAACTCTAATTTGACCCACTTAACATGCTTCAAAACTCACCAAATTTGACACACACATCAGGACCTGCGAAAATTGCCATCTAATAAAAAAACCAAACCCCAAAAATCTAAATTGCGCTCTAGCCCTAGGAAAAAACAAAAACAAACTGCCTGTAACTCCCACTTGGAAGGTCGTAGAGACATGAAACAAAAACCTCTATGTAGGTCTGCTTTAGACCTACAACTCATAATGACACATTCTCGGGCGAAAACCAACAGGAAGTTGGCAATTTCCCATTTTAGACAAAAATGTACTAAAAACACTGCTTTTTACGTCTTTGACCTCTAATTTGACCCCCTTAAAATACTTCAAAACTCACCAAACTTCTCACACACATCGGGACTGGTGGAAATTGCGATCTAAAAAAAAAACCGAACCCAAAACTCAAAATTGTGCTCTACATAATTTTTGGAAAAAACAGACAAAAAACTGCTCCTCAGAGGACAACTCTGACAAAACTGCTTGTAACTTCCGGTAGGAACGTCGTAGAGACATGAAACAAATACCTATATGTAGGTCTTGTTATTATTATTCTTCCGCTCCGTTGCGCACTACTTTGACCCCCTTAACATGCTTCAAAACTCACCAATTTTTTTTCCCACATACAAAAAGTGGGCCAGAACAAGTTAGTCAAACAACCAAACCCCAAAAATCAAATTTGCGCTCTAGCGCCCTCTAGGAAAAAAAAAACTGCCTGTAACTCCCACTAGGAAGGTCGTAGAGACATGAAACAAAAACCTGTATGTAGGTCTGCTTTAGACCTACAACTCATAATGACACATTCTCGGGCGAAAACCAACAGGAAGTTGGCAATTTCCCATTTTAGACAAAAATGTACTAAAAACACTGCTTTTTACGTCTTTGACCTCTAATTTGACCCCCTTAAAATACTTCAAAACTCACCAAACTTCTCACACACATCGGGACTGGTGGAAATTGCGATCTAAAAAAAAAACCGAACCCCAAAACTCAAAATTGTGCTCTACATAATTTTTGGAATAAACAGACAAAAAACTGCTCCTCAGAGGACAACTCTGACAAAACTGCTTGTAACTTCCGGTAGGAACGTCGTAGAGACATGAAACAAATACCTATATGTAGGTCTTGTTATTATTATTCTTCCGCTCCGTTGCGCACTACTTGACCCCCTTAACATGCTTCAAAACTCACCAATTTTTTTTCCCACATACAAAAAGTGGGCCAGAACAAGTTAGTCAAACAACCAAACCCCAAAAATCAAATTTGCGCTCTAGCGCCCCCTAGGAAAAAAAACAAACAAACTGCCTGTAACTCCCACTAGGAAGGTCGTAGAGACATGAAACAAAAACCTGTATGTAGGTCTGCTTTAGACCTACAACTCATAATGACACATTCTCGGGCGAAAACCAACAGGAAGTTGGCAATTTCCCATTTTAGACAAAAATGTACTAAAAACACTGCTTTTTACGTCTTTGACCTCTAATTTGACCCCCTTAAAATACTTCAAAACTCACCAAACTTCTCACACACATCGGGACTGGTGGAAATTGCGATCTAAAAAAAAAACCGAACCCCAAAACTCAAAATTGTGCTCTACATAATTTTTGGAAAAAACAGACAAAAAACTGCTCCTCAGAGGACAACTCTGACAAAACTGCTTGTAACTTCCGGTAGGAACGTCGTAGAGACATGAAACAAATACCTATATGTAGGTCTTGTTATTATTATTCTTCCGCTCCGTTGCGCACTACTTTGACCCCCTTAACATGCTTCAAAACTCACCAATTTTTTTCCCACATACAAAAAGTGGGCCAGAACAAGTTAGTCAAACAACCAAACCCCAAAAATCAAATTTGCGCTCTAGCGCCCCCTAGGAAAAAAAAAACTGCCTTTAACTCCCACTAGGAAGGTCGTAGAGACATGAAACAAAAACCTGTATGTAGGTCTGCTTTAGACCTACAACTCATAATGACACATTCTCGGGCGAAAACCAACAGGAAGTTGGCAATTTCCCATTTTAGACAAAAATGTACTAAAAACACTGCTTTTTACGTCTTTGACCTCTAATTTGACCCCCTTAAAATACTTCAAAACTCACCAAACTTCTCACACACATCGGGACTGGTGGAAATTGCGATCTAAAAAAAAAACCGAACCCAAAACTCAAAATTGTGCTCTACATAATTTTTGAAAAAAACAGAGAAAAAACTGCTCCTCAGAGGAAAACTCAGACAAAACTGCTTGTAACTTCCGGTAGGAACGTCTTAGAGACATGAAAAAATACCTCTATGTAGGTCTTGCCTAGACCTACATTTCATAGATTGACATTCTTCAGCAAAAATCAACAGGAAGTTTGGTATTCCTCCTTCAAAACAAAATTTTTGTTACACCCTGTCACCAAACATCAAACGTTATCTCCTCTGAGCGCGTTTGTCGTTTCGGCTTCAAACTACTACAGGAGAGAGATTGAACCCTTCTGATTAAAAGTTGACGACGGCGTTTTAATTCGTGCTACTGTTTAGATTTTACGAGCCTTCAAAGACCCGCAGCACTGATGCTGCTCCGGTGCCAAAAATGACAACGAAAATGCAATTACTCCTTCATTGGCCTCAATACACACAATACCCTATAATGACAATGTGAACTCAGACACAACTTCCTCTAACTCCCAGTACGAATATCGTAGAGACACGAAACAAAAACCTCTATGTAGGTCTCACTCAGGACTACCACTGGACAAAAGTATTGGACACCTAGGACTAGCACCTGCCAAAAGGCGGACCCGACCAATGCTGCTTGCAGCTTTAATTATTATTATTCCGCCGCCACAAAAAACTCTAATTTGACCCTCTTAACATGCTTCAAAACTCACCAAATTTGACACACACATCAGGACCTGCGAAAATTGCCATCTAATAAAAAAAGCAAACCCCAAAAATCTAAATTGCGCTCTAGCCCTAGGAAAAAACAAAAACAAACTGCCTGTAACTCCCACTCGGAAGGTCGTAGAGACATGAAACAAAAACCTCTATGTAGGTCTGACTTAGACCTACATTTCATAATTTAACATCCTCGGGCAAAAACCAACAGGAAGTTGGCAATTTCCCCTTTGAGACAAAATTGTACTAAAAACACTCATTTTTGCCTCTTTGAGCTGTAATTTGACCCCCTTAAAATACTTCACAACTCACCAAACTTTTCACACACATCAGGACTGGTAGAAATTGCGATCTAAAAAAAAACAACCGAACCCCAAAACTCAAAATTGCGCTCTAGCGCAATTTTTTGAATAAAACAGAGACAAAACTGCTTCTCAGAGGAAAACACAGACAAAACTGCTTGTAACTTCTGGTAGGAACGTCTTAGAGACATGAAACAAAAACCTCTACGTAGGTCTCACTTAGACCTACATTTCATGGATTGACATCCTTCAGCAAAAATCAACAGGACGTTTGTAATCTCCCCTTCAAAACTACATTTTTGTAAAAAACGGTCACCAAACATCAAACATGATCTACTCTGAGCGCGTTTGTCATTTCGGCTTCAAACTACTACAGGAGAGAGATTGAACCCTTCTGATTAAAAATTGACGAAAGCGTATTGATTAGTGCTACGGTTCTGATTTTACGAGCCTTCAAAGAAAAGAACCACTGTGCCGCAGCACCTAGGAAAAAAAACACAGACACAACTTCCTCTAACTCCCAGTACAAATATCGTAGAGACATGCAACAAATACCTCTATGTAGGTCTGACTTAGAGCTAGATTTCATACACTGACATCCTTCAGCAAAAATCAACAGGAAGTTGGCAATCACCCCGTCAAAACAAAAGTTTCATAAAAACACTAATTTTTGCCTCTCTGAGCTGTAATTTGACCGCCTTAAAATACTTAAAAACTCACCAAACTTTTTACACACATCAGGACTGGTAGAAATTGCGATCTAAAAAAAAAAAAAACCGAACCCCAAAACTCAAAATTGCGCTCTAGCGCAATTTTTTGAATAAAACAGAGACAAAACTGCTTCTCAGAGGAAAACACAGACAAAACTGCTTGTAACTTCCGGTAGGAACGTCTTAGAGACATGAAACAAAATCCTCTACGTAGGTCTCACTTAGACCTACATTTCATAGATTGACATTCTTCAGCAAAAATCAACAAGACGTTTGTAATCTCCCCTTCAAAACTAAATTTTTGTAAAAAACGGTCACCAAACATCAAACATGATCTACTCTGAGCGCGTTTGTCATTTCGGCTTCAAACTACTACAGGAGAGAGATTGAACCCTTCTGATTAAAAGTTGACGAAAGCG
>NC_084731.1:13083336-13133336 GCF_033978785.1 Entelurus aequoreus | reverse complement strand
CTAACCCTAACCCTAACCCTTGCATTTGGTGTGGGCGTTGCCTAGGCAGGTTGTATATGGACTGTGCCATCCCCCTACCCCCCACTCCCTCCTCCTAAACCTAACCCTAACCCTAACCCTAACCCTAACCCTTGCATTTGGTGTGGGCATTGCCTAGGCAGGTTGTATATGGACTGTGCCATCCCCCTACCCCCCACTCCCTCCTCCTAAACCTAACCCTAACCCCTAACCCTAACCCTTTATGCCTAACCCAAACCCAAACCCTAACCTTAACCTTAATCCTAACCCCAACCCTAACCCTAACCCTAACCCTAACCCTAACCCAACCCTAACCCTAACCCTAACCCCAGCCCTAACCCTAACCCCAACCCCAACCCTAAACCTAACCCTAACCCTGACCCTAACCTTTACCCTAACCCTAACCCCAGCCCTAACACTAACCCTAACCCCAACCATAACCCTAACCCTAACCCGGAATGGGCTATGCCACAATATTCGTTTTTTACATTAATCAACATCAATAATAATTGATACTTTTCATGACTTATTTAACCCTACCAATAAATACAACTTACCAAGGGTGCCATTTAGAATAGAATAGAATAGAATAGAAAGTACTTTATTGATCCCTGGGGGAAATTCAGCACCACAGTTCACTCATAATAAACAATAAACACTTGGGTATTTTTAACATGTGAATAATATAAATACAGTCTACAGCATTATTCACATGTGAATAATATAAATACAGTCTATTATACAGCATTATTCACACGTGAATAACATAAATACAGTCTATTATACAGCATTATTCACATGTGAATAATATAAATACAGTCTATTATACAGCATTATTCACATGTGAATAATATAAATGCAGTCTATTATACAGCATTATTCACATGTGAATAATATAAATACAGTCTATTATACAGCATTATTCACACGTGAATAACATAACTACAGTCTATTATACAGCATTATTCACATGTGAATAACATAAATACTGTCTATTATACAGCATTATTCACATATGAATAATATAAATAGTCTATTATACAGCATTATTCACATATGAATAATATAAATAGTCTATTATACAGCATTATTCACATGTGAATAACATAAATACTTTCTATTATACAGCATTATTCACATATGAATAATATAAATAGTCTATTATACAACATTATTCACATGTGAATAACATACATACAATCTATTTTACAGCATTATTCACATGTGAATAACATACATACAGTCTATTATACAGCATTATTCACATGTGAATAACATAAATACAGTCTATTATACAGCATTATTCACATGTGAATAACATAAATACAGTCTATTTTACAGCATTATTCACATGTGAATAACATAAATACAGTCTATTATACAGCATTATTCACATGTGAATAACATACATACATTATACATTTACAGTACATGTACAGTCAAAAGGAACATATGCATTATACAGTCTGATGGCTGATTTATCAGGTAATAAATTAATTAAAGTAGATTTGAAAGTTGTTTAAAACAATTGACGTAGACTCGGTTGGTAGAGGGGCCGTGCCAGCAACTTGAGGGTTCCAGGTTCGAGCCCCGCTTCCGCCTTCCTAGTCACTGCCGTTGTGTCCTTGGGCAAGACACTTTACCCACCTGCTCCCAGTGCCACCCACACTGCTTTAAATGTAACTTAGATATTGACTTTCACTACGTAAAAGCGCTTTGAGTCACTAGAGAAAAGCGCTATATGAATATAATTCACTTCACTTCACTTCACTTGAAGGTAGTTTCAGATTTCAGACACTAGATGGCAGTATTGTATAAGCTGTTGAACACTGTAGAGTAGTTTGGGAAGCTACTCCTTTAACGGGACACATTGGAAGTGTCAGAATGTTGCAGTAACGTTTGCATGAAAAGCAACAAAACTAAAGACAAGTTTCTGTTATTGATTTGATATATCAAGATATCACCGTTTGTCTTCTCACTTCTCACTGCTCGGGCCCTAATTGAATGTGTCTTTTTGTAATGGATGTAATGCACATAAACATATTTCATGAATCCAATTAAAATGTGAAATTCATGTTGTCATTATTAGTCTTCAGGGACTTTACACAATAACTTTACAGCGAAACAATTGTTTCTTCCGAAAAAGTGTGGCGGGAAAGCGATGCCAGTGACGACTCGATGATAGCAAGACATTTTTTGGAGCTAAATCAGTTTTGGACTTGAAAAATGGACTTTGAAACTGAACAACACAGGTTTGATGTTGACTATTTTGAAAGATATATCATAATTAAACTTTTTTCATTGAATATAATTATGGTTCACTCTGGTAATTTGCTGACAAATTCTTTATTTCCGTTTTTTATTGTCGTATATTTTGATATTCTGTGTTTTTCAGATTAAAAATCCTATTTTTTTACATTTTCAATTTTTTTTTTTCAGACAGCTAAGCAAATTGGCAACGTTGCCTTCAGGGAGTGTAGGAAATAAATAATATCAACTCAACCAGACCAGGGGCCGCAATTGTTAAGGTACCACTGATTGTCACAGTTGTCCTCTGCATTTGACCCATCCCCTTGTTCACCCCCTGGGAGGTGAGGGGAGCAGTGAGCAGCAGCGGTGGCCGCGGCCGGGAATCATTTTTGGTGATTTAACCCCCAATTCCAAGCCTTGATGCTGAGTGCCAAGCAGGGAGGTAATGGCTCCCATTTTTATAGTCTTTGGTATGACTCGGCCGGGGTTTGAACTCACAACCTACCCATCTCAGGGCGGACACTCTAACCACTAGGCCACTGAGTAGGAAATAGACAGTGCATGTTTTTATATTCCAGACTGATACAGTGTTTCCCATAAACTGCCAAGATACCTGTGGCGGTGGGGGCGTGGCTATGGGCGTGGTCACCATGACATCGTCGAGTAATTTGCATAATTTACTACAATGATATGATTTTCTCTAAAAAGGCTCAAAAAATGTATACTTACTAATTAATAATAACAGTTTTGTTTTAAACGTCCATCCATCCATTTTACAATATAATTACAACACTTTATGTACATATTTATATACAGATTTGAACAATACGTTATTCACTGAAATCTATTTATTAATTGTGGTTCTTTACAAAAAATATATCTTATAAAATATAAAAGCTAAAATGTCTCTCAAACCTCTGCCCCTTTAATTAGTGCATACTAAATAATTTAACTTTAGCCTACTACTACAACCATATTATTTACCAGCAACATAAAGTGAAACAGAGGCAGAGGTGTCCTGCCACAGTCAGTCAGTAACAAATAAACAGAAAACAGTAGTGGTCAAATACAAATAAGGCAACAAGAGAAGTATCCTACACTTCTCTTGTGTAAAGTAAATCTGAACAGCCTATATGGGCATCGAAGATGGACAGGACAAAAAAAAATAAAAAAAAAATTAAATAAAAAAAAAAAAAAAAAAAAAATCAAAAAAAAAATCTATTTGTGGCGGACGTAATTCTTTCGTGGCGGGCCGCCACAAATAAATGAATGTGTGGGAAACACTGCTGATATACTTGTGTCTCTCTTTTAGATGCTGGCCATCATCCTCTGCAGTGTTTGGACTGAAGCGACCCCAGGCAAGGAAACGTAAAGGTGGTATTCATCGTCTCGGCAGTGTGTAAAGTGCTTCCATTGCATCGTGTTTATTAGCGGAGAAAATGTGCAAGACATCTCGTTACACGCCGGACTTACCACGGACACCGCAGACGACCGCGCTCGGAGACTAAAAAGAGCCGTGGAGCCTGCATAAATCCTGAGAGCGGAGCCTAAAGTGCCGTTATGGAGTCGCGAGAGACTCCGTCAGCACTTTCTACGGCGGCGTTGGTGGCCATTGTTTGTAACACGCTGGCTGCCGTCCTCCTGCTGCTCCTGTGTGTGGTCCTGTACCGAGCCTGCAAGGTGCCGTCCTCCAGCCAGGACCGGCTGGAGGCGCTGACTCCCAGGGACGTGGAAAACAGGCCTCTGAATGACCAGAAGTACCTGCTGAGATCTTGACTGCGGAGGGAGGAACCAGAAGTAGCGATGAGATGCACAGAAAGCAATAATAGGACCGTTTTTTTTTTTTTTTTTTTTTTTTGACATGACTGGGTGCTTCATCAAATGTGCATCTCAAAGGTTGCTGGAAGGAACACAAACCCAGGAAAAAGACTTTGTTGTCAATGGTTTCTAAATATATCCTGTCATTTCATCTCACTATACGGCTGACAATGTGTTTGTCCTCTTCTACACATCCCTGACACTGACATCAGCCTCTAGCTCTCTACTGACACAGCTATAGAAATAGAGCAAGTATTAGGACACAGTTTATAAGTACCGTATTTTCCAGACTATAAGCCGCACCCACTGGATTTTAGAAGAAAAAATTACATTTTTTCCACATATTAGCCGCACCCGACTATAAGTCGCACATAGATACTGGCACATTGTGAAATGAGGCACATAAGCCACACCCACTAAATTCTTAAAGAAAATGATTTTTTCTTATATATTAGCCGCACCCGTGTATAAGTCGCACATAGATACTGGTACATCGGGAAATGAGGTATTTACTAGGGATGTTACATTTTAAATGCGTTAAAATGTAATATCGGAAATTATCGGTATCGGTTTTTTTATTATCTGTATCGTTTTTTTTTAAATTTTTATTAAATCAACATAAAAAACACAAGATACACTTACAATTAGTGCACCAACCCAAAAAACCTCCCTCCCCCCATTTCTTTCTGTTATCAATATTCTGGTTCCTACATTATATATCAATATATATCAATACAGTCTGCAAGGGATACAGTCCGTAAGCACACATGATTGTGCGTGCTGCTGGTCCACTAATAGTACTAACCTTTAACAGTTAATTGGACTCATTTTCATTCATTACTAGTTTCTATGTAACTGTTTTTATATTGTTTTACTTTCTTTTTTATTCAAGAAAATGTTTTTAATTGAGTTATCTTATTTTATTATTTTTTTTAAAAAGTACCTTATCTTCACCATACCTGGTTGTCCAAATTAGGCATAATAATGTGTTAATTCCACGACTGCATATATCGGTTGATATCGGTATCGGTTGATATCGGTATCGGTAATTAAAGAGTTGGACAATATCGGAATATCGGATATCGGCAAAAAGCCATTATCGGAAATCCCTAGTATTTACATATACATTTTTATAAATGTTTATTTGAATACCTTACCGAATTTTCCGAACTAATAAGCCGCACCCAGTAAATTCTTAAAGAAAATGTTTTTTCCATATATTAGCCGCACCCGACTATAAGTCGCACATAGATACTGGTACATCGGGAAAGTAGGTATTGACAAATAAATATTTTGTAAATGTTTATTTACATACCTTACCGAATTTTCCGAACTAATGAGCACACCCGTACAAAAGCCGCACCCAGTAAATTCTTAAAGGAAATGTTTTTTTCCATATATTAGCCGCACCCGACTATAAGTCGCACATAGATACTGGTACCTCGTGAAATGAGGCATTTACATATAAATATTTTGTAAATGTTTATTTACATATTTTACCGTATTTTCTGGACTAATGAGCACACCCGTACATAAGCCGCACCCAGTAAATCCGCAAAGACATTTTTTTCTCCACATATTAGCCGCACCCGACTATAAGCCGCACCCACTCAATTTTAGAAAAAATAAATGATTTTTTTCACATATTAGTCGCACATAGATACTGGCACATTGGGAAATGAGGCACATAAGGTACCGTACATAAGCCACACCCACTAAATTCTTAAAGAAAATGATTTTTTCTTAATATTAGCCGCACTCGTGTATAAGTCGCACATAGATACTGGTACATCGGGAAATGAGGTATTTACATATACATTTTTATAAATGTTTATTTGAATACCTTACCGAATTTTCCGAACTAATAAGCCGCACCCAGTAAATTCTTAAAGAAAATGTTTTTTCCATGTATTAGCCGCACCCGACTATAAGTCGCACATAGATACTGGTACATCGGGAAAGTAGGTATTGACATATAGATATTTTGTAAATGTTTATTTACATACCTTACCGAATTTTCCGAACTAATGAGCACACCCGTACATAAGCCGCACCCAGTAAGTTCTTAAAGGAAATGTTTTTTTCCATATATTAGCCGCACCCGACTATAAGTCGCACATAGATACTGGTACCTCGTGAAATGAGGCATTTACATATAAATATTTTGTAAATGTTTATTTACATATTTTACCGTATTTTCTGGACTAATGAGCACACCCGTACATAAGCCGCACCCAGTAAATTCTTAAAGAAATGTTTTTTTCCCATATATTAGCCACACCGGACTATAAGGCACACCCACTCAATTTTAGAAGAAAAATCTATAAATTAGCCGCACCTTTTTTTTAAGCCGCAGGGTCCAAAGCGTAAGAAAAAAGTAGCGGCTTATAGTCCGGAATTTACAGTAATTGTGGGACAAGGCAGTAAAAGGGTTGATTAAACAAAACAGAGGTTTCACTGATGTTTTTATTCATCCGTTATGAAATTAATACGATTTTCCCCATTTTTAAGAAGGTTCAGGAAGTTTATCAGGATTATTCTTCCCTGTACTTTGTAAACACTTTTGAGTTCGAACAGTTTCTTAGAGTGGATAATTTTAAGTACATTGATTTCTTTGCTTAATCCATTCCATAATTTAGCCGTTAGCAAAGAAAAATCCACAGATTAACCGCAGAGTTCAAAGCTGGGGAAAAAAGTACCCGTTTATAGTCTGGAATTGATGGTAATTGTGGGACAAGGCAGTAAAAGGGTTGATTAAACAAAACATATGTTTCACTGATGTTTTTATTCATCCCTTATGAGATGAATAAGATTTTCCCCATTTTTAAGAAGGTTCAAGAAGTTTATCAGGATTCTTCTTCCTTGTACTTTGTAAACACTTTTGAGTTTGAACAGTTTCTTAATTTAAACCTCTTAAGGCCCAAGCTGTTTGTTTACATGCTTTTTTATTTATTTTTCTTTGCTATTTGGGCTTATTGGACCCTAATGAGAATAAAAACTAAGAATCATCTTTTGATATGGTGTATTTAGTCTATAAGTACACAAACGTGTACTTCATGTTTAGTGACATGCTAATTCTTATTTTTTCCTCCAAATTCCATTGTATGTTATACTCTTTTAATACCACCAGATGGCAGTATAAGTGTCCACATAAGTGGCCATAAGACCCCAATTCAGTAGTGTACACAATTTTGGAAATAAGAGCTAAAAGGGGCTGTCCACGAATGTGGCCACTAAGCCTTTAGAGCAGGGGTCACCAACGCGGTGCCCGCGGGCACCAAGTAGCCCGTAAGGACCAGATGAGTAGCCCGCTGGCCTGTTCTTAAAAATAGCTCAAATAGCAGCACTTACCAGTGAGCTGCCTCTATTTTTTAAATTGTATTTATTTACTAGCAAGCTGGCCTCGCTTTGCTCTACATTTTTAATTCTAAGAGAGACAAAACTCAAATAGAATTTGAAAATCCAAGAAAATATTTGAAAGACTTGGTCTTCACTTGTTTAAATAAATTCATTATTTTTTTTACTTTGCTTCTTATAACTTTCAGAAAGACAATTTTAGAGAAAAAAATACAACCTTAAGAATTATTTTAGTATTTTCAAACACATATACCTTTTTACCTTTTAAATTCCTTCCTCTTCTTTCCTGACAATTTAAATCAATGTTCAAGTCAATTTATTTTTTTTATTGTAAAAAATAATAAATACATTTTAATTTAATTATTCATTTTAGCTTCTGTTTTCTCGACGAAGAATATTTGTGAAATATTTCTTCAAACTTATTATGTTAATAATTCAAAAAAATTATTCTGGCAAATCTAGAAAATCTGTAGAATCAAATTTAAATCTTATTTCAAAGTCTTTTGAATTTCTTTTAAAATTTTTGTTCTGGAAAATCTCGAAGAAATAATGATTTGTCTTTGTTAGAAATATAGCTTGGTCCAATTTGTTATATATTCTAACAAAGTGTAGATTGGATTTTAACCTATTTAAAATATGTCATCAAAATTGTAAAATTAATCTTAATCAGGAAAAATGACTAATGATGTTCCATAAAAAGATTCAAATTAGCTAGTTTTTCTCCTTTTTTTCGGTTGGATTTTGAATTTTAAAGAGTCGAAATTGAAAATAAACTGTTTCAAAATTGAATTGTCATTTTTTTCGTGTTTTCTCCTCCTTTAAACCGTTCAATTAAGTGTAAATATCATTAATTATTAATAAAAACATAGAGTTAAAGGTGAATTGAGCAAATTGGCTATTTCTGGCAATTTATTTAAGTTTGTATCAAAACTGGTAGCCCTTCGCATTAATCAGTACCCAAGAAGTAGCTCTTGGTTTCAAAAAGGTTGGTGACCCCTGCTTTAGAGTTAAAGTGGATCATTTTAGTACATTGATTCCTTTGCTTAATCCATTCCATAATTTAGCCGTTAGCAAAGAAAAATCCACAGACTAACCGCAGAGTTCAAAGCTTGGGAAAAAAGTAGCGGCTTATAGTCCTTAAAACAGGGTAAGTCATGGACGGATCCGAGGTTAGACCCCTTAGTTCTAAATCCTGATCATCATATCGTAAGGGGAAGTTGTTTCATGTCCCAGCCTGACTGCATGAAAACACGGTCCATAAACAACTTGCAAAGAACGCTGACCTCAACCCTACTACAGCGATTTGGGAACTAGAACAGATTGTGTCCTCTGAATGCAGAGACAAAAATCCATAAACAACTTGCAAAGAACGCTGACCTCAACCCTACTACAGCGATTTGGGAACTAGAACAGATTGTGTCCTCTGAATGCAGAGACAAAAATCCACAAGACAGCGACATCAACATGCTTGCCAAACAGAAAAGTAGCAAAACAAAACGAGACGCAGGCCATTAGACTGGAGGCGCTGCGCTAATTAATCCCAGTTAATGGACAGAGTGCTTGCATGGAGAGCTACTTAACTCCACAATGTCGGCCGTAACTGGGACTCGAAGCCTGGTTTCAGCCCTGGAAGTCTGCCATGGACTGCACGTGCAAGTGGATAAACATCATTTATGTGTACATGCTTTCATCCATCAGGATCACTTAGAGCAGGGGCCGGCAACCTTTACCACTCAAAGAGCCATTTTGACCCATTTCGCAAATGAAAGCAAACAACGGGAGCCACGAAACTCTTTTGAAATTTAAAATGAAATAACACTGCATACAAAGTTTTTTTTTTTGCTTTGTGCCATGTATAAACCAGGGGTCTCAGACACGCGGCCCGCACCTTATTATGAAAATGTAATGCCCGCGAGTTGTATATGAATGGCGCTTGACAGCGTCATACTTGCCAGCTCTCCCGATTTTTCTGCTTATTTCCATACAATCAACAATAATAAGGACGTGCCGTGATGGCACTGCCTTTAGCGCCCTCTACAGCCTGTACATACAGCGTGCCAGCCCAATTACATGTTGTATGCGGCTCCTGCAGACACACATGAGTGACTGCAAGGCGTACTTGGTCAACCGCCATACAGGTCACACTGACGGTGGCCGTATAAAACAACTTTAACACTCTTACTAATATGCGCCACACTGTGAACCCACACCAGACAAGAATGACAAACACATTTCGGGAGAACATCCGCACCGTAACGCAACATAAACACAACAGGACAAATACCCAGAATCCCATGCAGCCCTAACTCTTCCGGGCAACATTATACACCCCCGCTTCCACCAAACTCCGTCCCCCTCCGTGCGTCGGTTGAGGTGGGCGGGGTTTTAATAAAATTTAAAAAATAGAGGCAGCTCACTGGTAAGTGCTGCTATTTGAGCTATTTTTAAGAACAGGCCAGCGGGCTACTCATCTGGTCCTTACGGGCTACCTGGTGCCCGCGGGCACCGCGTTGGTGACCCCTGCTCTAAAGGCTTAGTGGCCACATGCGTGGACAGCACCTTTTAGCTCTTATTTCCAAATTTGTGTACACTACTGAATTGGGGTCTTATGGCCACTTATGTGGACACTTATACTGCCATCTGGTGGTATTAAAAGAGTATAACATACAATGGAATTTGGAGGGGGAAAAAAGTGTACAAATAAGAATTAGCATGTCACTAAACATGAAGTACACGTTTGTGTACTTACGGACTAAGTACACCATATCAAAAGATGATTCTTAGTTTTTATTCTCATTAGGGTCCAATAAGCCCAAATAGCAAAGAAAAATAAATAAAAAAGCATGTTAACAAACAGCTTGGGCCTTAAGAGGTTTAAATTAAGAAACTGTTCAAACTCAAAAGTGTTTACAAAGTACAGGGAAGAAGAATCCTGATAAACTTCTTGAACCTTCTTAAAAATGGGGAAAATCTTATTCATCTCATAAGGGATGGATAAAAACATCAGTGAAACCTCTGTTTTGTTTAATCAACCGTTTTACTGCCTTGTCCCACAATTACCGTAAATTCCGGACTATAAACGGCTACTTCTTTCCCAAGCTTTGAACTCTGCGGCTAATCTGTGGATTTTCCTTTGCTAACGGCTAAATTATGGAATGGATTAAGCAAAGAAATCAATGTACTTAAAATGATCCACTTCAAGAAACTGTTCGAACTCAAAAGTGTTTACAAAGTACAGGGAAGAAGAATCCTGATAAACTTCCTGAACCTTCTTAAAAATGGGGAAAATCTTATTCATTTCATAACGGATGAATAAAAACATCAGTGAAACCTCTGTTTTGTTTAATCAACCCTTTTACTGCCTTGTCCCACAATTACTGTAAATTCCGGACTATAAGCCGCTACTTTTTTCTTACGCTTTGGACCCTGCGGCTTAAAAAAAGGTGCGGCTAATTTATAGATTTTTCTTCTAAAATTGAGTGGGTGTGCCTTATAGTCCGGTGTGGCTAATGTATGGGGGGAAACATTTTCTTTAAGAATTTAGTGGGTGCGCCTTATGTACGGGTGTGCTCATTAGTCCGGAAAATACGGTAAAGTATGTAAATAAACATTTACAAAACATTTATATGTAAATACCTAATTTCCCGATGTACCAGTATCTATGTGCGACTTATAGTCGGGTGCGACTAATATATGGGAAAAAACATTTCTTTAAGAATTTAGTGGCATGGGATTCTGGGTATTTGTTGTGTTGTGTTTATGTTGCGTTACGGTGCGGGGGCGGCATGGCGTAGTGGGTAGAGTGCCTGTGTCAGAAACCTGAGGGTTGCAGGTTCGCTCCCCGCCTCTTACCATGCCGTTGTGTCCTTGGGCAGGACACTTCACCCTTGCCCCCGGTGCCGCTCACACCGGTGAATGAATGATAGGTGGTGGTCGGGGGGGCCGTAGGCGCAAATTGGCAGCCACGCTTCCGTCAGTCTACCCCAGGGCTACGAAAGTAGCTTACCACCACCAGGTGTGAATTAATGATGGGTTTTTAACATGTAAAGCGACTTTGGGTACTTAGAAAAGCGCTATATAAATCCCAGGTATTATTATTATTACTATGTTCTCCCGAAATGTGTTTGTCATTCTTGTTTGGTGTGGGTTCACAGTGTGGCGCATATTAGTAAGAGTGTTAAAGTTGTTTACACGGGCACCGTCAGTGTGACCTGTATGGCTGTTGACCAAGTATGCCTTGCAGTCAGTTAAGTGTGTAAGCAGAGGCCGCATGCAACATGTGACTGGGCAGGCATGCAGATAGTATGGTGAAGAAGCGGACGCTAATAAAGGCAGTGCCATCAATATTGTTGTCCTGGTGAAAATCGGAGAATATTTGCCCCGGGAGATTTCCAGGAGAGGCACTGAAATCCGGAAGTCTCCCGGAAAAATCGTGAGGGTCGGCAAGTATGCAGCTGAGCCGCGTCAAAGTGGTCAAAGAGCCGCGGGTTGCCGACCCCTGACTTAGAGGAATGCACTTAACATCCTAATTAACTTGTGCAACATTTGGACTTGGCTTATTTAGTCCTGCAATATGCAAATAAATGCTTTTTGACATGGGATGATTCATTCGAATAAAGACTGTAAATATGTTTGCAGGCTACTAAAACAAGAAAAATGATGTACGATGACACAACTGTAAGAATAATTGTTTGTACAAACCCCGTTTCCATATGAGTTGGGAAATTGTGTTAGATGTAAATATAAAAGGAATACAATGATTTGCAAATCCTTTTCAAGCCATATTCAGTTGAATATGCTACAAAGACAACATATTTGATGTTCAAACTGATAAACATTTGTTTGTTTTTTGCCAAATAATCATTAACTTTAGAATTTGATGCCAGCAACACGTGACAAAGAAGTTGGGAAAGGTGGCAATAAATACTGATAAAGTTGAGGAATGCTCATCAAACACTTATTTGGAACATCCCACAGGTGTGCAGGCTAATTGGGAACAGGTGGGTGCCATGATTGGGTATAAAAGTAGATTCCATGAAATGCTCAGTCATTCACAAACAAGGATGGGGCGAGGGTCACCACTTTGTCAACAAATGCCTGAGCAAACTGTTGAACAGTTTAAGAACAACATTTCTCAAGCAGCTATTGCAAGGAATTTAGGGATTTCACCATCTACGCTCCGTAATATCATCAAAGGGTTCAGAGAATCTGGAGAAATCACTGCACGTAAGCAGCTAAGCCCGTGACCTTCCATCCCTCAGGCTGTACTGCATCAACAAGCCACATCGGTGTGTAAAGGATATCACCACATGGGCTCAGGAACACTTCAGAAACCCACTGTCAGTAACTACAGTCGGTCGCTACATCTGAAAGTGCAAGTTAAAACTCTCCTATGCAAGGCGAAAACCGTTTATCAACAACACCCAGAAACGCCGTCGGCTTCGCTGGGCCCGAGCTCATCTAAGATAGACTGATACAAAGTGGAAAAGTGTTCTGCGGTCTGACGAGTCCACATTTCAAATTGTTTTTGGAAACTGTGGACGTCGTGTCCTCCGGACCAAAGAGGAAAAGAACCATCCGGATTGTTATAGGCGCAAAGTTGAAAAGCCAGCATGTGTGATGGTATGGGGGTGTATTAGTGCCCAAGACATGGGTAACTTACACATCTGTGAAGGCGCCATTAATGCTGAAAGGTACATACAGGTTTTGGAGCAACATATGTTGCCATCCAAGCAACGTTACCATGGACGCCCCTGCTTATTTCAGCAAGACAATGCCAAGCCACGTGTCACATCAACGTGGCTTCGTAGTAAAAGAGTGCGGGTACTAGACTGGCCTGCCTGTAGTCCAGACCTGTCTCCCATTGAAAATGTGTGGCGCATTATGAAGCCTAAAATAGCACAAGGGAGACCCCCGGACTGTTGAACAACTTAAGCTGTACATCAAGCAAGAATGGGAAAGAATTCCACCTGAGAAGCTTCAAAAATGTGTCTCCTCAGTTCCCAAACCTTTACTGAGTGTTGTTAAAAGGAAAGGCCATGTAACACAGTGGTGAACATGCCCTTTCCCAACTACTTTGGCACGTGTTGCAGCCATGAAATTCTAAGTTAATTATTATTTGCAAAAAAAAAATAAAGTTTATGAGTTTGAACATCAAATATGTTGTCTTTGTAGCATATTCAACTGAATATGGGTTGAAAATGATTTGCAAATCATTTTATTCCGTTTATATTTACATCTAACACAATTTCCCAACTCATATGGAAACGGGGTTTGTATTTTACGAACTCTTTTTGAACTATTTTGTGGAACTCTTTTTGAACCATTTTACGACCTCTTCTTTTGAACTGTTCGGTAACCAAAGGCAACGCTGTTTACGACCCACTTCCCTCTGGAAGCAGCTGTGGTCAGGTGGGGGGAGAAAGTCAAATAAAGAAGGAGTGCAATCTTTGGGCAGAGCGTGCTGGAGATTGTAGAAGGATACAATGTTCGGGCGACTCTCCTCAATATATTGAGTCCAAATTGAATTCTGTCTCTAATTAATTCTTTGCCTCTTGTCTTGTTTAATAGAAGTCATCAGTGTTTGAACCTGACAACAACTGCCTCGTTTTAGGGTTCGGGTGTAAGGGGGTTCCTGGTGCTCACATGGCAAACATGGAAGTGAAAATAAAAATGCAGAGTATTTGTGTTTGTTGGGTCAGTTACGACTGCATTTGTTTGGGTAAGCTAAACCAGAACTACTGCACACTATCAATCAATCAATCAATCAATCAATCAATCAATCAATCAATCAATCAATCAATCAATCAATCAATCAATCAATCAATCAATCAATCAAAGTTTACATATATAGCCCTAAATCACGAGTGTCTCAAGGGACTGCACAAGCCACAACCTACAACCTCGGCTCAGATCCCACATCAGGGCAAGGAAAAACTCAACCCAATGGGCGACTGGTGCAATGGACGTCGAGTGGATCTAGCATAATATTGTGAGAGTCCAGTCCATAATGGATCTGACATAATAGTGAGAGTCCAGTCCATAGTGGATCTAACATAATAGTGTGAGAGTCCAGTCCATAGTGGATCTAACATAATATTGTGAGAGTCCAGTCCATAGTGGATCTAACATAATAGTGTGAGAGTCTAGTCCATAGTGGATCTAACATAATAGTGTGAGAGTCCAGTCCATAGTGGATCTAACATAATAGTATGAGAGTCCAGTCCATAGTGGATCTAACATAATAGTGTGAGAGTCCAGTCCATAGTGGATCTAACATAATAGTGTGAGTCTAGTCCATAGTAGATCTAACATAATATTGTGAGAGTCCAGTCCATAGTGGATCTAACATAATAGTGTGAGAGTCTAGTCCATAGTGGATCTAACATAATAGTGTGAGAGTCTAGTCCATAGTAGATCTAACATAATATTGTGAGAGTCCAGTCCATAGTGGATCTAACATAATAGTGTGAGAGTCCAGTCCATAGTGGATCTAACATAATAGTGTGAGAGTCCAGTCCATAGTGGATCTAACATAATAGTGTGAGAGTCCAGTCCATAGTGGATCTAACATAATAGTGTGAGAGTCCAGTCCATAGTGGATCTAACATAATAGTGTGAGAGTCCAGTCCATAGTGGATCTAACATAATAGTGTGAGAGTCCAGTCCATAGTGGATCTAACATAATAGTGTGAGAGTCTAGTCCATAGTGGATCTAACATAATAGTGTGAGAGTCCAGTCCATAGTGGATCTAACATAATAGTGTGAGAGTCCAGTCCATAGTGGATCTAACATAATAGTGTGAGAGTCCAGTCCATAGTGGATCTAACATAATAGTGTGAGAGTCCAGTCCATAGTGGATCTAACATAATAGTGTGAGAGTCCAGTCCATAGTGGATCTAACATAATAGTGTGAGAGTCCAGTCCATAGTGGATCTAACATAATAGTGTGAGAGTCCAGTCCATAGTGTGAGAGTCCAGTCCATAGTGGATCTAACATAATAGTGTGAGAGTCCAGTCCATAGTGGATCTAACATAATAGTGTGAGAGTCCAGTCCATAGTGGATCTAACATAGCATCGCAGCCCTACTACCAGGTCTTGCGAAGCAATTTTTGCACAAACCACAGGGGGCGCCACCAATATCATTGCAGTCATCACTCCGAAGAGGCAACTCGGAGAATGACACAAAATGTCAGGAATAGGACGAGACTAGCATTTTTGACAAGAGGGATGGCTTCAGTGGAGAGGCCACGGGAGAGTGGCCGTGCCAGCAACCTGAGGGTTCCTGGTTCAATCCCCACCTTCTACCATCCTAGTCAAGTCCGTTGTGTCCTTGAGCAAGACTCTTCACCCTTGCTCCTGATGGATCCTGGTTAGGGCCTTGCAAGGCAGCTCCCGCCATCAGTGTGTGAATGTGTGAATGTGGAAATAGCTTTGAGTACCTTAAAGGTATTAAACAAATTGCAAAAGATTCACCAACACAGATGTCCAGAATACTGTGGAATTTTGCGATGAAAACAGAGCAGTTTGTATTGGGATACAACGTGTCCCAATACTTCCGCTTCAACCATCGACGTCACGCGCATACGTCATCATACATAGACGTTTTCAACCGGAAGTTTCCCGGGAAATTTAAAATGTCACTTTATAAGTTAACCCGGCCGTATTGGCATGTGTTGCAATGTTAAGATTTCATCATTGATATATAAACTACCAGACTGCGTGGTCGGTAGTAGTGGCTTTCAGTAGGCCTTTAAAGGACAGCAGCCGGGAAGGAGAGGGGTTGTTGATGGTGGAGAGAAAACCCGAGCCCGAACGAGAGTGAGGGCGAGACGGACAGAAATGACTGAAAACGAACACAAAAAACATTTATTGCAAAATAAATCATTATTCAGAAAGATGAACGAGGCGGTCATGTCCGTAATTGGTGGTCTGAAGAACCCGGAGGAGCAAGTCTTCCACAATTACATATAACATTTTAATCTAGATTTGCATCTAAATTTAACATATTTTGCAAGCAGTCCCTGCTAAAAGTGTCACTTGAATAGCTCTAGGTATGACCCTAAGTCAGTGGTTCTTAACCTTGTTGGAGGTACCGAAGCCCGCCAGTTTCAAATGCGCATTCACCGAACCCTTCTTTAGTGAAAAATATTATGATACATCCATCCATTCATCCATCCATCCACCTTCTTCCGCTTATCCGAGGTCGGGTCACGGGGGCAGCAGCCTAAGCAGGGAAACCCAGACTTCCCTCTCCCCAGCCACTTCGTCCAGCTCTTCCCGGGGGATCCCGAGGCGTTCCCAGGCCAGCCGGGAGACATAGTCTTCCCAACGTGTCCTGGGTCTTCCCCGTGGCCTCCTACCAGTCGGACGTGCCCTAAACACCTCCCTAGGGAGGCGTTCGGGTGGCATCCTGACCAGATGCCCGAACCACCTCATCTGGCTCCTCTCCATGTGGGGGAGCAGCGGCTTTACTTTGAGCTCCCCCCGGATGGCAGAGCTTCTCACCCTATCTCTAAGGGAGAGCCCCGCCACCCGGCGGAGGAAACTCATTTGGGCCGCTTGTACCCGTGATCTTGTCCTTTCGGTCATAACCCAAAGCTCATGACCATAGGTGAGGATGGGAACGTAGATCGACCGGTAAATTGAGAGCTTTGCCTTCCGGCTCAGCTCCTTCTTCACCACAACGGATCGATACAGCGTCCGCATTACTGAAGACGCCGCACCGATTCGCCTGTCGATCTCACGATCAACTCTTCCCTCACTCGTGAACAAGACTCCGAGGTACTTGAACTCCTCCACTTGGGGCAGGGTCTCCTCCGCAACCCGGAGATGGCACTCCACCCTTTTCCGGGCGAGAACCATGGACTCGGACTTGGAGGTGCTGATACTCATCCCAGTCGCTTCACACTCAGCTGCGAACAGATCCAGTGAGAGCTGAAGATCCTGGCCAGATGAAGCCATCAGGACCACATCATCTGCAAAAAGCAGAGACGTAATCCCAACGTGTCCTGGGTCTTCCCTGTGGCCTCCTACCGGTCGGACGTGCCCTAAACACCTCCCTAGGGAGGCGTTCGGGTGGCATCCTGACCAGATGCCCAAACCACCTCATCTGGCTCCTCTCCATGTGGGGGAGTAGCGGCTTTACTTTGAGCTCCCCCCGGATGGCAGAGCTTCTCACCCTATCTCTAAGGGAGAGACCCGCCACCCGGCGGAGGAAACTCATTTGGGCCGCTTGTACCCGTGATCTTGTCCTTTCGGTCATAACCCAAAGCTCATGACCATAGGTGAGGATGGGAACGTAGATCGACCGGTAAATTGAGAGCTTTGCCTTCCGGCTCAGCTCCTTCTTCACCACAACGGATCGATACAGCGTCCGCATTACTGAAGACGCCGCACCGATTCGCCTGTCGATCTCACGATCCACTCTTCCCTCACTCGTGAACAAGACTCCGAGGTACTTGAACTCCTCCACTTGGGGCAGGGTCTCCTCCGCAACCCGGAGATGGCACTCCACCCTTTTCCGGGCGAGAACCATGGACTCGGACTTGGAGGTGCTGATTCTCATCCCAGTCGCTTCACACTCAGCTGCGAACAGATCCAGTGAGAGCTGAAGATCCTGGCCAGATGAAGCCATCAGGACCACATCATCTGCAAAAAGCAGAGACCTAATCCTGCAGCCACCAAACCAGATACCCTCAACGCCCTGACTGCGCCTAGAAATTCTGTCCATAAAAGTTATGAACAGAATCGGTGACAAAGGGCAGCCTTGGCGGAGTCCAACCCTCACTGGAAATGTGTCTGACTTACTGCCGGCAATGCGGACCAAACTCTGGCACTGATCATACAGGGAGCGGACCGCCACAATCAGACAGTCCGATACCCCATACTCTCTGAGCACTCCCCACAGGACTTCCCGAGGGACACGGCCTTCTCCAAGTCCACAAAACACATGTAGACTGGTTGGGCAAACTCCCATGCACCCTCAAGGACCCTGCCGAGAGTATAGAGCTGGTCCACAGTTCCACGACAAGGACGAAAACCACACAGTTCCTACTGAATCCGAGGTTCGACTATCCGGCGTAGCCTCCTCTCCAGCACACCTGAATAGACCTTACCGGGAAGGCTGAGGAGTGTGATCCCACGATTATGATATATATATATTTTAAATTCAAGACAAAGTTTTGTGTTTTTTTTACTGGTGCACAAAATGAACCATGCATGAACATCACTTTGTTCAAAGAACAAAACCAACACAATGCATGAACTCACAACAAATTACTGTCAGGTTCAAACACCGCACTATCTATTACACAAGACAAGAAGAAGGAATCAAGCAGAGACAGAGTTGAATTTCACTCATGAGGAGAGACGTATTGGGCTGCACACTCAGTTACAGTTTCACCCTACGCTCTAAGGTACAGTCCCACGTGCTCTTCTATTTATTCGGGAGGTCCCTAGTTAACATCACTGAGGCTGCTTCCGAAGGGAGGGGTAATGCAAGCAGCCCCCAGTAGACACAATACGTGATTATTCAGAATGGAAACGTGCTGACACTCGTGATTTCGCCCTGTCTCTGCTTTGTCTGCGTTGAGGTACTCGATGTCCGTCCTTGGCTGTCAGCAGGCAGGGTCTGGAAACAAACTGCTGACGCGAGACAACTCGCAAAGCAAGATTACAAGTTGTGCCTTTGCACGGATAGAAAAATACAACTTCAGCGCAATTGATAATAACTATAGCAACGGCCTTTAAGCATGATAGTTGTGTGATAACTTCTACATAATTATTCTAACATTTACACACCTGCAAATCAAATGGAAAATTAAAGGGAACATTGTTTGGGGGTATACATAACACGGCGATAGGGAGAAGTTTTTATTTACACGATGAGTCGGGTGTGTCTTGACCTTCGCCGAACCCCTGAGACCGATTCACCGAACCCCTAGGGTTCGATTGAACCCAGGTTAAGAACCACTGCCCTAAGTAGTGTTTGCATGCATACTTACAGTAGGGACCTAAAAATAGGCTAGGCACTGCTCTTTTTTGTTATTCTTGGTCTTGAAATACACTCTTTGATAACAGGTTGACATACAATTGCTGACAAAAACCAGACTTCCTCTGCAGAAGTGAAAAGAGTTGATTGAAGGAACAGAGAAGATACCGTGAGGGGCTAGTGGGCACTCTGCTCAGGGTCCCGCAGTAGGCTGAGAAGCTTCTCCATCTTGGCGACTTCCACCTCAGGACCTTCAGGCAACTCTTGACCTTTCTTGCACTACGAATACAACACAGAGGGATTTAATGTGCCTTTGCGGACTAAACACACAGGGAGATGTTGTCATGAGATCACGAGGACAACAGAAGATGCAGAGTTTACCTCCTGGGATCAATGCAAAACTTCATATTAATGTTACAGAAATATACAGTGCTGGCCATGAGAAAAGAGGCCTCTAAACAGCACAACACCATTAGACTGCAGGCTTCCAGTTAGGGTTGTACGGTATACCGGTACTAGTATAGTATCGCGGTACTAATGAATCAAAAATGGTACTATACTCTGTTTGAAAAGAACCGGTTGCCCATTTTTAATTTTTTTTAAATTTTTTACGGGCATGACGACGTGCCGTCAAGTTTTGGTGTTGTTTACTTGAGTCATATTGCAGTCTCCACATATCTCTTATGTGTTACTGCCATCATATTGCAGTATACACGTATCTCTTATGTGTGACTGCCTGTCATGTCTGTTGATCAAGTTTTGTTTAAGTTATGTTCCGTTTGGGTTTTGTACCCCTAGTTCCTGCTTTTCACTCCCTTGTTTTGTCACCATAGCAACCATTAGTACCTGTTTTCACTGATCATGTCACTGCTATTTAAACCTGTCTGTTTCTCTTGATCGTCCTGGTGACATTACCCTGTCATACCATGCTACTTCTGATATCCGTTCTACCTCTGCTACCTTTCATTCCAAGCCATAGTTCCATGCCATAGTTTTCATGCTGTTTCATGCCACTGTAAGTGTTGTTTTCCTTTTCATGTTCATAGTTTCTGCCTTTGTGCAAGTTTTGGTTTCATTAGTCAAGTTTGTTCCCCGCCATTGTGCGCGCCTTTTGTTTGCTTCCTTTTTTGTAGTCTGTTAGTGTTTAAAATAAAATATGTACTTACATTCACGCCTTGCCCGCGCCAACTTTCCTTTGCCTTCCGGTAAAACAAAACAACCCATAGTCCACGTATTGACACTGCCATCATATTGCAGTCTACACATATCTCTTATGTGTGACTCCCATCATATTGCAGTCTACACGTATCTGTTATGTGTGACTGCCATCATATTGCAGTCTACACATTTCTCTTATTTGTGACTGCCATCATATTGCAGTCTACACGTATCTCTTATGTGTGACTGCCATCATATTGCAGTCTACACGTATCTCTTATGTGTGACTACCATCATATTGCAGTCTACACATATCCCTTATGTGTGACTGCCATCATATTGCAGTCTACACATATCTCTTATGTGTGACTGCCATCATATTGCAGTCTACACATATCTCTTATGTGTGACTGCCATCATATTGCAGTCTACACGTATCTCTTATATGTGACTGCCATCATATTGCAGTCTACACATATCTCTTATGTGTGACCGCCATCATATTGCAGTCTACACGTATGTCTTATGTGCGACTGCCATCATATTGCAGTCTACACGTATCTCTTATTTGTGACTGCCATCATATTGCAGTCTACACGTATCTCTTATGTGTGACTGCCATCATATTGCAGTCTACACATATCTCTTATGTGCGACTGCCATCATATTGCAGTCTACACGTATCTCTTATGTGTGACTGCCATCATATTGCAGTCTACACATATCTCTTATGTGTGACTCCCATCATTTGCAGTCTACACGTATCTCTTATGTGTGACTGCAGTCATATTGCAGTCTACACGTGTCTCTTATGTGCGACTGCCATCATATTGCAGTCTACACGTATCTCTTATGTCTGACTGCCATCATATTGCAGTCTACACATATCTCTTATGTGTGACTGCCATCATATTGCAGTCTACACTTGTCTCTTATGTGTGACTGCCATCATATTGCAGTCTACACATATCTCTTATGTGCGACTGCCATCATATTGCAGTCTACACATATCTCTTATGTGTGACTGCCATCATATTGCAGTCTACACGTGTCTCTTATGTGTGACTGCCATCATATTGCAGTCTACACGTATCTCTTATGTGTGACTCCCATCATATTGCAGTCTACACATATCTCTTATGTGTGACTGCCATCATATTGCAGTCTACACGTGTCTCTTATGTGTGACTGCCATCATATTGCAGTCTACACATATCTCTTATGTGTGACTGCCATCATATTGCAGTCTACACGTGTCTCTTGTGTGACTGCCATCATATTGCAGTCTACACGTATCTTTTATGTGTGACTGCCATCATATTGCAGTCTACACGTATCTCTTATGTGTGACTGCCATCATATTGCAGTCTACACGTATCTCTTATGTGTGACTGCCATCATATTGCAGTCTACACATATCTCTTATGTGTGACTGCCATCATATTGCAGTCTACACGTGTCTCTTATGTGTGACTGCTATCATATTGCAATTTACACGTATCTCTTATGTGTGACTGCCATACAAATCTCTTATGTGTGACTGCCATCATATTGCAGTCTACACGTATCTCTTATGTGTGACTGCCATCATATTGCAGTCTACACATATCTCTTATGTGTGACTGCCATCATATTGCAGTCTACACGTATCTTTTATGTGTGACTGCCATCATTTTGCAGTCTACACATAGCTCTTATGTCTGACTGCCATCATATTGCAGTATACACGTATCTCTTATGTGTGACTGCCATCATATTGCAGTCTACACGTATCTCTTATGTGTGACTGCCATCATATTGCAGTCTACACATATCTCTTATGTGTGACTGGCATACAAATCTCTTATGTGTGACTGCCATCATATTGCAGTCTACACGTATCTCTTATGTGTGACTGCCATCATATTGCAGTCTACACGTATCTCTTATGTGTGACTGCCATCATATTGCAGTCTACACGTATCTCTTATGTGTGACTGCCATCATATTGCAGTCTACACGTATCTCTTATGTGTGACTGCCATCATATTGCAGTCTACACGTATCTCTTATGTGTGACTGCCATCATATTGCAGTCTACACGTATATCTCTTATGTGTGACTGCCATCATATTGCAGTCTACACGTATCTCTTATGTGTGACTGCCATCATATTGCAGTCTACACGTATGTCTTATGTGTGACTGCCATCATATTGCAGTCTACACATATCTCTTATGTGTGACTGCCATCATATTGCAGTCTACACGTGTCTCTTATGTGTGACTGCCATCATATTGCAGTCTACACATATCTTTTATGTGTGACTCCCATCATATTGCAGTCTACACGTATCTGTTATGTGTGACTGCCATCATATTGCAATCTACACGTATCTCTTATGTGTGAATGCCATACAAATCTCTTATGTGTGACTGCCATCATATTGCAGTCTACACGTATCTCTTATGTGTGACTGCCATACAAATCTCTTATGTGTGACTGCCATCATATTGCAGTCTACACGTATCTCTTATGTGTGACTGCCATCATATTGCAGTCTACACGTATCTCTTATGTGTGACTCCCATCATATTGCAGTCTACACGTATATATTATGTGTGACTGCCATCATATTGCAGTCTACACGTATCTCTTATGTGTGACTCCCATCATATTGCAGTCTACACGTATCTCTTATGTGTGACTCCCATCATATTGCAGTCTACACGTATCTCTTATGTGTGACTGCCATCATATTGCAGTCTACACGTATGTCTTATGTGTGACTGCCATCATATTGCAATCTACACGTATCTCTTATGTGTGACTGCCATTATATTGCAGTCTACACATATCTCTTATGTGTGACTGCCATCATATTGCAGTCTACACGTGTCTCTTATGTGTGACTGCCTTCATATTTCAGTCTACACGTATGTCTTATGTGTGACTGCCATCATATTGCAGTCTACACATATCTCTTATGTGTGACTGCCATCATATTGCAGTCTACACGTATCTCTTATTTGTGACTACCATCATATTGCAGTCTACACATATCTCTTATGTGTGACTGCCATCATATTGCAGTCTACACGTATCTCTTATGTGTGACTCCCATCATATTGCAGTCTACACGTACCTCTTATGTGTGACTGCCATCATATTGCAGTCTACACATATCTCTTATGTGTGACTGCCAACATATTGCAGTCTACACGTATGTCTTATGTGTGACTGCCATCATATTGCAGTCTCCACATATCTCTTATGTGTGACTGCCATCATATTGCAGTCTACATGTGTCTCTTGTGTGTGACTGCCATCATATTGCAGTCTACACATATCTCTTATGTGTGACTCCCATCATATTGCAGTCTACACGTATCTGTTATGTGTGACTGCCATACAAATCTCTTATGTGTGACTGCCATCATATTGCAGTCTACACGTATCTTTTATGTGTGACTGCCATCATATTGCAGTCTACACGTATCTCTTATGTGTGACTGCCATCATATTGCAGTCTACACGTATCTCTTATGTGTGACTGCCATCATATTGCAGTCTACACATATCTCTTATGTGTGACTGCCATCATATTGCAGTCTACACATATCTCTTATGTGTGACTGCCATCATATTGCAGTCTACACATATCTCTTATGTGTGACTGCCATCATATTGCAGTCTACACATATCTCTTATGTGTGACTGCCATCATATTGCAGTCTACACGTATCTCTTATGTGTGACTCCCATCATATTGCAGTCTACACGTATCTCTTATGTGTGACTGCCATCATATTGCAGTCTACACATATCTCTTATGTGTGACTGCCATCATATTGCAGTCTACACGTATGTCTTATGTGTGACTGCCATCATATTGCAGTCTCCACGTATCTCTTATGTGTGACTGCCATCATATTGCAGTCTACACGTGTCTCTTATGTGTGACTGCCATCATATTGCAGTCTACACGTATCTCTTATGTCTGACTGCCATCATATTGCAGTCTACACGTATCTCTTATGTGTGACTCCCATCATACTGCAGTCTACACGTATCTCTTATGTGTGACTCCCATCATATTGCAGTCTACACGTATCTCTTATGTGTGACTGCCATCATATTGCAGTCTACACGTATGTCTTATGTGTGACTGCCATCATATTGCAGTCTACACATATCTCTTATGTGTGACTGCCATAATATTGCAGTCTACACGTATCTGTTATGTGTGATAGCCATCATGTTGCAATCTACACGTATCTCTTATGTGTGACTGCCATTATATGGCAGTCTACACAAATCTCTTATGTGTGACTGCCATCATATTGCAGTCTACACGTATCTCTTATGTGTGACTGCCATCATATTGCAGTCTACACGTATCTCTTATGTGTGACTGCCATCATATTGCAGTCTACACGTATCTCTTATGTCTGACTGCCATCATATTGCAGTCTACACGTATCTCTTATGTGTGACTCCCATCATATTGCAGTCTACACGTATCTCTTATGTGTGACTGCCATCATATTGCAATCTACACGTATCTCTTATGTGTGACTGCCATTATATGGCAGTCTACACGAATCTCTTATGTGTGACTGCCATCATATTGCAGTCTACACGTATCTCTTATGTATGACTGCCATCTACTGGTCACACTTATAATTACACCATGTAACAAATAAAAAAGCTTCAAGGTCGGTAAGCACAACCAAAATAATTCCGTACATTAGGCGCACCGGGGTATAAGGCGCACTGTCGAGTTTTGAGATTTTAAGTGCGCCTTAAAGTCAGAAAAATACGGTAATATCTTGTCTAAAACTAAGAAAATACATTTTAATGACCCTGTACACATTCTTGGAGCTAGCGGGGGATGTCTCCAAACCCTTCTTTCTCCGAGATAATTGATGTTGTATTTGTGGTCAAACGGTTAGTCTACAAATGTGTTTCTTTTAAGAGTGATGCTGTTTACTTCCCGTCCAATGTTCAAGCAGTCATCTGTAACTGCTTAACTTGGATGGACACCAAGTAAAACAGTTACAGATCTTTGTCCCACCCCCAGGAGACAGGACTTTTCTCCCAAACCCCTCCTCCATCTTCTCTCATTCCCAAAAGCTTTACAGTTCTGAAGAGTCATTGGTCTCTTCCACTCTCTCTCTCTCTCTCTCGCTTTCCTTCTTTCTTTCCGTAGCAGCGTAAATCTTTCTTCTTTGTAATCTGACGTTATTTGCGTACTCAAGTAAATACCTAAAAAGATCTTGGTTTTCTCTGGACATTGATTCACCGTATAGGAAACAACTTCACAGTGTTGAATAAACCTAGCACCGAAAACCTTGGGTAATGAACATGAGTCTCGATGTATTATCACCGGTATTGTACAAATCAGGGGTCACCAACCTTTTTGAAACCAAGAGCTACTTCTTGGGTAGTGATTAATGCGAAGGGCTACCAGTTTGATACACACTTAAATAAATTGCCAGAAATAGCCAATTTGCTCAATTCACCTTTAACTCTATGTTATTATTAATAAGTAATGATATTTACACTCAATTGAACGGTTTAAAAGAGGAGAAAACACGAAAAAAATGACAATTCAATTTTGAAACAGTTTATTTTCAATTTCGACTCTTTAAAATTCAAAATTCAACCGAAAAAAAGGAGAAAAACTAGCTAATTTGAATCTTTTTATGGAACATCATTAGTAATTTTTCCTGATTAAGATTAATTTTAGAATTTTGATGACATGTTTTAAATAGGTTAAAATCCAATCTACACTTTGTTAGAATATATAACAAATTGGACCAAGCTATATTTCTAACAAAGACAAATCATTATTTCTTCTAGATTTTCCAGAACAAAATTTTTAAAAGAAATTCAAAAGGCTTTGAAATAAGATTTAAATTTGATTCTACAGATTTTCTAGATTTGCCAGAATAATTTTTTTGAATTATTAACATAATACGTTTGAAGAAATATTTCACAAATATTCTTCGTCGAAAAAACAGAAGCTAAAATGAATAATTAAATTAAAATGTATTTATTATTCTTTACAATAAAAAAAATAAATTTACTTGAACATTGATTTAAATTGTGAGGAAAGAAGAGGAAGGAATTTAAAAGGTAAAACGGTATATGTGTTTAAAAATCCTAAAATAATTCTTAAGGTTGTATTTTTTCTCTCAAATTGTCTTTCTGAAAGTTATAAGAAGCAAAGGGAAAAAAAATAATGAATTTATTTAAACAAGTGAAGACCAAGTCTTTCAAATATTTTCTTGGATTTTCAAATTCTATTTGAGTTTTGTCTCTCTTAGAATTAAAAATGTCGAGCAAAGCGAGACCAGCTTGCTAGTAAATAAATAAAATTTAAAAAATAGAGGCAGCTCACTGGTAAGTGCTGCTATTTGAGCTATTTTTAAGAACAGGCCAGCGGGCTACTCATCTGGTCCTTACGGGCTACCTGGTGCCCGCGGGCACCGCGTTGGTGACCCCTGGTGCAAATGTTGACATACTTTGTGTTCATCCCGATCATTGCAAGTTATCCCTTCAAAATATGAAAACATCAAAATGTCAATGCACAACATACAACAATTGATCCATGTTTCTGCTGCTTAATCTGTGTTATCAAAGTTGTTTCATGTAAACAACTGCAACAATATCTATAAATCTTGTTTTGAAGGCTCATTGGGCAGCCTGGAGACACAACACAACGCTGTTCTTTTCTGTCTTAAAACAAGACATGGGGTGAGATCATCGCTCTTGCCTCTGGCTCTGCGGAGATTTCCTGACAAACCGATCTAATCCGAGCACTCAAGGCTCCGTGGCGCTAATTGTTAACTGAGAAAAAGGACGGAGTAACGTTATTGAAGAGAAGATGAGCAAAGAGAGAAGGTGGCGTCCATTAAGGACAGTTTGGGTCTGATTTACTAAAGGTTCGTGTGTACTGAAACACGTGCAAACCTGATAAATCGAGCGCAGAGGATTGAGTCTCTCACATAAGCGAAATAGAGAATACAATCCAGTTAGTGCCAGCGTCACCTTCAGAGTGCTTTCTGTCACAGATCGCACTGTAGGACTGTTTCTAAAATGCCCAGGAAAAAGTGATAGTTGTCTGCTGCGTGTTTTAAAACATAACAAGATGACACAAGACAGGGAATGGTCATGCTATTTAGTGCTTGTCGTTTGGGATCTTAGTAAATCAGGCCCTTTGTAATATGAGCTGTAGGTCTGATGTCATGTTTCCTGTGTTCATTGATGTGGGATATCAAGCCAATGCACATTTATTGACTCCAGATACTTCCAACCCAGCAGGCACAAGACATTGATACAACGTTGATTGTACATACACTACCGTTCAAAAGTTTGGGGTCGCATTGAAATGTCCTTATTTTTGAAGGAAAAGCACTGTACTTTTCAATGAAGATAACTTTAAACTAGTCTTAACTTTAAAGAAATACACTCTATACATTGCTAATGTGGTAAATGACTATTCTAGCTGCAAATGTCTGGTTTTTGGTGCAATATCCACATAGGTGTATAGAGGCCCATTTCCAGCAACTATCACTCCAGTGTTCTAATGGTACAATGTGTTTGCTCATTGGCTCAGAAGGCTAATTGATGATTAGAAAACCCTTGTGCGATCATGTTCACACATCTGAAAACAGTTTAGCTCATTACAGAAGCTACAAAACTGACCTTCCTTTGAGCAGATTGAGTTTCTGGAGCATCACGTTTGTGGGGTCAATTAAACGCTCAAAATGGCCAGGAAAAGAGAACTTTCATCTGAAACTCGACAGTCTATTCTTGTTCTTAGAAATGAAGGCTAGTCCACAAAATTGAACGGTAGTGTACGTGTTTTTTAAAACTGACTTCTAAACAACGTTGCAAAATAGTTGTATTTGTAAATTGAGACAACGTTGATGTCCAACGTTGGATCCACGTTGTTGGTTGGGAAATGACTACATTTCAATGGTCGAATCAACGTCACAACCTGACATTGAATAAAGGTTGTCAAAAAGCATGTTGTTTCAATGCTGCATTTGTGTTGTAGAAGTTTGGTTGGAAAATGACCAAAATTCAATGGTCCAGTAAAGGTCAAAACCCAACATTGATTGAACGTCGTCAAAAAGCATGTTGTTTCAACGTTGTATTTGTGTTGTAGAAGTTTGGTTGGAAAATGACCTAAATTCAATGGTCCAGTCAAGGTCAAAACCCAACATTGATTGAACGTCGTCAAAAAGCATGTTGTTTCAACGTTGTATTTGTGTTGTAGAAGTTTGGTTGGAAAATGACCTAAATTCAATGGTCCAGTCAAGGTCAAAACCCAACATTGATTGAACGTCGTCAAAAAGCATGTTGTTTCAACGTTGTATTTGTCTTGTAGAAGTTTGGTTGGAAAATGACCAAAATTCAATGTCAGATCCCAACATTGATTAAACGTCGTCAAAAAGCATGTTGTTTCAACCTTGTATTTGTGTTGTACAACATAGGTTGGAAAATGACCAAAATTCAATGGTGCAGTCAAGGTCAAAACCCAACATTGATTGAACGTCGTCAAAAAGCATGTTGTGTTGTAGAATATTGGTTGGGAAATGACCGAAATTCAATGGTCAAATCAACGTCACAACGTGACATTGAATAAACGTTGTCAAAAAGTATGTTGTTTCAACGTTATATTTGTGTTGTAGAATATTGGTTGGGAAATAACCAAATTTCAATGTCAAATCAACGTCAGAACCTGACATTGAATAAACATTGTCATAAAGCATGTTGTTTCAACGTTGTATTTGTGTTGTAGAATATTTGGTTGGAAAATGACCAAAATTCAATGGTCCAGTCAAGGTCAAAACCCAACATTGATTGAACGTCGTCAAAAAGCATGTTGTTTCAATGTTGTATTTGTGTTGTAGAAGTTTGATTGGAAAATGACCTAAATTCAATGTCAGATCCCAACATTGATTCAACGTTGTCAAAAAGCATGTTGTTTCAACCTTGTATTTGTGTTGTACAACATAGGTTGGAAAATGACCAAAATTCAATGGTGCAGTCAAGGTCAAAACCCAACATTGATTGAACGTCGTCAAAAAGCATGTTGTCTTGTAGAATATTGGTTGGGAAATGACCGAAATTCAATGGTCAAATCAACGTCACAACGTGACATTGAATAAAAGTTGTCAAAAAGCATGTTGTTTCAACGTTGTATTTGTGTTGTAGAATATTGGTTAGGAAATAACCAAATTTCAATGTCAAATCAACGTCAGAACCTGACATTGAATAAACATTGTCATAAAGCATGTTGTTTCAACGTTGTATTTGTGTTGTAGAATATTTGGTTGGAAAATGACCAAAATTCAATGGTCCAGTCAAGGTCAAAACCCAACATTGATTGAACGTCGTCAAAAAGCATGTTGTTTCAATGTTGTATTTGTGTTGTAGAAGTTTGATTGGAAAATGACCTAAATTCAATGTCAGATCCCAACATTGATTCAACGTTGTCAAAAAGCATGTTGTTTCAACCTTGTATTTGTGTTGTACAACATAGGTTGGAAAATGACCAAAATTCAATGGTGCAGTCAAGGTCAAAACCCAACATTGATTGAACGTCGTCAAAAAGCATGTTGTGTTGTAGAATATTGGTTGGGAAATGACCGAAATTCAATGGTCAAATCAACGTCACAACGTGACATTGAATAAAAGTTGTCAAAAAGCATGTTGTTTCAACGTTGTATTTGTGTTGTAGAATATCGGTTAGGAAATAACCAAATTTCAATGTCAAATCAACGTCAGAACCTGACATTGAATAAACATTGTCATAAAGCATGTTGTTTCAACGTTGTATTTGTGTTGTAGAATATTTGGTTGGAAAATGACCAAAATTCAATGGTCCAGTCAAGGTCAAAACCCAACATTGATTGAACGTCGTCAAAAAGCATGTTGTTTCAACGTTGTATTTGTCTTGTAGAAGTTTGGTTGGAAAATGACCTAAATTCAATGGTCCAGTCAAGGTCAAAACTCAACATTGATTGAACGTCGTCAAAAAGCATGTTGTTTTAAACGTTGTATTTGTCTTGTAGAATATTGGTTGGGAAATGACCAAAATTCAATGTCAGATCCCAACATTGATTAAACGTTGTCAAGAAGCATGTTGTTTCAACCTTGTATTTGTGTTGTACAACATAGGTTGGAAAATGACCAAAATTCAATGGTGCAGTCAAGGTCAAAACCCAACATTGATTGAACGTCGTCAAAAAGCATGTTGTGTTGTAGAATATTGGTTGGGAAATGACCGAAATTCAATGGTCAAATCAACGTCACAACGTGACATTGAATAAAAGTTGTCAAAAAGCATGTTGTTTCAACGTTATATTTGTGTTGTAGAATATTGGTTAGGAAATAACCAAATTTCAATGTCAAATCAACGTCAGAACCTGACATTGAATAAACATTGCCATAAAGCATGTTGTTTCAACGTTGTATTTGTGTTGTAGAATATTTGGTTGGAAAATGACCAAAATTCAATGGTCCAGTCAAGGTCAAAACCCAACATTGATTGAACGTCGTCAAAAAGCATGTTGTTTCAACGTTGTATTTGTCTTGTAGTATTATTGGTTGGGAAATGACCAAATTTCAATGTCAAATGGGGCGGCGTGGCGAAGTTGGTAGAGTGGCCGTGCCAGCAATCGGAGGGTTGCTGGTTACTGGGGTTCAATCCCCACCTTCTACCATCCTAGTCACGTCCGTTGTGTCCTTGGGCAAGACACTTCACCCTTGCTCCTGATGGCTGCTGGTTAGCGCCTTGCATGGCAGCTCCCGCCATCAGTGTGTGAATGTGTGTGTGAATGGGTGAATGTGGAAATAGTGTCAAAGCGCTTTGAGTACCTTGAAGGTAGAAAAGCGCTATACAAGTATAACCCATTTATCATTTATTTAAATCAACGTCAGAACCTGACATTGAATAAACTTTGTCATAAAGCATGTTGTTTCAACGTTGTATTTGTGTTGTAGAATATCGGTTGGAAAATGACCAAAATTCAACGGTCAAATCAACGTCACAACTTGACATTGAATAAACGTTGTCATAAAGCATGTTGTTTCAACGTTGTATTTGAGTTGTAGAATATTGGTTGGGAAATGACCAAATTTCAATGTCAAATCAACGTCAGAACCCAACATTGATTAGACGTCATCAAAAAGCATGTTGTTTCAACGTTGTATTTGTCTTGTAGAATATTGGTTAGGAAATGACCAAATTTCAATGTCAAATCAACGTCAGAACCTGACATTGAATAAACATTGTCAAAAGGCATATTGTTTCAACGTTGTATTTGTCTTGTAGAATATTGGTTGGAAAATGACCAAAATTCAATGGTCCAATCAAGGTCACAACCCAACATTGATTAAACGTCGTCAAAAAGCATGTTGTTTCAACGTATGTGTTGTAGAATATTGGTTGGGAAATGACCAAAATTCAATGGTCAAATCAACGTCAGAACCTGACATTGAATAAACGTTGTCAAAAAGCATGTTGTTTCAACGTTGTATTTGTCTTGTAGAATATTGGTTGGGAACATGACCAAATTTCAATGTCAAATCAACGTCAGAACCCAACATTGATTAGACGTCATCAAAAAGCATGTTGTTTCAACGTTGTATTTGTGTTGTAGAATATTGGTTGGGAAATGACCAAATTTCAATGGTCAAATCAACGTCAGAACCTGACATTGAATAAACATTGTCAAAAGGCATGTTGTTTCAACGTTGTATTTGTGTTGTGGAATATCGGTTGGAAAATGACCAAAATTCAATGGTCCAATCAAGGTCACAACCCAACATTGATTGAAATTTGTCAAAAAGCATGTTGTTTCAACGTTGTATTTGTGTTGTGGAATATCGGTTGGAAAATGACCAAAATTCAATGGTCCAATCAAGGTCACAACCCAACATTGATTGAAATTTGTCAAAAAGCATGTTGTTTCAACATTGTATTTGTGTTGTAGAATATTGGTTGGGAAATGATCAAAATTCAACGGTCAAATCAACGTCACAACCTGACATTGAATAAACGTCAAAAAGCATGTTGTTTCAACGTTGTATTTGTCTTGTAGAATATTGGTTGGGAAATGACCACAATTCAACGTCAGAACCTGACATTGAATAAACGTTGTCGAAAAGCATGTTGTTTCAACGTTGTATTTGTGTTGTGGAATATCGGTTGGAAAATGACCAAAATTCAATGGTCCAATCAAGGTCAAAACCCAACATTGATTGAAATTTGTCAAAAAGCATGTTTTTTCAACGCATTTGTGTTGTGGAAAATTGGTTGGGAAATGACCAAAATTTAACGGTCAAATCAACGTCACAACTTGACATTGAATAAACGTCAAAAAGCATGTTGTTTCAACGTTGTATTTGTGTTGTAGAATATTGGTTAGGAAATGACCAAAATTCAACGGTCAAATCAACGTCACAACTTGACATTGAATAAACGTTGTCAAAAAGCATGTTGTTTCAACGTTGTATTTGTCTTGTAGAATATTGGTTAGGAAATGACCAAAATTCAACGGTCAAATCAACGTCACAACTTGACATTGAATAAACGTTGTCAAAAAGCATGTTGTTTCAACGTTGTATTTGTGTTGTGGAATATCGGTTGGAAAATGACCAAAATTCAACGGTCAAATCAACGTCACAACCTGACATTGAATAAACGTCAAAAAGCATGTTGTTTCAACGTTGTATTTGTGTTGTAGAATTTTGGTTAGGAAATGACCAAAATTCAACGGTCAAATCAACGTCACAACTTGACATTGAATAAACGTTGTCAAAAAGCATGTTGTTTCAACGTTGTATTTGTGTTGTGGAATATCGGTTGGAAAATGACCAAAATTCAATGGTCCAATCAAGGTCAAAACCCAACATTGATTGAAATTTGTCAAAAAGCATGTTTTTTCAACGCATTTGTGTTGTGGAAAATTGGTTGGGAAATGACCAAAATTCAACGGTCAAATCAACGTCACAACTTGACATTGAATAAACGTCAAAAAGCATGTTGTTTCAACGTTGTATTTGTGTTGTAGAATATTGGTTAGGAAATGACCAAAATTCAACGGTCAAATCAACGTCACAACTTGACATTGAATAAACGTTGTCAAAAAGCATGTTGTTTCAACGTTGTATTTGTCTTGTAGAATATTGGTTAGGAAATGACCAAAATTCAACGGTCAAATCAACGTCACAACTTGACATTGAATAAACGTTGTCAAAAAGCATGTTGTTTCAACGTTGTATTTGTCTTGTAGAATATTGGTTAGGAATGACCAAATTCAACGGTCAAATCAACGTCACAACTTGACATTGAATAAACGTTGTCAAAAAGCATGTTGTTTCAACGTTGTATTTGTGTTGTGGAATATCGGTTGGAAAATGACCAAAATTCAACGGTCAAATCAACGTCACAACCTGACATTGAATAAACGTCAAAAAGCATGTTGTTTCAACGTTGTATTTGTGTTGTAGAATTTTGGTTAGGAAATGACCAAAATTCAACGGTCAAATCAACGTCACAACTTGACATTGAATAAACGTTGTCAAAAAGCATGTTGTTTCAACGTTGTATTTGTGTTGTGGAATATCGGTTGGAAAATGACCACAATTCAATGGTCCAATCAAGGTCAAAACCCAACATTGATTGAAATTTGTCAAAAAGCATGTTTTTTCAACGCATTTGTGTTGTAGAATATTGGTTGGGAAATGACCAAAATTCAACGGTCAAATCAACGTCAGAACCTGACATTGAATAAATGTCAAAAAGCATGTTGTTTCAACGTTGTATTTGTCTTGTAGAACATCGGTTGGAAAATGACCAAAACTCAATGGTCCAATCAAGGTCAAAACCCAACATTAAATGAATGTTGTCAAAAACTATGTTGTTTCAACGTTGTATTTGTGTTGTAGAATATTGGTTGGGAAATGACCAAATTTCAATGTCAAATCAACGTCAGAACCCAACATTGATTAGACGTCATCAAAAAGTATGTTGTTTCAACGTTGTATTTGTGTTGTAGAATATTGGTTAGGAAATGACCAAATTTCAATGTCAAATCAACGTCAGAACCTGACATTGAATAAACATTGTCAAAAAGCATGTTGTTTCAACGCATGTCTTGTAGAATATTGGTTGGGAAATGACCAAATTTCAATGTCAAATCAACGTCAGAACCTGACATTGAATAAACGTTGTCAAAAAGCATGTTGTTTCAACGTTGTATTTGTCTTGTAGAATATTGGTTGGAAAATGACCACAATTCAATGGTCCAATCAAGGTCAAAACCCAACATTGATTGAAATTTGTCAAAAAGCATGTTTTTTCAACGCATTTGTGTTGTAGAATATTGGTCGGGAAATGACCAAAATTCAATGGTCAAATCAACGTCACAACCTGACATTGAATAAACGTCAAAAAGCATGTTGTTTCAACGTGGTATTTGTCTTGTAGAACATCGGTTGGAAAATGACCAAAATTTCAATGGTCCAATCAAGGTCAAAACCCAACATTGATTGAAATTTGTCAAAAAGCATGTTGTTTCAACGTTGTATTTGTGTTGTAGAATATTGGTTGGGAACATGACCAAATTTCAATGTCAAATCAACGTCAGAACCCAACATTGATTAGACGTCATCAAAAAGCATGTTGTTTCAACGTTGTATTTGTCTTGTACAATATTGGTTGGGAAATGACCAAATTTCAATGTCAAATCAACATCAGAACCTGACATTGAATAAACGTTGTCATAAAGCGTGTTGTTTCAACGTTGTATTTGAGTTGTAGAATATTGGTTGGGAAATGACCAAATTTCAATGTCAAATCAACATCAGAACCTGACATTGAATAAACGTTGTCAAAAAGCATGTTGTTTCAACGTTGTATTTGAGTTGTAGAATATTGGTTGGGAAATGACCAAATTTCAATGTCAAATCAACGTCAGAACCCAACATTGATTAAACGTCATCAAAAAGCATGTTGTTTCAACGTTGTATTTGAGTTGTAGAATATTCGTTGGGAAATGACCAAATTTCAATGTCAAATCAACATCAGAACCTGACATTGAATAAACGTTGTCATAAAGCATGTTGTTTCAACGTTGTATTTGAGTTGTAGAATATTGGTTGGGAAATGACCACAATTCAACGTCAGAACCTGACATTGAATAAACGTTGTCATAAAGCATGTTGTTTCAACGTTGTATTTGTCTTGTAGAATATTTAGTTGGAAAATGACCACAATTCAATGGTCCAATCAAGGTCAAAACCCAACATTGATTCAACATTGTCAAGAAGCATGTTGTTTCAACGTTATGTTTGAGTTGCGTAGCGTCAGGACCTAATTCAACAAGTTCTCAACCTTGCTTCAATGTCTTGCGCCTGCTGGGAAGCCGGTTTCTTGATCAAAAAATGGATTACCTTTGGTTTCTTGCGGAGGTTGGGGGAGAGTTTCAGACTGATAACGCAGCCTCGGTTGTCCCCGACTATGATGATGGGATGGACGGGGTTAAACTCCAGGTGAGTCAGCTTGCTCTTGTTTCTGGCCACCACCGGCTGCTGGCAGATCGCCTGGTACTTGTTGATGCTCAGGTCAAAAACATGCACCTGAAAAACATTAAATTGGACCACTCAATAGTACAGTACATACAGTACACTACAGTCTGTACGGCTGTATCAATTATGTCTGTACAGAGATAATGCACAGTTTCTAGGTTTATTATTGCGGTATTTTCCCCCCAGTCATGCAGCTTGGTAGGCTTTTATTATGCCTTGTTGTGGCCAATGACAGCATAATACAGAAGAGGCCATGTACTGTACGTCTTCAGAAGGTTCTGCACTCGTTGTCTGAAGGACAAGAAGTACAGCCTTGGTAACGATGACAGAACGTTGCTTCTGTGATCACAGGTGTGGTTCAGCTAAAAAAAGATGATGTGATTGCTCTGACTGGCTGGGTCAGTTGTGAAAGCTATCAATCACACCTTGGGGCTAAAAAACAACAACAAATCTTGGACCTAAACCACAATCTACTGGCTCTCCAGTGTCAATGTAGAAGGAACCACAGAGCAAATTACAAGTCAGAATAAAGCCCAAGAGGGCATTTGTGGTTCCGTCTACATCAGGGGTGTCCAAAGTGTGGCCCGGAGCCATTTGCGGCCCGCAGGTAATTTTTTGACGGCCCCACGGCACATTCTAAAAATACGATTAAAAAAAATAAAAAACATAAAAAGTGGTATAAAAGAGCAAACAGGTGAAATGTAACAAGAGAATGATGCAATGTTGACTCTAGTAACACAAAGCTGTTTCTTTCTCTAAAAAATAATAATGAATCAAAAACAATGTTATTATGAATTATTGACCTATTCAAGGCTCCAATTACGTCACATTAAATATTCCACTTTGAAATATTTTTGGGGGAAAGTGTTGCATATTTTGTGTTTGACATATTAAAAATGAAGTTTTTTTTGTTTTTTTTTTTAAAGAAGGGCCTAAAACGAACAAAAAAATAAACAAACAACAATAAAAGTTATAATTGACGGATGGATCTGAAGTTGATCTCGAGACTATTGTGTTAAAAGTGTTTTAAAAAAATTACAATTTATTTTTAACACTTTACTGAGCAGGACCCTTTTGGATCCCCAATAATTTTAGGGGGAATTTTTTTTTTTTTTTTTAAGTGTCATTGCTCAAAAAATAATAATACATTAAAATCAATGTTGTTATGAGTTATGTTATGAGCGCCAATTATTATATAATTTGAAATATTCCACTTTAAAATTGTATTGGGGGAAAATGTTTTGTTTTTTCCATTAAAAAAACAGGGTTTTCTTTGGCAAAAAGGGCATACAACTTAAATCGTAAAAAAAAAAAAAAAAAATTATATTGACAGATAGACCTAATGTTGATCTAGACCAGGGGTCACCAACCTTTTTGAAACCAAGAGCTACTTCTTGGGTACTGATTAATGCGAAGGGCTACCAGTTTGATGCACACTTAAATAAATTGCCAGAAATAGCCAATTTGCTCAATTTACCTTTAACTCTATGTTATTATTAATAATTCATGATATTTACACTTAATTGAACGGTTTAAAAGAGCAGAAAACAAGAAAAAAATGACAATTAAATTTTGAAACATAGTTTATCTTCAATTTCGACTCTTTACAATTCAAAATTCAACCGAAAAAAAGAATAGAAAAACTAGCTAATTCGAATCTTTTTGAAAAAATTTAAACATTTTTTATGGAACATCATTAGTAATTTTTCCTGATTAAGATTAATTTTAGAATTTTGATGACATGTTTTAAATAGGTTAAAATCCAATCTACACTTTGGTAGAATATATAACAAATTGGACCAAGCTATATTTCTAACAAAGACAAATCATTATTTCTTCTAGATTTTCCAGAACAAAAATTTAAAAAAAAATTCAAAAGACTTTGAAATAAGATTTAGATTTTCTAGTTTTGCCAAAATAATTTGTTTGAATTTTAATCATAATAAGTTTGAAGAAATACTTCACAAATATTCTTCGTCGAAAAAACAGAAGCTAAAATGAAGAATTAAATTAAAATGTATTTATTATTCTTTACAATAAAAAAAAAAAATTACTTTACTTAAACAACTTATTTTTCAATATTTTTATGACTGAGACCCTTTGGGGTCTTTTTGGACCAAACTTGAGGGGAGCCCTAAAGGTTAAAAAAAATCTGTATATTGGTTGATTGGTTTTAAAAATCAATAAAATAATTTTTAGTGTGCTGCCCTCAGTGGAAAAACACCCCTGATTCAGAGACTCCAATTAATCAAAAATATGTCTTGTCCAGGGGTGTACCCCGAATGCAGCTGGGATAGGCTCCACCCTCCCCCCACGACCCCGAAAGGGACAAGTGGTAGAAAAAGGATGGATGGATGGAGTAATATAAAGCTTCAACCCTAACCCTAACTTTAAACCTAACCCCAACCCTAACCCCAACCCTAACCCTAACCCTAAACCTAACCCCAAACCTAACCAACTCTTATTCTTTATGCCTAACCCTAACGCTAATCCTAACCCTAACCCTAACCCCAACTCTAACCCCAACCCTAACCCTAACCAACTCTTTTTCTTAATGCCTAACCCTAACCCTAATCCTAATCCTAACCCTAACCCCAACCCCAACCCCAACCCTAACCCTAACCCTAACCCCAAACCTAACCAACTATTTTTCTTTATGCCTAACCCTAACCCTAACCCTGTACCCGGAATGCAGCTGGGATAGGCTCCACCCCCTCCTAACCCTAACCCTAACCCCAACTCTAACCCCAACCCTAACCCTGACCATAACCCAAACTTAACCCTAACCAACTCTTTTTCTTAATGCCTAACCCAAACCCTATTCCTAATCCTAACTCTAACCCTAACCCCAATCCCAACCCTAACCCTAATCCAAACCTAACCCTCACCCTAACCAACTCTTTTTCTTAATGCCTAACCCTAACCCTAAAACCTACCCATAAACCTAACCCCAACCCCAACCCCAACCCCAACCCTAACCCCAAACCTAACCAACTCTTTTTCTTTATGCCTAACCCTAACCCCAACCCTAACCCTAACCCTAACCAACTATTTTTCTTTATGCCTAACCCTAACCCTAATCCTAACCCCAACCCTAACCCTAACCCCAACCCTAACCCTAACCCTAATCTAACCCTAACCCTAAACCTAACCCTAACCCTATACTATCATGTTCCACATCTATTGATGTTACTTATTACTACTATTTACTACTACTATTACTACTCACAGCACATCTTATTTATAGTCTTATTTTAAAGGTTTGTTTTCAAACACATGGATTTTCGCAGCATTTCCACACGTTTAGCCTTTTCACAGAAGGAATTGCAAGAATTCCCACGTTGATTGACCGACAACAGCTGACTGTCAGGGTTTACCTTTCTTACCTATGATGTGACTGCTAGTTATGCACTAAACTGTCCTGTGACTAACAGTTATGCACTTGTTAAACATGCCGATACTGGATGGCACCACGTCATCAGATGGAGTGTGTGCAGCCCACTCCTTGCATCCGGCAGATGCCAGCATGGGTCACTGGCTTGACACTGACGGAGAGTCCTGGCCGCACACAAAGCGTCACACTCGCACATTACTAATCACAATCCACCAAAACATGACTTTCTGCAGCTGTGAACTGCAGGGCTTTTTGTCTCCTACGCTTGTTTGAATGCCAGTCAATAGTTGAAGTTAAAGTTAAAGTACCCATGATTGTCACACACACACACTTAGGTGTGGCAAAATCATTCTCTGCATTTGACCCATCACCCTTGATCCACCCCCCTGGGAGGTGAGGGGAGCAGTGAGCAGCAGCTGTGGCCGCGCCCGGGAATCATTTTTGGTGATTTAACCCCCAATAGGTTTCAATATGTAGAGCGCTTTGAGTCACATGTATATATATATATATATATATGTATATATATATATATACATATATATATAAATATATATATATACATATATATATATATATATATATATATATATATATATATATATATATATATATATATATATATATATATATATATATATATATATATATATATATATATATATATATATACATATATATATATATATATATATATATATATATATATATATATATATATATATATATATATATGTATATGTATATACATATATATATATATACATATATATATACACAGGTATACATATATATATATATATATATATATATATATATATATATATATATATATATATATATATATATATATATATATATATATATATATATATATATATATATATACCTGTATATATATATATATATATATATATATATATATATATATATATATATATATATATATATATATATATATATATATATATATATATATACCTGTATATATATATATATATATATATATATATATATATATATATATATATATATATATATATATATATATATATATATATATATACCTGTATATATATATATATATATATATATATATATATATATATATATATATATATATATATATATATATATATATATATATATATATATATATATATATATATATATATATATATATATATATATATACAGGTATATATATATATATATATATATATATATATATATATATATATATATATATATATATATATATATATATATATATATATATATGTAAGAAGAAATATTAAAAAATCTGAATACAATGAGAAGAAGCAGAAATTGTAAAACTAATAATAATAATAATATTATACTCAAATATGTCAAAAAGTTGTCTTTGAATATTTATAATATCTGCTTTTAGCATTTAAAAAAAATATATCAAAATGCTGTTGTTGGTGGACAAAGTTTAGACACCCCTGATTTAAATTATTAGGATCTCTCAGAATAAAAAATTAAGGAACACTTAAAATATAATCAATAAATTAAAAAAAATCAACACTGTACTTACCAATCCTTCTATGGTGACAGCGGCAAAGACGGTGGAGGAGTACGGAGCCCACGACACATCACCGACTGACGCGTTGAGCTCAAAGGTGAATATGGGGGTGCTGGAATAATGATCATTAAAATAATGAACATACATGAGGTCTTTAAGCGTTCTTATGCATTGACATAACATGTCAAAGTAACACCGTTAGATTTATTCAAGGCACTTTGGCAGGCGAGGATAGTTGTGGAGGTAATGTGGGGGTGTGGCCGGCAGTTGAATGCAAACGTGGTGTCTGCATGCACAGGAGGAGAGATTGCAGAATAAAACAGCGCGACACATCATCATTCTTGCAATGTGAAGTTTGGCAAGGGGGGATCATGAAGCCCCTGCATATCTCCCATGATGCCATGCATCATTGTTGCCATCATGAGAGAATGATCACCCTCCTTAGTCAGTCACACTGCTGACGAGGCGTGGGAGGCAGCAAATATGCCAGGGAAAATGACAACACAATGGGCCTGATCTACTAAGACCCAAATACCAAACTATACAATTGTGTGTACTATTACCGTATTTTTCGTGCTATGGAGTGCACCCACATATAAGCCGCACCCACTACATTTGAGAAGAAACAAACATTTTTCCATATATAAGCCGCACCGGACTATAAACCGCAGATATATACGTTGTGAAATGTGAATTATATTTATATAGCGCTTTTCTCTGGTGTCTCAAAGCGCTTTTACATAGTGAAACCCAATATCTAAGTTACATTTAAAGCAGTGTGGGTGGCACTGGGAGCAGGCGGGTAAAGTGTCTTGCCCAAGGACACAACGGCAGTGACTAGGTCGGCAGAAGTGGGGATCGAACCTGGAACGCTCAAGTTGCTGGCACGGCCACTCTACCGACTGCGCTATACCGCCCCTGAGTTATTTACACAAGAAGCATTCTGTAAATGTTTATTTACATACATAATGGTGGTTGTAATCCGGCAGTAAAACGGCCGATCAAACAAAACAGAAGTCATGGTCATGGACCCGCTAGCTGCGCAAGCTAGCTCTCCAATCAGCTAAACCGACACAGTAACTCCCCGGTGATGTTTTGGTGAGTTTACTGAAGAATTTGTCGACTGAAACAATACAAGAATAATGCCGGCAGTAAAACGGCCGATCAAACAAAACAGAAGTCATGGTCATGGACCCGCTAGCTGCACACGCTAGCTCTCCAATCAGCTAAACCCACTCAGTAACTCCGCGGTGACGTTTTGGTGAGTTTACTGAAGAATTTGTCGACTGAAACAATAAAAGAATAATGCCGGCAGTAAAACGGCCGATCGAACAAAACAGAAGTCATGGTCATGGACCCGCTAGCTGCGCAAGCTATCTCTCCAATCAGCTAAACCGACTCAGTAACTCCCCGGGGACGTTTTGGTGAGTTTACTGAAGAATTTGTCGACTGAAACAATACAAGAATAATGCCGGCAGTAAAACGGCCGATCAAACAAAACAGAAGTCATCGTCATGGACCCGCTAGTTGCGCAAACTAGCTCTCCAATCAGCTAAACCGACTCAGTAACTCCGCGGTGACGTTTTGGTGAGTTTACTGAAGAATTTGTCGACTGAAACAATACAAGAATAATGCCGGCAGTAAAACGGTCAATCAAACAAAACAGAAGTCATGGTCATGGACCCGCTAGCTGCGCAAGCTAGCTCTCCAATCAGCTAAACCGACACAGTAACTCCCCGGTGACGTTTTGGTGAGTTTACTGAAGAATTTGTAGACTGAAACAATACAAGAATAATGCCGGCAGTAAAACGGCCGATCAAACAAAACAGAAGTCATGGTCATGGACCCGCTAGCTGCGCAAGCTAGCTCTCTAATCAGCTAAACCGACTCAGTAACTCCCCGGTGACGTTTTGGTGAGTTTACTGAAGAATTTGTCGACTGAAACAATAGAAGAATAATGCCGGCAGTAAAACGGCCGATCAAACAAAACAGAAGTCATGGTCATGGACCCGCTAGCTGCGCACGCTAGCTCTCCAATCAGCTAAACCGACTCAGTAACTCCGCGGTGACGTTTTGGTGAGTTTACTGAAGAATTTGTAGACTGAAACAATACAAGAATATTGCTGGCAGTAAAACGGCCGATCAAACAAAACAGAAGTCATGGTCATGGACCCGCTAGCTGCGCACGCTAGCTCTCCAATCAGCTAAACCGACTCAGTAACTCCGCAGTGACGTTTTGGTGAGTTTACTGAAGAATTTGTCGACTGAAACAATACAAGAATAATGCCGGCAGTAAAACGGTGAATCAAACAAAACAGAAGTCATGGTCATGGACCCGCTAGTTGCGCAAACTAGCTCTCCAATCAGCTAAACCGACTCAGTAACCCCCCGGTGACATTTTGGTGAGTTTACTGAAGAATTTGTCGACTGAAACAATACAAGAATAATGCCGGCAGTAAAACGGCCGATCAAACAAAACAGAAGTCATGGTCATGGACCCGCTAGCTGCGCACGCTAGCTCTCCAAGTAACTCCACGGTGACGTTTTGGTGAGTTTACTGAAGAATTTGTCGACTGAAACAATACAAGAATAATGCCGGCAGTAAAACGGCCAATCAAACAAAACAGAAGTCATGGCCATGGACCCGCTAGCTGCGCAAGCTAGCTCTCCAATCAGCTAAACCGACACAGTAACTCCCCGGTGACGTTTTGGTGAGTTTACTGAAGAATTTGTCGACTGAAACAATACAAGAATAATGCCGGCAGTAAAACGGCCGATCAAACAAAACAGAAGTCATGGTCATGGACCCGCTAGCTGCGCACGCTAGCTCTCCAATCAGCTAAACCGACACAGTAACTCCCCGGTGATGTTTTGGTGTGTTTACTGAAGAATTTGTCGACTGAAACAATACAAGAATAATGCCGGCAGTAAAACGGCCGATCAAACAAAACAGAAGTCATGGTCATGGACCCGCTAGCTGCGCACGCTAGCTCTCCAATCAGCTAAACCGACACAGTAACTCCCCGGTGATGTTTTGGTGAGTTTACTGAAGAATTTGTCGACTGAAACAATACAAAAATAATGCCGGCAGTAAAACGGTCGATCAAACAAAACAGAAGTCATGGTCATGGACCCGCTAGTTGCGCAAACTAGCTCTCCAATCAGCTAAACTGACTCAGTAACTCCGCGGTGACGTTTTGGTGAGTTTACTGAAGAATTTGTCGACGGAAACAATACAAGAATAATGCCAGCAGTGAAACGGCAGATCAAACAAAACAGAAGTCATGGTCATGGACCCGCTAGCTGCGCAAGCTAGCTCTCCAATCAGCTAAACCGACTCAGTAACTCTGCGGTGACGTTTTGGTGAGTTTACTGAAGAATTTGTCGACTGAAACAATACAAGAATAATGCCGGCAGTAAAACGGCCGATCGAACAAAATAGAAGTCATGGTCATGGACCCGCTAGCTGCGCACGCTAGCTCTCCAATCAGCTAAATCGACTCAGTAACTCCGCGGTGACGTTTTGGTGAGTTTACTGAAGAATTTGTCGACTGAAACAATACAAGAATAATGCCGGCAGTAAAACGGCAGATCAAACAAAACAGAAGTCATCGTCATGGACCCGCTAGCTGCGCAAGCTAGCTCTCCAGTCAGCTAAACCGACTCAGTAACTCCACGGTGACATTTTGGTGAGTTTACTGAAGAATTGGTCGACTGAAACAATACAAGAATAATGCCGGCAGTAAAACGGCCGATCAAACAAAATAGAAGTCATGGTCATGGACCCGCTAGCTGCGCAAGCTAGCTCTCCAATCAGCTAAACCGAGTCAGTAACTCCACGGTGACGTTTTGGTGAGTTTACTGAAGAATTTGTCGACTGAAACAATACAAGAATAATGCCGGCAGTAAAACGGCCGATCAAACAAAACAGAAGTCATGGTCATGGACCCGCTAGCTGCGCACGCTAGCTCTCCAATCAGCTAAACCGACTCAGTAACTCCACAGTGACGTTTTGGTGAGTTTACTGAAGAAATTGTCGACTGAAACAATACAAGAATAATGCCGGCAGTAAAACGGCCGATCGAACAAAATAGAAGTCATGGTCATGGACCCGCTAGCTGCGCAAGCTAGCTCTCCAATCAGCTAAACCGACTCAGTAACTCCACGGTGACGTTTTGGTGAGTTTACTGAAGAATTTGTCGACTGAAACAATACAAGAATAATGCCAGCAGTAAAACGGCCGATCAAACAAAACAGAAGTCATGGTCATGGACTCGCTATCTGCGCACGCTAGCTCTCCAATCAGCTAAACCGACTCAGTAACTCCGCGGTGACGTTTTGGTGAGTTTACTGAAGAATTTGTCGACTGAAACAATACAAGAATAATGCCGGCAGTAAAACGGCCGATCGAACAAAACAGAAGTCATGGTCATGGACCCGCTAGCTGCGCAAGCTAGCTCTCCAATCAGCTAAACCGACTCAGTAACTCCCCGGTGACGTTTTGGTGAGTTTACTGAAGAATTTGTCGACTGAAACAATACAAGAATAATGCCGGCAGTAAAACGGTCGATCAAACAAAACAGAAGTCATGGTCATGGACCCGCTAGCTGCGCAAGCTAGCTCTCCAATCAGCTAAACCGACTCAGTAACCCCGCGGTGACGTTTTGGTGAGTTTGCTGAAGAATTTGTCGGCTGAAACAATACAAGAATAATGCCGGCAGTAAAACGGACGATCAAACAAAACAGAAGACATGGTCATGGACCCGCTAGCTGCGCAAGCTAGCTCTCCAATCAGCTAAACCGACTCAGTAACTCCGCGGTGACGTTTTGGTGAGTTTACTGAAGAATTTGTCGACTGAAACAATACAAGAATAATGCTGGCAGTAAAACGGTCGATCAAACAAAACAGAAGTCATGGTCATGGACCCGCTAGCTGCGCACGCTTGCTCTCCAATCAGCTAAACCGACACAGTAACTCCCCAGTGACGTTTTGGTGAGTTTACTGAAGAATTTGTCGACTGAAACAATACAAGAATAATGCCGGCAGTCAAACGGCCGATCAAACAAAACAGAAGTCATGGTCACGGACCCGCTAGTTGCGCAAACTAGCTCTCTAATCAGCTAAACAGACTCAGTAACTCCATGGTGACATTTTGGTGAGTTTACTGAAGAATTTGTCGACTGAAACAATACAAGAATAATGCCGGCAGTAAAACGGTCGATCGAACACAATAGAAGTCATGGTCATGGACCCGCTAGCTGCGCAAGCTAGCTCTCCAATCAGCTAAACCGACTCAGTAACTCCACGGTGACATTTTGGTGAGTTTACTGAAGAATTTGTCGACTGAAACAATACAACAATAATGCCGGCAGTAAAACGGCCGATCGAACAAAACAGAAGTCATCGTCATGGACCCGCTAGTTGCGCAAACTAGCTCTCTAATCAGCTAAACCGACTCAGTAACTCCATTGTGACGTTTTGGTGAGTTTACTGAAGAATTTGTCGACTGAAACAATACAAGAATAATGCCAGCAGTGAAACGGTGGATCAAACAAAACAGAAGTCATGGTCATGGACCCGCTAGCTGCGCACGCTAGCTCTCCAATCAGCTAAACCGACTCAGTAACTCACGTTTTGGTGAGTTTACTGAAGAATTTGTCGACTGAAACAATAGAAGAATAATGCCGGCAGTAAAACGGCCGATCAAACAAAACAGAAGTCATGGTCATGGACCCGCTAGCTGCGCACGCTAGCTCTCCAATCAGCTAAACCGACTCAGTAACTCACGTTTTGGTGAGTTTACTGAAGAATTTGTCGACTGAAACAATACAAGAATAATGCCGGCAGTAAAACGGCCGATCAAACAAAACAGAAGTCATGGTCATGGACCCGCTAGCTGCGCACGCTAGCTCTCCAATCAGCTAAATCGACTCAGTAACTCCGCGGTGACGTTTTGGTGAGTTTACTGAAGAATTTGTCGACTGAAACAATACAAGAATAATGCCGGCAGTAAAACGGCCGATCAAACAAAACAGAAGTCATCGTCATGGACCCGCTAGCTGCGCAAGCTAGCTCTCCAGTCAGCTAAACCGACTCAGTAACTCCACGGTGACATTTTGGTGAGTTTACTGAAGAATTGGTCGACTGAAACAATACAAGAATAATGCCGGCAGTAAAACGGCCGATCAAACAAAATAGAAGTCATGGTCATGGACCCCCTAGCTGCGCAAGCTAGCTCTCCAATCAGCTAAACCGAGTCAGTAACTCCACGGTGACGTTTTGGTGAGTTTACTGAAGAATTTGTCGACTGAAACAATACAAGAATAATGCCGGCAGTAAAACGGCCGATCGAACAAAACAGAAGTCATGGTCATTGACCCGCTAGCTGCGCACGCTAGCTCTCCAATCAGCTAAACCGACTCAGTAACTCCACGGTGACGTTTTGGTGAGTTTACTGAAGAATTTGTCGACTGAAACAATACAAGAATAATGCCGGCAGTAAAACGGTCGATCAAACAAAATAGAAGTCATGGTCATGGACCCGCTAGCTGCGCAAGCTAGCTCTCCAATCAGCTAAACCGACTCAGTAACTCCACGGTGACGTTTTGGTGAGTTTACTGAAGAAATTGTCGACTGAAACAATACAAGAATAATGCCGGCAGTAAAACGGCCGATCGAACAAAATAGAAGTCATGGTCATGGACCCGCTAGCTGCGCAAGCTAGCTCTCCAATCAGCTAAACCGACTCAGTAACTCCACGGTGACGTTTTGGTGAGTTTACTGAAGAATTTGTCGACTGAAACAATACAAGAATAATGCCAGCAGTAAAACGGCCGATCAAACAAAACAGAAGTCATGGTCATGGACCCGCTAGCTGCGCACGCTAGCTCTCCAATCAGCTAAACCGACTCAGTAACTCCACGGTGACGTTTTGGTGAGTTTACTGAAGAATTTGTCGACTGAAACAATACAAGAATAATGCCGGCAGTAAAACGGCCGATCAAACAAAACAGAAGTCATCGTCATGGACCCGCTAGCAAATACAGCACGTAAGCCATGATATTACGGACCTTCGATCCCTCGGGTGGTACTGCATCAAAAAGCGACATCAGTGTGTAAAGGATATCACCCCATGGGCTCCGGAACACTTCAGCAAACCAATGTGAGTAACATCTGTAAATGCAAGTTAAAACTCTACTATGCAAAGCCAAAGCCATTTATCAACAACACCCAGCAAAGCCGGCGGCTTTTCTGGGTGTTGTTGATTAATGTGTAACTGAACATTAATATTTTCTTACAGGCAGGAGTTTTGACACACTAGCTTATGCAGTTACACAATCTTATTATTATTATTTGTAGTCTATTCTTACATGGAAAAAAAACAACAGTAAACAAGTAAGAAAAAAGAGCAAAACAATCGTTAGTTAATTAAAAACAATTTGAAATGTTCTAACTAAAAATTGATAATAATATACTTAGTCAACAATAATACAAAGCTGACAAAATAGTTTTTAGCTTTTTTTTTTAAATAAAAAAAATATGAATATTGACTTTTCAGTACGCGGCCCTAGGTGGAAAAAGTTTGAACACCCCTAAATTATCAACTGTATCGATATTTGGTGTGGAGGGAAAGTGTAGTCAGGGCTGCTTGCAGGAGGAAAAGTCACCGCCGCTGTCCATGGTATTGAAGACGAGCACCAGCGGGCAGGGGCGGGGCATGTGCTGACGGCGAGACACAGCTGGCCGGTGATTAGATTTCACAGGTGGTACGTGTTAATCTAATCATCTGTTGTCTTTAACAGCAGGCATTAGTCTCACCTGACGGTGTGGTCCCACACCTTGACGGTCCAGTCCGAACTGCACGAGATGAAAACCTTCGGGTGGAAAGGATTCCACTTCACCGTGTCCACTGCCATGTTGTGGGCATGGAAGGTGTGGAGGTACTGGCTGGAGTAACTCCTGGAGCACTAGGGAGGGAGAGTCTTCATCATGCATATTCTCAATAGCAATCAATCAATGTTTATTTATATAGCCCTAAATCACAAGTGTCTCAAAGGGCTGCAAAAACCACAATGACATCCTCGGTACAGAGCCCACATCAGGGCAAGGAAAAATTCACAACCCAGTGGGACGTCGATGTGAATGACTATGAGAAACCTTGGAGAGGACCGCATATGTGGGTGACATAGTCCAGTCCATAGTGGATCTAACATAATAGTGTGAGAGTCCAGTCCATAGTGGATCTAACATAATAGTGTGAGATTCCAGTCCATAGTGGATCTAACATAATAGTGAGAGTCCAGTCCATAGTGGATCTAACATAATAGTGTGAGAGTCCAGTCCATAGTGGATCTAACATAATAGTGTGAGAGTCCAGTCCATAGTGGATCTAACATAATAGTGTGAGAGTCCAGTCCATAGTGGATCTAACATAATAGTGTGAGAGTCCAGTCCATAGTGGATCTAACATAATAGTGAGAGTCCAGTCCATAGTGGATCTAACATAATAGTGAGAGAGTCCAGTCCATAGTGGATCTAACATAATAGTGTGAGAGTCCAGTCCATAGTGGATCTAACATAATAGTGTGAGAGTCCAGTCCATAGTGGATCTAACATAATAGTGTGAGAGTTCAGTCCATAGTGGATCTAACATAATAGTGAGAGTCCAGTCCATAGTGGATCTAACATAATAGTGTGAGAGTCCAGTCCATAGTGGATCTAACATCAGTCCATAGTGGATCTAACATAATATTGTGAGAGTCCAGTCCATAGTGAATCTAACATAATAGTGAGAGTCCAGTCCATAGTGGATCTAACATAATAGTGAGAGTCCAGTCCATAGTGGATCTAACATAATAGTGAGAGTCCAGTCCATA
>NC_084731.1:13053336-13078336 GCF_033978785.1 Entelurus aequoreus | reverse complement strand
TGCTGGTGGATGTCCAGGCACAGGACGCCAGAAGGTGTGGGGAAGACGTACTCGGGGAAGGTGGAGTTCTTCAGGGTGTAGAAGAGAAGCATCCCTCGGCCCTGTTTGCTGAATTCATCTGTCAGGGGGGAAAATAGGATTGTTTTTATTCAATCATTCCAGCTATTTTTTTTTTAAGTCCCGCAAGATATTTTAGAAATACTATTGCAAGGGAAAAAAAACATGAAATATTGGAATAAAAGACATAAAACGCCATATAAGCAGTTTCTTTTTTTTTTACCTTAAAACGGTCATTGCCCAAAATCGTATAATTGACGGATGTATCTGAAGTTGGTCTAAAGATTTGAAAGTAAAAACAATAAATAGTGATATCTGCCTTATTTTTTAATACTTTTTTAAACATTCATCGTTAAAAAACAACTATGAAGCAAAGCAATGTTGTTAGGATCTATTTACATATTTATTTCACGTCAAATATTCCACTTTGAATATTTTTATGGGGAAAATATTTCAAGAAATATACAAAAAAAGAAGTAAACTTTGTTAAAAAATAGATTTGAAGTTGCTCTATAGATATAAAAGTGTTGAAAGTTTAAAAAAGGCAGCGGCTGTTTACGACCCCCCGTCCCTTTAGAAACAGCTGTTGCCATGTAATCAGGGAAAATAAAAGAGGAGGCGTACAATTTCGTCAGAGCGTTTTTTTTTTTTTTTACCTTAAAACGGTCATTGCTCAGAATCGTATAATTGACGGATGTATCTGAAGTTGGTCTAAAGATTTGAAAGTAAAAACAATAAAGAGTGATATCTGCCTTATTTTTTAATACTTTTTTAAACATTCATCGTTCAAAAAAACAACTATGAACCAAAAGCAATTTGTTAGGATATATTTACATATTTATTTCACGTCAAATTTTCCACTTTAAATATTTTTATGGGGGAAATATTTCAAGAAATATACAAAAAAAGAAGTAAACTTTGTCAACAAATAGATCTGAAGTTGCTCTATAGATATAAAAGTGTTGAAAGTTTAAAAAAGGCAGCGCCTGTTTACGACCCCCCGTCCCTTTAGAAACAGCTGTTGCCATGTAATCAGGGAAAATAAAAGAGGAGGCGTACAATTTCGTCAGAGCGTTTTTTTTTTTTTTATACCTTAAAACGGTCATTGCTCAGAATCGTATAATTGACGGATGTATCTGAAGTTGGTCTAAAGATTTGAAAGTAAAAACAATAAATAGTGATATCTGCCTTATTTTTTAATACTTTTTAAACATTCATCGTTAAAAAAAAAAACTATGAACCAAAGCAATGTTGTTAATATCTATTTACATATTTATTTCACGTCAAATATTCCACTTTGAATATTTTTATGGGGAAAATATTTCAAGAAATATACAAAAAAAGAAGTAAACTTTGTCAACAAATAGATCTGAAGTTGCTCAATAGATATAAAAGTGTTGAAAGTTTAAAAAAGGCAGCGGCTGTTTACGACCCCCCGTCCCTTTAGAAACAGCTGTTGCCATGTAATCAGGGAAAATAAAAGAGGAGGCGTACAATTTCGTCAGAGCGTTTTTTTTTTTTTTTTACCTTAAAACGGTCATTGCTCAAAATCGTATAATTGACGGATGTATCTGAAGTTGGTCTAAAGATTTGAAAGTAAAAACAATAAATAGTGATATCTGCCTTATTTTTTAATACTTTTTTAAACATTCATCGTTCAAAAAAACAACTATGAACCAAAAGCAATGTTGTTAGGATCTATTTACATATTTATTTCACGTCAAATATTCCACTTTGAATATTTTTATGGGGAAAATATTTCAAGAAATATACAAAAAAAGAAGTAAACTTTGTTAAAAAAATAGATTTGAAGTTGCTCTATAGATATAAAAGTGTTGAAAGTTTAAAAAAGGCAGCGGCTGTTTACGACCCACCGTCCCTTTAGAAACAGCTGTTGCCATGTAATCAGGGAAAATAAAAGAGGAGGCGTACAATTTCGTCAGAGCGTTTTTTTTTTTTTTACCTTAAAACGGTCATTGCTCAAAATCGTATAATTGACGGATGTATCTGAAGTTGGTCTAAAGATTTGAAAGTAAAAACAATAAATAGTGATATCTGCCTTATTTTTTAATATTTTTTAAACATTCATCGTTAAAAAACAACAACTATGAACCAAAGCAATGTTGTTTGGATCTATTTACATATTTATTTCACGTCAAATATTCCACTTTGAATATTTTTATGGGGAAAATCTTTCAAGAAATATACAAAAAAATAAGTAAACTTTGTCAACAAATAGATCTGAAGTTGATCTATAGATATAAAAGTGTTGAAAGTTTAAAAAAGGCAGCGGCTGTTTACGACCCCCCGTCCCTTTAGAAACAGCTGTTGCCATGTAATCAGGGAAAATAAAAGAGGAGGCGTACAATTTCGTCAGAGCGTGTTTTTTTTTTTTATACCTTAAAACGGTCATTGCTCAAAATCGTATAATTGACGGATGTATCTGAAGTTGGTCTAAAGATTTGAACGTAAAAACAATAAATAGTGATATCTGCCTTATTTTTTAATACTTTTTTAAACATTCATCGTTAAAAAAAAAAACTATGAACAAAGCAATGTTGTTAGGATCTATTTACATATTTATTTCACGTCAAATATTCCACTTTGAATATTTTTATGGGGAAAATATTTCAAGAAATATACAAAAAAAGAAGTAAACTTTGTTAAAAAATAGATTTGAAGTTGCTCTATAGATATAAAAGTGTTGAAAGTTAAAAATAATAATAATATATGTGTCAGAATAATTGTATCTAAGTTATCACAAAACTTTGTGTTTCAATGAGTTCCCGGCGAGCAGACAAAAAGCTGTCTTTGATCTTACCAATCAAAAGGCTTGTTAAAACTCCACTGTGTAGGATGAGAAGCGACATGAAGGTGTCGGTTTCTTTGATGTATTGTAATCCACAGGAAGATTTTGTCTTGACCCGAGATCTACAAAGCGGATAGGAAGCAGGACCTATCTGACCCCCCTCCAGGCATTTTTTCTTTGAACTGTTTTGTTACCAAAGGCAGCGGCTGTTTACGACCCCTGGTCCCTTTCGAAACAGCTGTTGCCATGTAATCAGGGAAAGCCCAAATAAAAGAGGAGGCGTACAATCTTTCGTCAGAGCGTGGTGGGACACTGTGCAAGAGTACAGCCCAGACGTTTCTCCTCAATTGAGCTAAATTGAATTCTGTCTCTGTTTAATTCCTTGCTTCTTTGTCTGTTTAATAGATGTCATCAGTGTTTGAACCTGACATTATGACCTTTTTTTTAACACTTTATTGACTTAACCCCTTTTGGGTCCCCAGGACCTTTCAAGTAGCAGTAGAGTGGAAACACACGTTGACTTTATATCTTATTTGTGTTTCTTTGTGTCCATTATACCATACCCAATTGTATTTACACTCCACAGAGTATGTGAAAACGCCCTTTAAACATCACAAAATGCCACAAATTCAGTCAGAGATTTCGTCTTCGGCTTTTTCCGTAGATTCTACGTCACATAGTGACGCTTCTGACCATTCAGTCGTACTGAAAATACGCAAAAAATGGACCGAGATGTGCTGTTTATGGTTCACAATCTTTATGTGAGACGTGTATGCATTTTAAGTCATAAATAAATACATGTATAAAAAGTCCAGTAAGAATGTAGTCAATGGGGGGGCTCTCTATTTCACGCACAAAACCCTCTAAATAACCATCCAAAACCCGCCAACAAAAATCTTCGTACATATCGTGACCTGAATATAAACCAAACTTTAGCGGTGACGTTATTAGCAGCCATCATTGTGTCTTAGCTCGTCAAAGTTATTCCAAATTTTAAATCATGCCTTTCATCAGGATATTTAGGAGGATTTAGCCCTTAATCTAGAAGTTTTTCATCTGTGACATTCATTTAATGCCCAGAGGTTGGAGAAAAACACACATAACCGAAGTCGGTGTCTGCAGGGAGACTTTTCCCTTGTTAACCCTTTGCGTGCACAATGATTAATTCCTCATATAAACGGGAATATAAGGACATGCTATCAGTCGTCATCGAAGTGAGAGCAGACATTGTACAGTAAGATATCGTTTTATTATGTTTGTAATTTGTATTTCTTGTTTAGCATAGCTATACTGCTACATGATGCTATAGCAGGGGTCCCCAAACTTTTTGACCCAGGGGCCGCGTTAGGTTAAAAAAATGTGGTCGGAGGCCGGACTATTTAATACAAAAGCCAAAAGCAGTGAAGTTGTCACGTTGTGTAAATGGTAAATAAAGACAGAATACTTAATTGAATAGACTGCAAAGACAAGATATTTCATGGTTGAACTGGAAAACTTTGTTATTATTTTGCGAAAATTAACTCAAATTTGAATTTGATGCCTGCAACATGTTTCAAAGCTGGCACAAGTGGCAAAACAGACTGAGAAAGTTGAGGAATGCTCATCAAACACTTATTTGGAACATTCCACAGGTGAACAGGCTAATTGGGAACAGGTGGGTGCCATGATTGGGTATAAAAGCAGCTTCCGTGAAATGCTCAGTCATTCACAAACAAGGACGGGGCGAGGGTCACCACTTTGTCAACAAACGCCTAAGCAAATTGTTTAAGAACAACATTTCTCAAGCAGCTATTGCAAGGAATTTTAGGGATTTCACCATCTACGCTCCGTAATATCATCCAAAGGTTCAGAGAATCTGGAGAAATCACTGCACGTAAGCCATGATATTACACACCTTCTATCCCTTAGGCCAGGGGTCACCAACCTTTTTGAAACCAAGAGCTACTTCTTGGGTACTGATTCATGCGAAGGGCTACCAGTTTGATACACACTTAAATAAATTGCCAGAAATAGCCAATTTGCTCAATTTACCTTTAACTCTATGTTATTATTGATGATTAATGATATTTACACTTAATTAAATGGTTTAAAAGAGGAGAAAACACGAAAAAAAAGACAATTAAATTTTGAAACATAGTTTATCTTCAATTTCGACTCTTTAAAATTCAAAATTCAACCGAAAAAAAGAAGAGAAAAACTATCTAATTCGAATCTTTTTGAAAAAATTAAAAAAATAATTTATGGAACATCATTAGTAATTTTTCCTGATTAAGATTAATTTTAGAATTTTGATGACATGTTTTAAATAGGTTAAAATCCAATCTGCACTTTGTTAGAATATATAACAAATTGGACCAAGCTATATTTCTAACAAAGACAAATAATTATTTCTTCTAGATTTTCCAGAACAAAAATTTTAAAAGAAATTCAAAAGACTTTGAAATAAGATTTAAATTTTATTCTAGAGATTTTCTAAATTTGCCAGAATATTTTTTTGAATTTTAATCATAATAAGTTTGAAGAAATATTTCACAAATATTCTTCGTCGAAAAAACAGAAGCTAAAATGAAGAATTAAATTAAAATGTATTTATTATTCTTTACAATAATAAAAAAAAAAATACTTTAACATTGATTTAAATTGTCAGGAAAGAAGAGGACGGAATTTAAAAGGTAAAAAGGTATATGTGTTTAAAATCCTAAAATCATTTTTAAGGTTGTATTTTATCTCTAAAATTATCTTTCTGAAAGTTATAAGAAGCAAAGTAAAAAAATTAATGAATATATTGAAACAAGTGAAGACCAAGTCTTTAAAATATTTTCTTGGATTTTCAAATTCTATTTGAGTTTTGTCTCTCTTAGAATTAAAAATGTCGGGCAAAGCGAGACCAGTTTGCTAGTAAATAAATACAATTGAAAAAAATAGAGGCTGCTCACTGGTAAGTGCTGCTATTTGAGCTATTTTTAGAACAGGCCAGCGGGCTACTCATCTGGTCCTTACGGGCTACTTGGTGCCCGCGGGCACCGCGTTGGTGACCCCTGCCTTAGGCGGTACTGCATCAACAAGCGACATCAGTGTGTAAAGGATATCACCACATGGGCTCAGGAACACTTCAGAAACCCACTGTCAGTAACTACAGTTGGTCGCTACATCTGTAAGTGCAAGTTAAAACTCTACTATGCAAAGACAAAGCCATTTATCAACAACACCCAGAAACGCTTCGCTGGGCCCGAGCTCATCCAAGATGGACTGATGCAAAGTGGAAAAGTGTTCTGTGGTCTGACGAGTCCACATTTTGGAAACTGTGGACGTCGTGTCCTCCGGATCAAAGAGGAAAAGAACCATCCGGATTGTTATAGGCGCAAAGTGTAAAAGCCAGCATGTGTGATGGTATGGGGGTGTATTAGTGCCCAAGACATGGGTAACTTACACATCTGTGAAGGCACCATTAATGCTGAAAGGTACATACAGGTTTTGGAGCAACATATGTTGCCATCCAAGCAACGTTTCCACGGACGCCCCTGCTTATTTCAGCAAGACGATGCCAAGCCACGTGTTACAACAGCGTGGCTTCATAGTAAAAGAGTGCAGGTACTAGACTGGCCTGCCTGTAGTCCAGACCTGTCTCCCATTGAAAATGTGGAGGCTAAAATATGAGAAGGGAGACTGTTGAACAACTTAAGCTGTACATCGAGCAAGAATGGGGAATAATTCCACTTCAAAAAGGTGTCAAACCTTTACTGAGTGTTGTTAAAAGGAAAGGCCATGTAACACGCTGGTAAAAATGCCTTTTTTGCAAAGTGTTGCTGCCGTTAAATTCTAAGTTAATGATTATTTGCAAAAAAAAAAGAAGTTTCTCAGTGTGAACATGAAATATTTTGTCTTTGCAGTCTATTCAATTGAATATAAGTTGAAAAGGATTTGTTGTATTCTCTTTTTATTTACCATTTACACAACGTGACAACTTCACTGCTTTTGGCTTTTTGTGCATATGTTCTGTAGGAAGTTTGACTGCTTACATGATCCCAGTCCCACAGCAAACAGATCTGGATAGTTTTCATTCCTGTAAGACACGATGCGGTCATTATTATGGTCACACCCTGAAGTTCTCCACACATCCACAACCTACCAGCAGAGGGCAGTGACACACATCACTTTGGCCTTTTCATAGGTGAACTTCCACAGGGGAAGAAGAGTGCCCTCCTGCTCCCGAAATTCATCCGCTGCATCCTCAAAGTATTTAAAATCTGAGACAACATCCGAGAAACAGCGAGATTAATTAAGGTGTGACAGATTTGACAACCATTTTAGTTTTTTTTTTTTTCCAAAAAGAAATACTGTTACCTGATACAAATAATAAAAGTACCTTGTGCTATTTCATGACACGTATTCTGGTTGACCATTCGCTCCAAAAGCTTGATGGCAGTGGTCATTTTGTGCTGGTCATCACTCTGCAGATATAACAACTATCACTGGTTGGAAAACTACTTTATATTCCGGACTATAAGCCGCTACTTTTTCCTCCGCGGCTAATTTATGGATTTTTCTTTACTAACGTCCATGATGTTTTGCATTCTTCAAATAGTTTTCAGAGACACTGAAAAGGTGTGTTAATGTTTCTACTATGGCGCCATCTTTTGGACGGGTTTGCTCACTGCAGGTTGACAATGACAATGTACAAACCCTGTTTCCATATGAGTTGGGAAATGGTGTTAGATGTAAATATAAACGGAATACAATGATTTGCAAATCGTTGTATTCCGTTTATATTTACATTTAACACCATTTCCCAACTCATATGGAAACGGGGTTTGTACTTCCTGTATCGTGCCTTGAACCGGAAGTACATCCTGTTTTGTCTGCTATTCGTCCATAGCGTTCCTACTCGCAACGTTTTTAAGTTTTACAATACAACTAAAACAATTCATACTTACGAAGCCGTCCCGTGTGTGATGCCTGTAGGAGTGTTTTCATGCATATTTGTACGTGCTACGGTAATAATCAAGCCTGAGTCGTTAGCATTAGCAAATAAGTTAACACATTTTCAAATAAAATCTGATACTGTAAATTCCGTACTATAAAATGCTCCTTTTTTCTTACACTTTGAACCTGGCGGCTTAAAAGACGGCATAGCTAAGATATAAATATTACAGCGATTTAACTTAAGTTCGTATAGAAAGATATAAATATTACAAAGATATAACTTAAGTTCATATAGAAAGATAGAAATATTACAGAGATATAACCTAAGTTCATATAGAAAGATATAAATATTACAGAGATATAACCTAAGTTCATAAGAAAGATATAAATATTACAGAGATATAACCTAAGTTCACATAGAAATATAGAAATATTACAGAGATATAACCTAAGTTCATATAGAAAGATAGAAATATTACAGAGATATGACCTACGTTCATATAGAAAGATAGACATTTTAGAGAGATATAACCTAAGGTCATATAGAAAGATAGAAATATTCCAGAGATACAACCTAAGTTCATATAGAAAGATATAAATATTACAGCGATATAACCTAAGTTCATATAGAAAGATATAAATATTACAGAGATATAACCTAAGTTAATATAGAAAGATAGAAATATTATAGAGATGTAACCTAAGTTCATATAGAAAGATATAAATATTACAGAGATATAACCTAAGTTCATGTAGAAAGATAGAAATATTATAGCGATATAACCTAATTTCATATAGAAAGATAGAAATATTATGGAGATATAACCTAAGTTCACATAGAAAGACAGAAATATTACAGAGATATAACCTAAGTTCATATAGAAAGATAGAAATGTTAGAGATATATAACCTAAGGTCATATAGAAAGATATAAATATTACAGAGATATGACCTAAGTTCGTATAGAAAGATAGAAATATTCCAGAGATATAACCTAAGTTCATATAGAAAGATAGAAATATTACAGAGATATAACCTAAGTTCATATAGAAAGATAGAAATATTATAGAGATGTAACCTAAGTTCATATAGAAAGATAGAAATATTATAGCGATATAACCTAATTTCATATAGAAAGATAGAAATATTACGGAGATATAACCTAAGTTCACATAGAAAGATATAAATATTACAGAGATATAACCTAAGTTCATATAGAAAGATAGAAATTTTAGAGAGATATAACCTAAGGTCATATAGAAAGATAGGAATATTACAGAGATATAACCTAAGTTCATATAGAAAGATAGAAACATTACAGAGTTATAACCTAAGTTCATATAGAAAGATAGAAATATTACAGAGATGTAACCTAAGTTCATATAGAAAGATAGAAATATTATAGAGATATAACCTAAGTTCATATAGAAAGATAGAAATATTACAGCGATATAACCTAAGTTCATATAGAAAGATATAAATATTACAGAGATGTAACCTAAGTTCATATAGAAAGATAGAAATATTATAGAGATATAACCTAAGTTCATATAGAAAGATAGAAATATTACAGCGATATAACCTAAGTTCATATAGAAAGATAGAAATATTATAGAGATGTAACCTAAGTTCATATAGAAGGATAGAAATATTATAGCGATATAACCTAAGTTCATATAGAAAGATAGAAATATTATGAAGATATAACCCAAGTTCACATAGAAAGATATAAATATTACAGAGATAAAACCTAAGTTCATATAGAAAAATAGAAATGTTAGAGAGATATAACATAAGGTCATATAGAAAGATAGAAATATTACAGAGATATAACCTAAGTTCATACAGAAAGATCGAAAAATTACAGAGATATAACCTAAGTTCATATAGAAAGATAGAAATATTACAGAGATATAACCTAAATTGACTTACCGCTGTGTCATTGCGCATCACCTTTTTTTGGTTTTTGTCGCCATCTTTCCTCGGTTTCTGTTTCTCTTTTTTCATTTCTTGCTTGTGCATCTCCTCCACGTACGCGTCGTAAATGTCCCACTGCAGAGACGCCAGTGTTCCATCAGCAGGACGTGGAATAAAGACGTGGAATAAAGACGTGGAATAAAGACGTGGAATAAAGACGTGGAATAAAGATGTGGAATAAAGATGTGGAATAGAGACGTGGAATAAAGATGTGGAATAAAGACGTGGAATAGAGACGTGGAATAAAGATGTGGAATAGAGACGTGGAATAAAGACGTGGAATAAAGACGTGGAATAAAGACGTGGAATAAAGATGTGGAATAAAGATGTGGAAAAAAGTTGTGGAATATAGACGTGGAATAAAGATGTGGAATAAAGATGTGGAATAAAGACGTGGGAAAAAAGTTGTGGAATAAAAATGTGGAATAAAGATGTGGAATAAAGATGTGGAATAAATACGTGGAAAAAAAGTTGTGGAATAAAGACGTGGAATAAAGATGTGGAATAAAGATGTGGAATAAAGATGTGGAATAAAGACGTGGAAAAAAAGTTGTGGAATAAAGACGTGGAATAAAGATGTGGAATAAAGATGTGGGAAAAAGTTGTGGAATAAAGACGTGGAATATAGACGTGGAATAAAGACGTGGAATAAAGACGTGGAATAAAGATGTGGAATAAAGATGTGGAATAAAGATGTGGAATAAAGACGTGGAATAAAGATGTGGAATAAAGACGTGGAATAGAGACATGGAATAAAGATGTGGAATAAAGACGTGGAATAAAGACGTGGAATAAAGATGTGGAATAAAGATGTGGGAAAAAGTTGTGGAATATAGACGTGGAATAAAGATGTGGAATAAAGATGTGGAATAAAGACGTGGGGAAAAAAGATGTGGAATAAAGATGTGGAATAAAGACGTGGAAAAAAAGTTGTGGAATAAAGACGTGGAATAAAGATGTGGAATAAAGATGTGGAATAAAGATGTGGAATAAAGACGTGGAATAAAGATGTGGAATAAAGATGTGGAATAAAGATGTGGAATAAAGATGGTCTCTTCCAATAAGTCACCTGGCTAGCGGCGGCCGAGTAGTTACGGCGTGGCGGAGGTGCAGTCTGGCAGCTTCTATCCTGCAGGACGGCAAGAATTAACATTACTTCTAACATGATTACATTCACATGTCTTAGACCGCAGGCGTCAAATTCAAGTCACATTCATTGTGTGCAATGTTTGATGTGTGAATGTTGTTTAAATCCTCTGTGGGTAAACATCTGTCATTCCTTTTCTGAACGTATTAGTAGGCCACACTGAAAAAAGTCAGTGTTCAAAAACAAGAAAGAAGAAAAAAAAAAAGAGGGATATTTTACTTGAACTAAGCAAAATTATCTGCCATAGAACAAGAACATTTGGTTTGTCAAGACTTTCCAAAACAAGTAAAATTAGCTAACCTCAATGAACCCAAAAATAGCTTAAAATAAGTATATTCTCACAAATAACAAGTGCACTTTTCTTGGTAGAAAAAAAAAGAGACCTTTTTTCTCAATATGTTGAAAAATATTCTTAAATGAAGTAAATGCTAGTGCCATTATCTTGACATAATGATATGCGCTCGGCATTACATTTCTTGAAACCAGCAAACTTATACTAAAAACTAATTTATTGTTCTTAATGGAAAGGCAACAAGGCAACCGCTTGTTCCTCTTGGGCAGGGGCGCCGAAAAGGGGGGGTAAAGGAGACGGATTCTAGGGGCCCATGATGGAGGGGGGCCCAGAGAGGCCCCTAATGATGATGAAATTATAATACAGAAAAAATAATGGGGGCCCTGTAAAGTGCGTGCTCTTTCAGTCAATTAGTGCACGAGGAATATAAACATATATGTGTATATACAGTGTTTCCCATAAACTGCCAAGATACCTGTGGCGGTGGGGGCGTGGCTATGGGCGTGGTCACCATGACATCATCGAGTAATTTGCATAATTTACTACAATGATTTGATTTTCTCTAAAAAGGCTCAAAAAATGTATACTTACTAATTAATAATAACTGTTTTGTTTTAAACGTCCTTCCATCCATTTTACAATATAATTACAACACTTTATGTACATATTTATATACAGATTTGAACAATAAGTTATTCACTGAAATATATTTATTAATTGTGGTTCTTACAAAAAATATATCTTATAAAATATAAAAGCTAAAATGTCTCTTAAAGCTCTGCCCCTTTAATTAGTGCATACTAAATAATTTAACTTTAGCCTACTACTACAACCATATTATTTACCAGCAACACAAAGTGAAACAGAGGCAGAGGTGTCCTGCCACAGTCAGTAACAAATAAATAGAAAACAGTAGTGGTCAAATACAAATAAGGCAACAAGAGAAGTATCCTACACTTCTCTTTTGTAAAGTAAATCTGAACAGCCTATATGGGCATCTACATCAACTATATGATTTGCCTGAGAAGCTGGAGAGGACAAAAAAAAAAAAAAAAAAAAAAAATTTTTTTTTTTTTTTTTACATTTTTAATTTTTTTTATTTATTTATTTGTGGCGGACGTAATTCTTTCGTGGCGGGCCGCCACAAATAAATGAATGTGTGGGAAACCCTGGTATATATATATATATATATATATATATATATATATATATATATATATATATATATATATATATATATATATATATATATATATATATATACAGCCCAGCAAAGTCCATTTGGCTGTCATCTGTTTTAATTATGAGACTCAATTGTGTCAAAGGCATGATTTTTTTCGTTCATGCTTGAAATAAGAAAGGATTACTTTGCAAAAGTAGTTTTATACTTGTGAGTGTTGATGACACAGCTTTGCAACAGTTGATATTCTAGTTTCAAGCATGTTTTACTCAATATAGGTCATCAAATCTCAACAACAAGCTGTAATATCTTACTGAGATCATTTAGGACCAAAACACTTAAAACAAGTAAAACACTCTAACATCAAATCTTATGTATGGCCGCACAAGTCCCGGGATGCCCAACATGTCCATAACACACCCAGCCAAGTCCGAGGGGGGATAACATTTGGAAAAGTCGGCAAAAGTCCCATAAATGTTAAAAATACCTACCCAGGTTGGAGTCCCACAAGTCCCGCCGCCGGCCCGGATGCCCAACATGTCCAAAACGCGCCCAGCAAAGTCCCACGGGAAGGCAGAGGAAAAGTGAGAAAAGTCGGTAAAATGTTCAAAAATCACACCCGGGTTCGAGTGCCACAAGTCTTAAGACTTGTAGCACTCCATGTGGGACTCCAACCTGGGTAGGTATTTTGAACATTTTTGGGACTTTTGCCGACTTTTCCAACTTTAATCCCCCCTCCCCGTGGGACTCGGCTGGGTGTGTTATGGACATTTTGGGCATCCCGGGACTTGCGCGGCCGGCGGCGGGACTTGTGGGACTCGAACATGTGTAGGTATTTTGAACATTTTTGGGGACTTTTTACGACTTTTCTCACTTTTCTCCCCCACTTCCCGTGGGACTTTGCCGGGAGAGGTTTTGGATATTTTTTGCATCCCGGGACTTGTGCGGCCGGCGGCGGTACTCGTGGGACTGGAACCCGGGGAGGTATTTTGGACACAATTGGGACTTTTGACCATTTTGGCCGCCTTTTCCCCCGCCTTCCTGTGCACCATTGCTGGGTGTGCTTTGGACATTTGGACAAAAATAGTTTCAAGCATGTTTTACTCAATATAGGTCATCAAATCTCAGCAACAAGCTGTAATATCTTACTGAGATCATTTAGGACCAAAACCCTTAAAACAAGTAAAACACTCTAACATAACATCTGCTTAGTGAGAAGAATTATCTTATCAGACAGAATAAAAGCAAATATCACCCTTATTTGAGATATTTAACCTTACTTAGATTTCAGTTTTTGCAGTGTTGAAACTGCGGCCCTCTTGAATAGCCCCCATTTACAGTAATTTGTTGTAAAAAAACAACCATACATTTTACAGTAAAAGTCTGGTGACTAAGCTGTTAGAAGAATCATGTATATATTATCACACAACTTTAGTATGCTTAAAGTCCGTTGCTATAATTATTAGCTATTGTGCTCAAGCTGTACTTTTTCCTATCTGTGCAAGGACAACAACTTCTTGTCTGAGGGGTGGCCTCAGCCGCAGATGATATCTTTGTTTTAGCCCGCTAACAGCCAAAGACTTCAAGGACCTCAACTGAAGATAAGACGACAGCACGCAGACTAAGCAGAGACGAGGCGAAATCGCAAGGCCCCAGCACATTCTGTCACATATTGTGCGTACTGGAGCTGCTTTGCATCATATATATGACCACTCCTTTTAGAGGCGGCCTCAGTGATGTTGACTGGGGAACTCCTGAATAAATAGAGGGACGCGGGAGCTGTACCTTAGAGCCTAGGGCGAGACTGTGACTAAGTGTGCAGCTCCATGCGTTCTCCACATGAGCTAAACTGAACTCTGTCTCTGCATGATTCCTTGCTTCTGGTCTGTTTAATAGATGTCATCGGTGTTTGAACCTGACAATGGATGGATGGATAACAAAAATAAACAGTGTGTATTTTAACAGGGCAATTGTGGTTGCCAGATTAGTTTTAACAGTACGTTCACAACAATGTGGCCCTTGAATAAAATGAGATTGACACCCTGTACCGGACATTTTTGTCATATTGTGAAAAAAAAACAGACATTAGATGTTCTCCTTCCTACCCGCAGTGCATTGTTGAGAGTCTGAGAGGCTCTCTGGATGTAGTTGAACTGGTTGGTACATTTGGGCTCCTGATTGTTGGTTTTGGAGGCAACACTGTCTGCTCGGTCGTCTTCTCCGGCCTCCTCTTCCTCGCCTCCATCCCTCGGTGCATCCTACGTGAACACAACCACAGTGTTGAAGTTCAAATCAAACTGTTAGGATAATTGTTTGTAAGTTATCACAAAAAACTTTGTGTTGAAATGAGTTCCAGGCAAAAAGACAAAAGGCTGTCTTTGAAACCAACCAAGAAGAAGGCTCATAAAACTCCACTGGGACTTCAAAGCGGAGAGACGACAGGATCTGCCCAATTTCCAGACAAACTCTTTTTGAAGTATTTTACGAACTCTTTCTGAACTATTTTATGGAACTCTCTTTGAACTATTTTATGGAACTCTTTTTGAACTATTTTACGGCCTCTCCTTTTGAACTGTCCGGTAACCAAAGGCAACGCTGTTTACGACCCACTTCCCTCCGGAAGCAGCTGTGGTCGGGTGGGGGGAGAAAGTCAAATAAAGAAGGAGGAGTGCAATCTTTGGGCAGAGCGTGCTGGAGATTGTAGAAGGATACAATGTCCGGGCGACTCTCCTCAATATATTGAGTCCAAATTGAATTCTGTCTCTGTTTGATTATTTGCCTCTTGTCTTGTTTAATAGATGTCATCAATGTTTGAACCTGACACAAACATTAAATTAGGGATGTCCGATAATGGCTTTTTGCCGATATCCGATATTCCGATATTGTCCAACTCTTTAATTACCGATACCGATATCAACCGATACCAATATCAACCGATACATGCAGTCGTGGAATTAACACATTATTATGCCTAATTTGGACAACCAGGTATGGTGAAGATAAGGTACTTTTTAAAAAAATTAGTAAAATAAGATAAATAAATTAAAAACATTTTCTTGAATAAAAAAGAAAGTAAAACAATATAAAAACAGTTACATAGAAACTAGTAATTAATGAAAATGAGTAAAATTAACTGTTAAAGGTTAGTACTATTAGTGGACCAGCAGCACGCACAATCATGTGTGCTTACGGACTGTATCCCTTGCAGACTGTATTGATACATATTGATATATAATGTAGGAACCAGAATATTAATAACAGAAAGAAACAACCCTTTTGTGTGAATGAGTGTAAATGGGGGGAGGGAGGTTTTTTGGGTTGGTGCACTAATTGTAAGTGTATCTTATGTTTTTTATGTTGATTTAATAAAAAAATAAAAAAATAAAAAAATAAATTAAAAAAAAAACGATACCGATAATAAAAAGAACGATACCGATAATTTCCGATATTACATTTTAACGCATATATCGGCCGATAATATCGGCAGGCCGATATTATCGGACATCTCTACATTAAATGAATAAATTATATAATTTACCAAAATGTCAGTTTTTTCTTCCTCTGGTCCAGAATCCACTGTGAGTGACTCTGGAAACAACAGAATCATGAACTTTTAGGAGTACAGTACACTTCAGTGCCATTCTGTACGTCACATGTTAATAGTGGCATCTGGTGGCACAAAGTAGAAACTACACCAAAAACCAAGAGAACAACTCTGCCCGTCATCATAACAAGGAGTCACATACACTATATTGCCAAAAGTATTTGGTCACCTGCCTTGACTCACATATGAACTTGAAGTGCCATCCCATTCCTAACCCATAGGGTTCAATATGAAGTCGGTCCACCTTTTGCAGCTATTACAGCTTCAACTCTTCTGGGAAGGCTGTCCACAAGGTTGCGGAGTGTGTTTATAGGAATTTTCCACCATTCTTTTAAAAGTGCATTAGTGAGTTGGGGCTCTCAGTCTCCGTTCTAATTCATCCCAAAGGTGTTCTATTGGGTTCAGGTCAGGACTCTGTGCAGGCCAGTCAAGTTCATCCACACCAGACTCTGTCATCCATGTCTTTATGGACCTTGCTGTGTCAGTCATGTTGGAAGAGGAAGGGGCCCCGCTGCAAACTGTTCCCACAAGGTCGGGAGCATGGAATTGTCCAAAATGTTTTGGTATCCTGGAGCATTCACCTGTGATTAGGACACCTGATTCTGATCATTTGGATGGGTGGCCTAATACTTTTGGCAATACAGTGTATTTAGGGACTGGAATGAAAAATGTGACATGGTTGAGTGGGCACCTTCAGCCAGGTCTTTGTGGGCTGCCAGGCGACGAGCCTCGTCCGAGTCCTGATGGATGAGACACCCGTCCAGGACAAAGTGGACCGCCATCTGATCCACAGCGCTGGTCAGCTTGAAGGCCCCTTCCTGGGAAAGCAACATGGAGGGGTCATGACCTGGGGGTCCTTGGACCGTGTGATTTATGGCGGTCGAATGAAAAAGATAAGCACTGTTTTTTAATTATACAAAATCTACTTTTTCTGGTGTAATACCAGTAGGGTTGCAAAATTCCGGGAATATTCAAAGTTGGACACTTTCCATGGGAATTAACGGGAATTTAATGGGAATAAACATTGAATGCAACATGCTAGATCTTGCAGCATGATTATTAGCTAAAGCAACCTGATTTAATGCAAATTTAGTAATTCCTCCATCACACGTGCAGTGCATTCTTCCATCACATGCACAGATAATTCCCAGCATGCAACACACTGCGAGAATTGTAAGTTTCTCTACTCTTTTTTTATTCAGGAAATAAGAGTAAGCTGCATCCTGTTAAAATATAACTGCTACTTAAGCACCACAGCTCACATTGCTAATGCTAACGTTAACGTTAGCATATGCTAATGTGTTTGCTGACGTTTGTGTTCTTCCCATACCTTTACCTATATTTTTAATCTATTTTTGCCCTAAATTAAGCATCTTAAAGCATAAAAATGGTAAAACAACTTAAAATATTAATTCTACAGTATATGTTTTATGTATTCTTGCTCTAAATTAAGCATTTTAAAGCATAAAAATGGTAAAACAAACTAAAATATTAAGTCTACAGTATATTTTTAACATATTTTTGCCCTAAATTAAGCATCTTAAAGCATAAAACTGGTAAAACAACTTAAAATATTAATTCTACACTATATTTGTTTATGTATTTTGCTGTAAATTAAGCATTTTAAAGCATAAACATGGTAAAACAAATTAAAATATTAATTCTACAGTATATATTTAACATATTTTTGCCCTAAATTAAGCATTTTAAAGCATAACATCGTAAAACAACTTAAAATATTAATTTTACAGTATATATTTTTTTTAAACATATTTTTGCCCTAAATTAAACATTTTAAAGCATAAAATGGTAAAACAACTTAAAATATTCATTCTACAGTATATATATATTTTTTACGCATTTTTACCCTAAATTAAGCATTTTAAAGCATAAAATGGTAAAACAACTTAAAATATGAATTATACAGTATATATTTTTTAAATTTATTTTTGCCCTAAATTAAGCATTTTAAAGCATAAAAATGGTGAAACAACTTAAAATATTAATTCTACAGTATATTTTTTTAAACATATTTTTGCCCTAAATCAAGCATTTTAATGCATAAAAATGGTGAAACAACTTAAAATATTAATTCTACAATATATATTTTTTTACGTATTTGTGCCCTAAATTAAGCATTTTATAGCATTTAATTGGTAAAAAAACTTAAAATATTAATTCTACAGTATTTTTTTAAACGTATTTCTGCCCTAAATTAAGCATTTTAAAGCATTTAATTGGTAAAACAACTTAAAATATTAATTCTACAGTATTTTTATTTATTTTTTTACATATTTTTGCCCTAAATTAAGCATTTTAAAGCATAAAAATGGTAAAACAACTTAAAACATTAATTCTACAGTATATTTTTTTTACATATTTGTGCCCTAAATTAAGCATTTTAAAGCATAAGAATGGTAAAACAACTTAAAATATTAACTCTACAGTATATATATATATTTAACGTATTTTTGCCCTAAATTAAGCATTTTAAAGCATAAAAATGGTAAAACAACTTAAAATATTAATTCTACAGTAGTGTCGGCCCCTAGATAAGACCAAACCAATCAGAGCGCACCGTTCAGTATCGTGGCCACTGATTGGCTCTAATTATGTGGGTGTTATTTTGGGTCTTTCGTAATGTAAGAAAGTAATAAACAGTTTTTTATGTGTGCTGGCAATGAAGTGAAGTGAAGTGAATTACATTTATATAGCGCTTTTTCTCAAGTGACTCAAAGCGCTTTACATTGTGAAACCCAATATCTAAGTTACATTTAAACCAGTGTGGGTGGCACTGGGAGCAGGTGGGTAAAGTGTCTTGCCCAAGGACACAACGGCAGTGACTAGGATGGCGGAAGCGGGGATCGAACCTGCAACCCTCAAGTTGCTGGCACGGCCGCTCTACCAACCGAGCTATACCGTCCCACAATGAAAATATTCTATTTATAAAATAGAAAATAATACGCCAACCAATTAACAGCGCTAAACAAGGGTTGACTGTACCTAAAATGGTTTAAAAAGAGTATAAATAAAACAAAAATAACAAATCTTTACCTTGAAGCTGTAGCGGACAATATTTTGAGGGGCATGTGGATTTTTTGCGGTCAGGATCCTTGTGATTTCCTCTTTCAGTTCCTGTGGAAACACCCACACGGAGGATCATCATGTGTCAGGGTCAGAGGTCACAATGATCGGTCTTACAGCATCAGTGAGCTCCAGTTGATCCGCAGGTTTAATAAGTTTCCCCTGGACCCTTTCTTCCCAACTGTAGTCACCATTGTCATCTTCCTCCTCCTGCAATGTTGCACCTTTTAAACCATTTCAAGGCAAATATTACATTTTATTTGTGTCTTGCATGTGACTCACCTTTCTTTTATTAGTAGCTTTTTGCAACTTTGCACCAAGTACCTTCTAGTCACACAACAAACAGCAGGTTGCAAAAAGTCTTGAATGTAATTAGAAATAGAGCAGCTAATTAATTAATTCTTAACCTTACCTTTTTCACCGGCGCTGTAGCGTTACTGGTCGGCATGTCTGACAGGTTTACAGGACTTTGACTTGTTAAAAGTGTTGAATTGGAGTCAAACTACAGAGGAATGCTGCTGTAGTGGAAGACAGGCTGCTGTTGTGTATTGGTTGCCATGACAACCAACAGGAGGGCAGGGATCCCTACCACTAGAGGCGCTAGAGAGACCCAATGGAGTGTGAAGGAGCTTTTAGTGTTTTCTTTCTTTTCTGGACATTTTGGCAACTCTCTAAGCTGGATATATGTTGGAAATTATATTATGTTTGCCTCTAATGCGTACCAAATTATAATTAGTGTGATTATTATCGGTATTTATGACATTTTCAACACGCTGAGTAATATGAACCAATCAGCGTCCCTTGTTCCAACACTGTCCAACTTTTTTTGATTGATTGATTGAAACTTTTATTAGTAGATTGCACAGTACAGTACATATTCCGTACAATTGACCCGAATAAGTTTTTAACTTGTTTAAGTTGGGGTCCACGTTAATCAATTCATGGTATTTTAACCCAATCAGATCCAACTTTCTTCAACATATTCCACATTTGGCCAATGACAGAGAGCCATTCTCTTCCGGGTTCATTATCATATTTTAACCTATCAGAGAGGATGGCGGCATTATGCTACCTCCCAACAAAGCTACTTCTTTTCGGCTCTGAAAAAAAATGTTGAAAAGGAATTTTACCTTTGCAACCTTATGATACTATTGGCTAAGTTTTATATTCATAAATGTAAGTTTCTCAATACCCGACCTGTTTTTTGTGCCTTTAAAAAAAGAATTAGAACTCTACATTAAAACACTCTCTACCTCTAACAACCAAAAAGCTGTGAAAGCTATGATGCTGTGTTCCAAATTAAATTATTTACTGAACTTGAGTGAGCCTATGGCTTTGCACTTTGTTTTATATATATATATATATATATATATATATATATATATATATATATATATATATATATATATATATATATATATATATATATATATATATATATATATATATATATATATATATATATATATATATATATATATAACTTAAAATATTAATTCTACAGTATATTTTAAATCTAAATTAAGCATTTTAAAGCATAAAAATGTTAAAACAACTTAAAATATTATTTCTACAGTATATATATTTTTTTTACATATTTCTGCCCTAAATTAAGCATTTTATAGCGTAAAAATGGTAAAACAACTTAAAATATTAATCTTACAGTATATTTTTTTACGTATTCCTGCCCTAAATTAAGCATTTTATGAAGCATAAAAATGGTAAAATAACTTAAAATATTAATTCTACAGTATATATATTTTTTACATATTTTTGCCCTAAATTAAGCATTTTATAAAGCGTGAAAATGGTAAAACAACTTAAAATATTATTTCTACAGTATAATTTTTTTTACATATTTCTGCCCTAAATTAAGCATTTTAAAGCGTAAAAATGGTAAAACAACTTAAAATATTATTTCTACAGTATTTTTTTTTTACATATTTCTGCCCTAAATTAAGCATTTTAAAGCGTAAAAATGGTAAAACAACTTAAAATATTAATCCTACAGTATATTTTTTTTTACGTATTCCTGCCCTAAATTAAGCATTTTATGAAGCATAAAAATGGTAAAACAACTTAAAATATTAGTTCTACAGTATATATATTTTTTACATATTTTTGCCCTAAATTAAGCATTTTATAAAGCGTGAAAATGGTAAAACAACTTAAAATATTATTTCTACAGTATAATTTTTTTTACATATTTCTGCCCTAAATTAAGCATTTTAAAGCGTAAAAATGGTAAAACAATTTAAAATATTATTTCTACAGTATAATTTTTTTTTACATATTTCTGCCCTAAATTAAGCATTTTAAAGCGTAAAAATGGTAAAACAACTTAAAATATTAATCCTACAGTATATTTTTTTTACGTATTCCTGCCCTAAATTAAGCATTTTATGAAGCATAAAAATGGTAAAACAACTTAAAATATTAATTCTACAGTATATATATATTTTTACATATTTTTGCCCTAAATTAAGCATTTTATAAAGCGTAAAAATGGTAAAACAACTTAAAATACTAATTCTACAGTATTTTTTTTTTTTTACATATTTCTTCCCTAAATTAAGCATTTTAAAGCATAAAAATGGTAAAACAACTTAAAATATTAATTCTACAGTATATATACACTACCGTTCAAAAGTTTGGGATCACATTGAAATGTTTTTATTTTTGAAGGAAAAGCACTGTACTTTTCAATGAAGATAACTTTAAACTAGTCTTAACTTTAAAGAAATACACTCTATACATTGCTAATGTGGTAAATGACTATTCTAGCTGCAAATGTCTGGTTTTTGGTGCAATATCTACATTGGACGTATAGAGGCCCATTTCCAGCAACTATCACTCCAGTGTTCTAATGGTACAATGTGTTTGCTCATTGGCTCAGAAGGCTAATTGATGATTAGAAAACCCTTGTGCAATCATGTTCACACATCTGAAAACAGTTTAGCTCGTTACAGAAGCTACAAAACTGACCTTCCTTTGAGCAGATTGAGTTTCTGGAGCATCACATTTGTGGGGTCAATTAAACGCTTAAAATTAGCCAGAAAAAGAGAACTTTCATCTGAAACTCGACAGTCTATTCTTGTTCTTAGAAATGAAAGCTATTCCACAAAATTGTTTGGGTGACCCCAAACTTTTGAACGGTAGTGTATATATATATATATATTTTTTAACATATTTTTGCCCTAAATTAAGCATTTTAAAGCATAAAAATGGTAAAAAAAACTTAAAATATTAATTCTACAATATATTTTTTAACGTATTTCCGCCCTAAATTAAGCATTTTAAAGCATAAAAATTGTAAAAAAAAATTAATATATTAATTCTACAGTATATATTTTTTAACGTATTTCTGCCATAAATCAATTATTTTAAAGCATAAAAATGGTAAAACAACTTAAAATATTAATTCTACAGTATATTTTTTTAATGTATTTCTGCCCTAAATTAAGCATTTTAAAGCATAAAAATGGTAAAAAAAAATTAAAATATTAATTCTACATTATATATTTTATGTAATTCTGCCCTAAATTAAGCATTTTAAAGCATACAAATGGTAAAACAACTTAAAATATTAATTCTACAGTATATATATATATTTTTTTAACATATTTTTGCCCTAAATTAAGCATTTTAAAGCATAAAAATGGTAAAACAACTTAAAATATTAATTCTACAGTATATATATATATTTAAAAAAAAACAACATATTTCTGCCCTAAATTAAGCATTTTAAAGCATAAAAATGGTCAAACAACTTAATATATTAATTCTACAATATTTTGTTTTTTACATATTTTTGCCCTAAATTAAGCATTTTAAAGCATAAAAATGGTAAAACAACTTAAAATATTAATTCTATAGTATATATTTTTTAACGTATTTCTGCCCTAAATTGAGCATTTTAAAGCATAACATGGTAAAACAAACGTCCCTTTTTTGTATAAACAGATAAAATATACTATAAATTACATTTACATGTTAGCTGAAACAAACTTGGACGAGTAATTGAATTCATCCATCCATCCATCCATTTCCTACCGCTTGTCCCTTAACATTAGACACGAGAATAACAGTCGGGGGACGTCATTGTCATCTCGTCTCTGATTGGACGGCGCCCTCATGAATATTTAAAGAACCCGGAAGTGAGGCGGCGCTGCTGTTTAGCTGTCGAGTCACCTCTGTGGGGAAGAAGCCGCTAGAATGCTGCAGAAGCCAGGAACACTTAACACACATTTTTTCATCCTTTTTCATCGATACTGACCGCTTCCAAATAGTTTTTTTTGGTCCACAATGATGGAAGAAATGGACAGGTTCCAGGTTCCTCACGTCAACGGAGAGACGCAACCTTTGGTGAGGAAGCAAACACAACATCTTCATCAATTTGGACATGTTGTCGCTTAATATTCTACTTTATGTGTGCATCTTAGCACAGTTGTACAGTGAATGTGAGAAATGACTAACGCTGCCACGTCTCGCCCCTCACGTAGTAAACAAGCCATCATCCTCGCTACTATAGTCACTATTAGGCCAACGCCTAGTATGTACGTGTTTATATTTAATGCAGATTTAGCCCACATGTTGTCACCTGGTGACGTGCCACCCGAGTCGGAACCAAAAGGCTAAAACCCAAAAGGTTTGAACAGGAGCTCTGTTCTGTTATAAACTGTTCATATTTCCATTTCCGGATTGTCACGTGACCGGAAGTCCCATCCATCATGATATGTTTTTTTATCCATCCATACATTTTCTACCGCTTGTACCCTTTTTGGGGTCGCGGGGGGTCGCTGGAGCCTATCTCAGCTGCATTCGGGCGGAAGGCGGCGTACAACACCTCCAGGCAACTAACACCCTCCCCCCACCACATCCCACCTCCCCGGATTGTAAATAACAAAATGTAAATAATCAAATGTAAATAATCAAATGTATATACCTTATTTTTCGGACTATAAGTCGCAGTTTATACTATACTTATATAAGTCGACTTATACTCCGGAAAATACGGTACTGTACTGTGCAATCTACTAATAAAAGTTTCAATCAATCAATCAATCAATCAACCCACGCAGTCACGGGGAGAACATGCAAACTCCGCACAGAAAGATCCCGAGCCCGGGATTGAACTCAGGACCTTCGTATTGTGAGGCACATGCACTAACCCCTGTGACCACCGTGCTGCCATGGGGAACACTTAATCCGAATTCCAAAATCACAATAAACACTTAACAATAACCTCTTTAAAATAAGGTGAAAACAGGAATGCCTGATAAAGTGTAACTAAGTAGTGCAAAGTGTGATAATGTCAACATTAAGAGAAACCTGAGAAAAACACATTTTTGCAGGTTTACTAGCAGGAAGTTACATAGTCTGTGTAACATTTATTTTGGTCTATTATTCATGTTTAAGTATGTAAATTATTTTATGTTATGCAGTAATTATTATTATTATTATTAATTATTATTATTATTATTAATTATTATTAATAATTATTATTATTATTAATGTTATTGGACCAAATTATTATTTTGAAGTAGCACATTTCTTATATTTTGTTAAAAAAAAAAATCCCAAAAACTGCCTTACAAGGTGACTCTGTTTTATCGCCAATTTCTTCGCTCTCGACAGCACTAATTTTTAGTTTCTCTTCTCACTCCTTGCAGAGAATCCACAGCAAGACAGCAAGATGGCGCAACCAAACTTGATAGTTGATACCGTTACACGATTAGCTGTTTAGCATGTCCTTTCATTGGTCACTGATCATTTCCTGTTTTGCTAGGGTGTGTGTGTGCATGTGTGTGTATGTATGCGTGTGCGTGTATGTGTGTATGTATGTATATGAATATATATACAGTATATATATATATATATACATTTATACGTATATATACATATATATGTATACATACATACATATA